>NW_024040040.1:21726810-21910930 GCF_014851395.1 Micropterus salmoides | reverse complement strand
TTTTGTGTTACTTTACTTTTAGACCCATGTAGAGGTTTTATACTTCCTGTGAGTATAATCCAATCATATTATTTTCATACTGTATATCCGTTTGTAATTTGTAATTGTGTATGTGGTGCTCGCATCTAAGAGAAGACTCTGCCTGAACTGCGTTTTTGTAAAGAGAGAAACGGACAGAAAAGTCTCTAACTCTGCCTGTCAGCTCGCTCTGCTCCGTTAAAACTGAATTTACCATACAGAATTGAATACGAGTGCACTCCAGATTTAGCTGCAGCCAGCTGACCGTGTGCTTCTCCCTATACCGCAGTTCTGTGTCCATGCATGCAGCAAACTGAAAGCACTGTGTCTGTCGAGCGTCTACGTGAAAGAGAAGGAATCATTGCTGGTAGGTCTTCAGAGTTGTTAAACACCTCAGCGCACTGAAGGAAGCCATCTGACTGTGTGAGGGCAAGATCGTTGATGTCTGCAGGCAGAGTAGGAGCTCTCCTGTCTGACTGGTCCACCAATAGCAGAGAAGATGACCCCTTGAGACACAGCCCCTCCTCATTTGCATAATGAGGCAGAAATGCATACAAAAATTTAAAAAGACAGGCAGAAATAATACCATGGTGAAAATAATAAGGTAAATAAATACAAAGGAGAATAAACAAACAAAATATTAAAACCCACCAAAATATACATAAAAAATTAGTAATAAATAAGTTGAATAAACAAATAAGGTAATTATAACAAAGGTGAATAAGTAAAGGCACTAATTAAATATATACATTTATGTCTCCTTGTATAATTTAATTACTACCTACATTTATTTATTTACTTTATTTTTTTGTGTATTTAATTGGATGCTTATTTATTTATTGAGCATTTATTTATTTCTGTATTATTTCTGACTGTGTCAGGATCGGTCCTCCATAGCGGGGTGGGAGAGTTATCAAGCACGTAAAGTTTGGTTAATGTAGCATGTACACTGAAGTTACAACAACTTCCTGTGTCATGGCGAAGACTTGATCTCTGACGCCACGCCACGGACACCCATTGACGAAAACTCGCAAATAGCACAACTTTTCATCTTCAATGCCTTTAGAAGGCACAGCACAAATTTGAGGTCGGTCGGACTAAATCCCGAGGAGTTCGTTAAAGTACGAAGTGTGTAAATCATCCAAAATTTGACGTAAAATTCAAAATGGCCGACTTCCTGTTGATTTTAGGCTAGCTCCAAGAGGCTTTTTTGTGCGTCTGGACAAGATACACGTACCACAGAAAATTCGTGCACGTAGGTGAAACGTGCGGCGGGGGCTGCTTCGTTAAAAGTCACTTCCTGTTGCCAGCAGGTGGCGCTATGACTGTGGTGAATGTCAGCATGTACATGTGTTCAGGGCGGGACTCTCATCCTACATGTACAGTTTGGTCCGATGTGAGCATGTACACTGAAGTTACGACAACTTCCGTGTCATGGCGAAGAGTGATCTTTGACGCCACGCCACGGACACGCCCATTGACGAAAACTTGCAAATAGCACAACTTTTCATCTTCAATGCCTTTAGAAGCACAGCACAAATTTGAGGTCGGTCGGACTAAATCCCTAGGAGGAGTTCGTTAAAGTACGAAGTGTGTAAATCATCCAAAATTTGACGTAAAATTCAAAATGGCCGACTTCCTGTTGGGTTTAGGCTATGGCTCCAAGAGGCTTTTTTGTGCGTCTGGACAGATACACGTACCACAGAAATTCGTGCACGTAGGTGAAACGTGCGGCGGGGGCTGCTTCGTTAAAGGTCACTTTCTGTTGCCAGCAGGTGGCGCTATGACTGTGGGTGAATGTCGGCATGTACATGTGTTCAGGGCGGGACTCTCATCCTACATGTACAGTTTGGTCCAGATGTGAGCATGTACACTGAAGTTACAACAACTTCCTGTTTCATCGAATCATCGACGCCACGGACACGCCCATTGACGAAAACGCGCAAATAGCACAACTTTTCATCGTCAATGCCTTTAGAAGGCACAGCAGAAATTTGACGTCGATCCGACTAAATCCCTAGGAGGAGTTCGTTAAAGTACGAAGTTGTAATCATCCAAAATGGCCATAAAATTCAAAATGGCCGACTTCCTGTTGACTTTAGGCTATGGTTCTTGAGGCTTTTTTGCGTCTTGATACGTACATGTCCCCAGAAAATTTCGTACATGTAGGTTGAACGTGAACGAGGGGCTAATCATTTCCAATTTTCTAGGTGGCGCTAGCGAGTCATTTTGCCACGCCCATGTGCGAAACTTGTAGAATACGAAATTTTTCACCGGTTCTGACATGTTTGCAAATTTTGGTGAGTTTTCGAGTATGTTTAGGCCATGTCATTTGGGCCTACTTTGCAGAAAAAAAAAAAAAAAAAATAATTAAAGCTGCAAGCAGCGTTGGGCGGGCCCTCGCACTTGTAGCGCGTCCGCGCGTGAGCCGGCCGAGTTGCATTCTGGAGCTCTGCCGGTGCGGCTGTGAATTTCCTACGCGGTTCCGACGCCGCATGAAGGTGCTATATGTCACTTCCTGTGTCCCCTATGTGGAGCTACATAGCACTTGCCGCTATGAATATAAATCGGTATTGGTGTGTAGATGTCTGCGGGGTGGGAGAGTTATCAAGCACGTAAAGTTTGTTTCAGATGTGACATGTACACTGAACAATAATGTACCCAAACATAAAATAAATTCCTTTATATTTCCCTGCCTTGTTGTTATGTGTACATACAGAGGAAGAATGTGAGAACAGCACACATTTCATCGTTACTGTGTGTTAGAGCATGGGAGAACAGTGGATACTTTTAATACAGCCCACACCCCTAATACTGTGTAACTATAACAAGTAGAGAACAGAAGAAAAAGATGTTCTTTCTTTACAACTGTCTGCATAGCTTATTCATATTGTGTAATGAATGAAAATAAATAGGCCTACTAGGCTCCTCTCTACTTTGACATTTAAGATTAGCTTGTTTGATCCACCTTCATACACATGTGACATTACTGTACAACTTGAGAAGGTGAGTTGTTTTCTGCTCCAGCCTGCCTAAAAGAAAAGCGTTTTGGGATTAAATGGACTTTATTAGCTGCTGCAGTGCAGGATGAACTCAGAATAGACCCATTTCTCACCTTATTATTCTAAATCATGCAACGAAGAAGAAGAAATGCATAAGAAATCCTGGGACAAAATCTGTCCACAAATACTGTACAGCATGTAGTCTGATGATCAAGACTTGTGTTATAGCTGACTTGGGCAGTGAAATGTTTTTTTAATTCATGTGGTCATAGTTGTCCACAACTCAAATCAGAATATAAGAAGAAATGTTTTATACCACCTCAAGAAGGCTTCCTATCAGAAAGGTAGGAAGGTATTTCAAATGTACAACTGCAGTACTTAAATCTAAGTAAAGTAATTTCCCTGACATTTTGTGTTACTTTACTTTTAATAGACCCATGTAAGAGGTTTTATACTTCCTGTGAGTATAATCCAATCAATCTTATTTTCATACTGTATATCCGTTGTGTAATTTGATAAATTGTGTTGTATGTCGTGCTCGCATCTCAGAGAAGACTCTGACTGCAACATGCGTCTTTGTAAAGAGAGAACAGACAGAAAAAGTCTCTAACTCTGCCTGTCAGCTCGCTCTGCTCCGTTAAAACTGAATTTACCATACAGAATTGAATACGAGTGCACTCCAGATTTAGCTGCAGCCAGCTGACCGTGTGCTTCTCCTATACCGCAGTTCTGTGTCCATGCATGCAGCAAACTGAAAGCACTGTCTGTCGGGCTTCTACGTGAAAAGAGAAGGAAGACATTGCTGGTAGTATTGTCTTCAGAGTTGTTAAACACCTCAGCGCACTGAAGGAAGCCATCTGACTGTGTGAGGGGCAAGATCGTTGATGTCTGCAGGCAGAGTAGGAGCTCTCCTGTCTGACTGGTCCACCAATAGCAGAGAAGATGACCCCTTGAGACACAGCCCCTCCTCATTTGCATAATGAGGCAGAAATGCATACAAAAATTTAAGACAGGCAGAAATAAATACCATGGGTGAAAATAAATAAGGTAAATAAATACAAAGGAAGAATAAAACAGACAAAAATATTAAAACACACACATAAATAAATACATTAAAAAAATTAGTAATAAATAAAGTTGAATAAACAAATAAGGTAATTATAACAAAGGTGAATAAGTAAAGGCACTAATTAAAATATATACATTTATGTCTCCTTGTATAATTTAATTACTACCTACATTTATTTATTTACTTAATTTTTTTGTGTATTTAATTGGATGCTTATTTATTTATTGAGCATTTATTTATTTCTGTATTTATTTCTGACTGTGTCAGGATCGGTCCTCCATAGCGGGGTGGGAGAGTTATCAAGCACGTAAAGTTTGGTTCAGATGTGAGCATGTACACTGAAGTTACAACAACTTCCTGTGTCATGGCGAAGACTTGATCTCTGACGCCACGCCACGGACACACCCATTGACGAAAACTCGCAAATAGCACAACTTTTCATCTTCAATGCCTTTAGAAGGCACAGCACAAATTTGAAGTCGGTCGGACTAAATCCCTAGGAGGAGTTCGTTAAAGTACGAAGTGTGTAAATCATCCAAAATTTGACGTAAAATTCAAAATGGCCGACTTCCTGTTGATTTTAGGGCATCGCTCCAAGAGGCTTTTTTGTGCGTCTGGACAAGATACACGTACCACAGAAAATTCGTGCACGTAGGTAAAACGTGCGGCGGGGGCTGCTTCGTTAAAAGTCACTTCCTGTTGCCAGCAGGTGGCGCTATGACTGTCTGTGAATGTCAGCATGTACATGTGTTCAGGGCGGGACTCTCATCCTACATGTACAGTTTGGTCCAGATGTGAGCATGTACACTGAAGTTACGACAACTTCCGTGTCATGGCGAAGAGTGATCTTTGACGCCACGCCACGGACACGCCCATTGACGAAAACTTGCAAATAGCACAACTTTTCATCTTCAATGCCTTTAGAAGGCACAGCACAAATTTGAGGTCGGTCGGACTAAATCCCTAGGAGGAGTTCGTTAAAGTACGAAGTGTGTAAATCATCCAAAATTTGACGTAAAATTCAAAATGGCCGACTTCCTGTTGATTTTAGGGCATCGCTCCAAGAGGCTTTTTTGTGCGTCTGGACAAGATACACGTACCACAGAAAATTCGTGCACGTAGGTAAAACGTGCGGCGGGGGCTGCTTCGTTAAAAGTCACTTCCTGTTGCCAGCAGGTGGCGCTATGACTGTGGTGAATGTCAGCATGTACATGTGTTCAGGGCGGGACTCTCATCCTACATGTACAGTTTGGTCCAGATGTGAGCATGTACACTGAAGTTACGACAACTTCCGTGTCATGGCGAAGAGTTGATCTTTGACGCCACGCCACGGACACGCCCATTGACGAAAACTTGCAAATAGCACAACTTTTCATCTTCAATGCCTTTAGAAGGCACAGCACAAATTTGAGGTCGGTCGGACTAAATCCCTAGGAGGAGTTCGTTAAAGTACGAAGTGTGTAAATCATCCAAAATTTGACGTAAAATTCAAAATGGCCGACTTCCTGTTGGGTTTAGGCTATGGCTCCAAGAGACTTTTTTGTGCGTCTGGACAAGATACACGTACCACAGAAAATTCGTGCACGTAGGTGAAACGTGCGGCGGGGGCTGCTTCGTTAAAGGTCACTTTCTGTTGCCAGCAGGTGGCGCTATGACTGTGGGTGAATGTCGGCATGTACATGTGTTCAGGGCGGGACTCTCATCCTACATGTACAGTTTGGTCCAGATGTGAGCATGTACACTGAAGTTACAACAACTTCCTGTTTCATAGCGAATCATCGACGCCACGGACACGCCCATTGACGAAAACGCGCAAATAGCACAACTTTTCATCGTCAATGCCTTTAGAAGGCACAGCAGAAATTTGACGTCGATCCGACTAAATCCCTAGGAGGAGTTCGTTAAAGTACGAAGTGTGTAAATCATCCAAAAATGGCCGTAAAATTCAAAATGGCCGACTTCCTGTTGACTTTAGGCTATGGGTTCTTGAGGCTTTTTTGTGCGTCTTGATACGATACATGTCCCCAGAAAATTTCGTACATGTAGGTTGAACGTGAACGAGGGGCTAATTTTCCAATTTTCTAGGTGGCGCTAGCGAGTCATTTTGCACGCCCATGTGCGAAACTTGTAGAATACGAAATTTTTCACCGGTTCTGACATGTTTGCAAATTTTGGTGAGTTTTCGAGTATGTTTAGGCCATGTCATTTGGGCCTACTTTGCAGAAAAAAAAAAAAAAAAAAAAAAAAAAAATAAAATAAAATAATAATCCGAGCAAATTCAATAGGGACCTCACACGGTCGTGCTCGGGCCCTAATTAAAGCTGCAAGCACGTTGGGCGGGCCCTCGCACTTGTAGTGCGTCCGCGCGTGAACCGGCCGAGTTGCATATTCTGGAGCTCAGCCGGTGCGGCTGTGAATTTGTTACGCGGTTCCGACGCCGCATGAAGGTGCTATATGTCACTTCCTGTGTCCCCTATGTGGAGCTACATAGCACTTGCCGCTATGAATATAAATCGGTATTGGCGTGTAGATGTCTGCGGGGTGGGAGAGTTATCAAGCACGTAAAGTTTGTTTCAGATGTGACCATGTACACTGAACAATAATGTACACAAACAATAAAATAAATTCCTTTTATATTTCCCTGCCTTGTTGTTTATGTGTACATACAGAGGAAGAATGTGAGAACAGCACACATTTCATCGTTACTGTGTTTCTGCTCCAGCCTGCCTAAAAGAAAAGCGTTTTTGGGATTAAATGGACTTTTTTAGCTGCTGCAGTGCAGGATGAACTCAGAATAGACCCATTTCTCACCTTATTATTCTAAACCATGCAACGAAGAAGAAGAAATGCATAATAAATCCTGGGACAAAATCTGTCCACAAATACTGTACAGCATGTAGTCTAATGAACAAGACTTGTGTCATAGCTGACTTGGGCAGTGAAATGTTTAATTTTTTAATTCATGTGGTCATAGTTGTCCACAACTCAAATCAGAATATAAGAAGAAATGTTTTATACCACCTCAAGAAGGCTTCCTATCAGAAAGGTAGGAAGGTATTTCAAATGTACAACTGCAGTACTTAAATCTAAGTAAAGTAATTTCCCTGACATTACTGTGTTACGCATGTAACAGGTTTTATACTTCCTGTGAGTATAATCCAATCAATCTTATTTTCATACTGTATATCCGTTGTGTAATTTGATAAATTGTGTTGTATGTGGTGCTCGCATCGGGTACTACTGAGACTTCATTGCCCTCTTCAGAGAAGACTCTGACTGCAACATGCGTCTTTGTAAAGAGAGAAACAGACAGAAAAAGTCTCTAACTCTGCCTGTCAGCTCGCTCTGCTCCGTTAAAACTGAATTTACCATACAGAATTGAATACGAGTGCACTCCAGATTTAGCTGCAGCCAGCTGACCGTGTGCTTCTCCCTATACCGCAGTTCTGTGTCCATGCATGCAGCAAACTGAAAGCACTGTCTGTCGGAGCGTCTACGTGAAAAGAGAAGGAAGACATTGCTGGTAGTATTGTCTTCAGAGTTGTTAAACACCTCAGCGCACTGAAGGAAGCCATCTGACTGTGTGAGGGGCAAGATCGTTGATGTCTGCAGGCAGAGTAGGAGCTCTCCTGTCTGACTGGTCCACCAATAGCAGAGAAGATGACCCCTTGAGACACAGCCCCTCCTCATTTGCATAATGAGGCAGAAATGCATACAAAAATTTAAAAAAGACAGGCAGAAATAAATACCATGGGTGAAAATAAATAAGGTAAATAAATACAAAGGAAGAAAAAACAGACAAAAATATTAAAACACACACATAAATAAATACATTAAAAAAATTAGTAATAAATAAAGTTGAATAAACAAATAAGGTAATTATAACAAAGGTGAATAAGTAAAGGCACTAATTAAAATATATACATTTATGTCTCCTTGTATAATTTAATTACTACCTACATTTATTTATTTACTTTATTTTTTTGTGTATTTAATTGGATGCTTATTTATTTATTGAGCATTTATTTATTTCTGTATTTATTTCTGACTGTGTCAGGATCGGTCCTCCATAGCGGGGTGGGAGAGTTATCAAGCACGTAAAGTTTGGTTCAGATGTGAGCATGTACACTGAAGTTACAACAACTTCCTGTGTCATGGCGAAGACTTGATCTCTGACGCCACGCCACGGACACACCCATTGACGAAAACTCGCAAATAGCACAACTTTTCATCTTCAATGCCTTTAGAAGGCACAGCACAAATTTGAAGTCGGTCGGACTAAATCCCTAGGAGGAGTTCGTTAAAGTACGAAGTGTGTAAATCATCCAAAATTTGACGTAAAATTCAAAATGGCCGACTTCCTGTTGATTTTAGGGCATCGCTCCAAGAGGCTTTTTTGTGCGTCTGGACAAGATACACGTACCACAGAAAATTCGTGCACGTAGGTGAAACGTGCGGCGGGGGCTGCTTCGTTAAAGTCACTTCCTGTTGCCAGCAGGTGGCGCTATGACTGTGGGTGAATGTCAGCATGTACATGTGTTCAGGGCGGGACTCTCATCCTACATGTACAGTTTGGTCCAGATGTGAGCATGTACACTGAAGTTACGACAACTTCCGTGTCATGGCGAAGAGCTGATCTTTGACGCCACGCCACGGACACGCCCATTGACGAAAACTTGCAAATAGCACAACTTTTCATCTTCAATGCCTTTAGAAGGCACAGCACAAATTTGAGGTCGGTCGGACTAAATCCCTAGGAGGAGTTCGTTAAAGTACGAAGTGTGTAAATCATCCAAAATTTGACGTAAAATTCAAAATGGCCGACTTCCTGTTGATTTTAGGGCATCGCTCCAAGAGGCTTTTTTGTGCGTCTGGACAAGATACACGTACCACAGAAAATTCGTGCACGTAGGTAAAACGTGCGGCGGGGGCTGCTTCGTTAAAAGTCACTTCCTGTTGCCAGCAGGTGGCGCTATGACTGTCTGTGAATGTCAGCATGTACATGTGTTCAGGGCGGGACTCTCATCCTACATGTACAGTTTGGTCCAGATGTGAGCATGTACACTGAAGTTACGACAACTTCCGTGTCATGGCGAAGAGCTGATCTTTGACGCCACGCCACGGACACGCCCATTGACGAAAACTTGCAAATAGCACAACTTTTCATCTTCAATGCCTTTAGAAGGCACAGCAGAAATTTGAGGTCGGTCGGACTAAATCCCTAGGAGGAGTTCGTTAAAGTACGAAGTGTGTAAATCATCCAAAATTTGACGTAAAATTCAAAATGGCCGACTTCCTGTTGGGTTTAGGCTATGGCTCCAAGAGACTTTTTTGTGCGTCTGGACAAGATACACGTACCACAGAAAATTCGTGCACGTAGGTGAAACGTGCGGCGGGGGCTGCTTCGTTAAAGGTCACTTTCTGTTGCCAGCAGGTGGCGCTATGACTGTGGGTGAATGTCGGCATGTACATGTGTTCAGGGCGGGACTCTCATCCTACATGTACAGTTTGGTCCGGATGTGAGCATGTACACTGAAGTTACAACAACTTCCTGTTTCATTGCGAATCATCGACGCCACGGACACGCCCATTGACGAAAACGCGCAAATAGCACAAATTTTCATCGTCAATGCCTTTAGAAGGCACAGCACAAATTTGACGTCGATCCGACTAAATCCCTAGGAGGAGTTTGTTAAAGTACGAAGTGTGTAAATCATCCAAAAATGGCCGTAAAATTCAAAATGGCCGACTTCCTGTTGACTTTAGGCTATGGGTTCTTGAGGCTTTTTTGTGCGTCTTGATACGATACATGTCCCCAGAAAATTTCGTACATGTAGGTTGAACGTGAACGAGGGGCTAATCATTTCCAATTTTCTAGGTGGCGCTAGCGAGTCATTTTCCACGCCCATGTGCGAAACTTGTAGAATACGAAATTTTTCACCGGTTCTGACATGTTTGCAAATTTTGGTGAGTTTTCGAGTATGTTTAGGCCATGTCATTTGGGCCTACTTTGCAGAAAAAAAAAAAATATATATATATATATTAAAGCTGCAAGCAGCGTTGGGCGGGCCCTCGCACTTATAAGCGCGTCCGCGTGTGAGCCGGCCGAGTTGCATATTCTGGAGCTCTGCCGGTGCGGCTGTGAATTTGCTACGCGGTTATGACGCCGCATGAAGGTGTTATATGTCACTTCCTGTGTCCCCTATGTGGAGCTACATAGCACTTGCCGCTATGAATATAAATCGGTGTTGGCGTGTAGATGTCTGCGGGGTGGGAGAGTTATCAAGCACGTAAAGTTTGTTTCAGATGTGAGCATGTACACTGAACAATAATGTACCCAAACAATAAAATAAATTCCTTTTATATTTCCCTGCCTTGTTGTTTATGTGTACATACAGAGGAAGAATGTGAGAACAGCACACATTTCATCGTTACTGTGTGCTGTACCGCAGTTCTGTGTCCATGCATGCAGCAAACTGAAAGCACTGTCTGTCGGAGCGTCTACGTGAAAAGAGAAGGAAGACATTGCTGGTAGTATTGTCTTCAGAGTTGTTAAACACCTCAGCGCACTGAAGGAAGCCATCTGACTGTGTGAGGGGCAAGATCGTTGATGTCTGCAGGCAGAGTAGGAGCTCTCCTGTCTGACTGGTCCACCAATAGCAGAGAAGATGACCCCTTGAGACACAGCCCCTCCTCATTTGCATAATGAGGCAGAAATGCATACAAAAATTTAAAAAAGACAGGCAGAAATAAATACCATGGGTGAAAATAAATAAGGTAAATAAATACAAAGGAAGAATAAAACAGACAAAAATATTAAAACACACACATAAATAAATACATTAAAAAATTAGTAATAAATAAAGTTGAATAAACAAATAAGGTAATTATAACAAAGGTGAATAAGTAAAGGCACTAATTAAAATATATACATTTATGTCTCCTTGTATAATTTAATTACTACCTACATTTATTTATTTACTTTATTTTTTTGTGTATTTAATTGGATGCTTATTTATTTATTGAGCATTTATTTATTTCTGTATTTATTTCTGACTGTGTCAGGATCGGTCCTCCATAACGGGGTGGGAGAGTTATCAAGCACGTAAAGTTTGGTTCAGATGTGAGCATGTACACTGAAGTTACAACAACTTCCTGTGTCATGGCGAAGACTTGATCTCTGACGCCACGCCACGGACACACCCATTGACAAAAACTCGCAAATAGCACAACTTTTCATCTTCAATGCCTTTAGAAGGCACAGCACAAATTTGAAGTCGGTCGGACTAAATCCCTAGGAGGAGTTCGTTAAAGTACGAAGTGTGTAAATCATCCAAAATTTGACGTAAAATTCAAAATGGCCTACTTCCTGTTGATTTTAGGGCATCGCTCCAAGAGGCTTTTTTGTGCGTCTGGACAAGATACACGTACCACAGAAAATTCGTGCACGTAGGTAAAACGTGCGGCGGGGGCTGCTTCGTTAAAAGTCACTTCCTGTTGCCAGCAGGTGGCGCTATGACTGTCTGTGAATGTCAGCATGTACATGTGTTCAGGGCGGGACTCTCATCCTACATGTACAGTTTGGTCCAGATGTGAGCATGTACACTGAAGTTACGACAACTTCCGTGTCATGGCGAAGAGTTGATATTTGACGCCACGCCACGGACACGCCCATTGACGAAAACTTGCAAATAGCACAACTTTTCATCTTCAATGCCTTTAGAAGGCACAGCACAAATTTGAGGTCGGTCGGACTAAATCCCTAGGAGGAGGAGTTAAAGTACGAAGTGTGTAAATCATCCAAAATTTGACGTAAAATTCAAAATGGCCGACTTCCTGTTGGGTTTAGGCTATGGCTCCAAGAGACTTTTTTGTGCGTCTGGACAAGATACACGTACCACAGAAAATTCGTGCACGTAGGTAAAACGTGCGGCGGGGGCTGCTTCATTAAAAGTCACTTCCTGTTGCCAGCAGGTGGCGCTATGACTGTGGGTGAATGTCAGCATGTACATGTGTTCAGGGCGGGACTCTCATCCTACATGTACAGTTTGGTCCAGATGTGAGCATGTACACTGAAGTTACGACAACTTCCGTGTCATGGCGAAGAGCTGATCTTTGACGCCACGCCACGGACACGCCCATTGACGAAAACTTGCAAATAGCACAACTTTTCATCTTCAATGCCTTTAGAAGGCACAGCACAAATTTGAGGTCGGTCGGACTAAATCCCTAGGAGGAGTTCGTTAAAGTACGAAGTGTGTAAATCATCCAAAATTTGACGTAAAATTCAAAATGGCCGACTTCCTGTTGGGTTTAGGCTATGGCTCCAAGAGACTTTTTTGTGCGTCTGGACAAGATACACGTACCACAGAAAATTCGTGCACGTAGGTGAAACGTGCGGCGGGGGCTGCTTCGTTAAAGGTCACTTTCTGTTGCCAGCAGGTGGCGCTATGACTGTGGGTGAATGTCGGCATGTACATGTGTTCAGGGCGGGACTCTCATCCTACATGTACAGTTTGGTCCGGATGTGAGCATGTACACTGAAGTTACAACAACTTCCTGTTTCATTGCGAATCATCGACGCCACGGACACGCCCATTGACGAAAACGCGCAAATAGCACAACTTTTCATCATCAATGCCTTTAGAAGGCACAGCACAAATTTGACGTCGATCCGACTAAATCCCTAGGAGGAGTTCGTTAAAGTACGAAGTGTGTAAATCATCCAAAATTTGACGTAAAATTCAAAATGGCTGACTTCCTGTTGGGTTTAGGCTATGGCTCCAAGAGACTTTTTTGTGCGTCTGGACAAGATACACGTACCACAGAAAATTCGTGCACGTAGGTGAAACTTGCGGCGGGGGCTGCTTCGTTAAAGGTCACTTTCTGTTGTCAGATGTGAGCATGTACACTGAAGTTACGACAACTTCCTGTTTCATTGCGAATCATCGACGCCACGGACACGCCCAAAAAAAAAAAATATATATATAATCACACGGTCGTGCTCGGGCCCTAAATATATAATCCGAGCAAATTCAATAGGGACCTCGCACGGTCGTGCTCGGGCCCTAATAATCCGAGCAAATTCAATAGGGACCTCGCACGGTCGTGCTCGGGCCCTAATAATAAAAAAAAAAATAATAATCCGAGCAAATTCAATAGGGACCTCACACGGTCGTGCTCGGGCCCTAATAATAATAATAATCCTAGCAAATTCAATAGGGACCTCGCACGGTCGTGCTCGGGCCCTAACAAGAACAACGCAGACAGTAAAACAAGACCAGAACACTATGGCAGACTAAAACCACAATGTAACACAGGAAAAAATTAAAAACACCTAGCCACCCAAAAACCATGATAATTTTAAGATGTGTGCATACCAGCTGAACCAATCATGGTCCAGTATACACCTTACACACATGTAATGTGGAAAGCTCCAGAGCCCTGTTTCAGAAAGCAGGCTTAAAAAACTCTGAGCTTATCCCTGAGCTCTGGGTTGATTGAGCCTGAGGTGGGAAACTGAATTTTCGGTTCCAGAACAGCTTATCAGAATAAGTTCACTCAACTCTGAGTATGTTGAGCTTGATTGAAGCGCATGCGTGGGGATGAAAAAAAGCCATCATCAATGGAGCTCCGATACAATTCACCATGGCAACGGGTAAATAAAGGCAGAGCCTCCATTTTAATAAGGTGGAGCTAAAAATATGAATGTGTGCCAACGCGGACCATGATAGGCTCTAAACCGCAGGAGTGGAAGAAGGATCAATGCGTTAACATTATTAGGCTACTATACAGTGATGCTCATTCATCATTTACCAGACTGGAACTGCTACAGCCCATTACATTCGATTTTAAATAGGAAGGCTATATTTATTAAACTGTAACCCGACAGGGCTAAATGCCAGTCACAATCGGCTGCCTAATTATGAAAATAGGTAGGCTATAGATCAAATATAAGACACAGTTTACTCGTGGACCTGTGATTGTAAAGTCACAGTCATACCCAGCATGTTAGCTTATTGATAATTTGTTTGCAGTGGAAAATGTGTCTAGGCTATAGGTTAAAGTTTTAGACGTCTATTTTACATTAATAAATCTTGCTCATTTTGTATTATTAATGCTGTCAAAACACATTCAGACTATCAGCAGATAATAATGAAAAACTCACATTTAAACCTTATTTAGGCCTGTTTGTTTCAGCGGCACCACAGTCATCCTCACTCAGAAATAGTCACATTGTCTCCAGTTGATAACTACGATAGGAATGTTCCAATCAGTGCGACTACAATATGAAAGATTACTGTTTATTGATCAGTTTTATAGGTTAGCCTACATATTAAACAGTGATTAGGCTACTGCTGTCAGGACCGGGCCCAGAAACTGAGACGCAGACCAGAGTATGAGCAGTGAAAGGATTTATTGAACACAAGGGAGACAAGTGTGGCTTGGGGATGGGTGGTTGTTCCAAGGGGCATGTGGTCCTGGTTCCAGAGCTCAGGGGTTTTCGTGGCGCAGGAGGGAATCCGAGTCAGGCATGGGCAGGTACGCTGTGGTCGAGACAGAAAAACACGTTAATACGAATACAAGGGTTCAGACAAGATGCTGATAGTTCAGACTGGGCAAACAGGCTGGCGTATTCGTACTGTGTGTGGTACTACAATCCAGCTGGGACTGGAAGTTTGGGCTGGTCTTTTAAGGTGAGTTGATTGTAGGCAGAGGCACTGGTTGCTGATTAACTGAATGAGTCTCAGGTGCGTCAATTAGAACTCAGGCAACCACGCCCACCAGTAGCCCCAGAGCATGAGGGAGGAAGCAGAACACAGAGAGACAGACAAAAACCAAAACACACCAAGCACACCATAAACGCCCCAAGGGGAAAAGAACTCAAAACTACAATCACACACACATCCCAACAGGAAGGTCAGGGTCACGACCGGGGGTTCGTGACAACTGCAGTAATGTAGCCCACAGTAAGTGTTTTCAGTGCAACTGTCCACAGAGTCGCAGTGTTATACCTAAAGACGGACATAGATTTTATTCTGTGCTGAGGATAAATCCACGATATGCGAAGATCTGTCATACATCGATGACAGATTGATCATAAAAGCGGTCATGTTCAAGATCATGTTTGGGTAAAAAACTAATAGCCTATCTAACCGGGATTTTAAAGTTTTTAAAGATGTAAATGCGTTCAGATATGTGCTTTGATATCGAATGAAAGAATGAGGAAATGAAACGGTGAAACGGTGTGTCAGACCGCCTCAGGCTCCGCAGGAGGGGAGGGGTTAGAGAGAAACTGACGGTTTTTCAACTTATCGTGTGAACCTTCACAGCATCAGTTGCCGGAGTTACTGATCTAGGGATTATCTGATCTCGCTCTCTGAAACGGAAAATCCAGAGTTTCCCTCATCTCAGGCTTAACATACTCAGAATTTTCACTAATCCCGCTTTCTGAAACGGGGCCCAGGTCATATACACTGAGAATGAACAAGGGATCTTGTGTTCAGCAGTTTAACTTTTGAGGTAAAAAATATTTGCTTCTGGATTTTTCAGAGTAAATGTCATTTTTGGATGTTTAACCAACAATTGAAGTTTTATGTGGAAAAATATAACACACAAACACACACAAACATTATTCTTCTTATTCCAAGCAGCTGCTTTCAACAGCAAAGAGTAGTTGACATTTGCAGTGCCAACATTTCCTCTGTAAATTCAACCTGTTAGAGGTGAGTTTACACAAATGCCTGCATTACCTTGCATGGTCTGATGACAGCCTCTCCCTCTATGTCCTCCAGTGCCACCCTACCTTTGCATCTGTGTCCGCTCTTATGTAAGAGCAAATGACATAACACTTAGAAGATCAGAGCACTGTGGAACAGAACACAGCTGGCAACAGCCATCACCTGAGGATGGTGTTTTTTGCTTTTGGCCCTTAAAGGAAACAGTGTGATGCTTGCAGGTGAACGTGATGGTGGAGTAGTGTTTTGACAAAAATAGTGTGTGCATTTAAAAAACACCAGGTATGGCAGTACAGAGGCGGAAAGACTATTTGACAAAATGCCAGTGTGAAATGGAGTCCCAGTCTGGGAGAGGGAGGTAGAGGCAACTGCCAAAAGCCAAACACCCTCTAGAGAAAAAAAAAAGAGGGAGGGTTGGAGGGTGAGCGACAGAGAAAGACAAACACTTTCCTAATATAGCTCGAGGAGCCTTGACACCAGACCTGGACAGGATATACTGACTTTCACCCAGCAGAAAATCCAGGAGAAGCTTCCTGGTTTTCTAAATGTCTTGTCTTCCCTGCAGCATCTTTATATGGTAACCAGGGAGTGAGGACGGTCCAGGAATTTCTGCGGTAAGGACGCCTGTCTTCTATTTGTTCTCATCTCCCATCAGACTTACAGAGCCACACAGCACATTGCTACAACTCATTCTAACACAGCTGCTAGCAAATGCAGTTATGAATGGATATTTTGATACAAGTGATTCAAAGTGAAAATGATCTGACTTCAGTAGATTGAATCATTTCATTTTAAGGTTGGAATTATTCAAGGTTTGAGTTTTAGTTTTACTGAAACTGAACTGGCCTTCAACCCAATTCTAGTTGTAGTTAAATCCTAATTTCAGATTTCACTTTCAACTGTCATTTGAAGATGTTTATTTCTGCAAAAACCTGTGAAACTCTTGACACCTCCTGCCTCCAGTCTTTAACCTACTTATAGAGTGGATCAGTATGTCTACATTATTGCTAATTTGAGTTTAATGGTTGGGTTAGGCACTAGGTTTGACTCAAGTTTATGTTCTGACACAAAGAAATTTCTAAGAGACGAACATCTGCTGTGTTGGAAGAAGCATTTCCTATGCCAAAAGAACAAATGTCAACCCTGTGATGGGACCTAGGAGGAGATTCTTTCAGAACGCAGTCAGGCGTTTCAGGTTTCTGCTTGTATACGACTGTAAGATGGCTTTTAAAAGGCTGTTGTGCTGTGATGTTTCATGTATACTACAGAAAGCTATCAGCAGCAAATTCTATGAAGCCCATATCACAAAACACTATAATGGTTAACACCTTCTCCTGATTATGGTGTTATGTTCATAATTCTGTTTAACATGAAAGTTTTTAATTTTAGTTTTTGGATTTAATTCAAACAGACCATATTTTAAGATAATATTGAGCTATTTGTCTGGCTGGGGATTAAAACGGTTGATAGAAGAGTGTGTTTGTGTGTGAGTGAGAGTGTGTGTAAGAGAGAGAGAGAGAGCGAAAGTGAGAGAGAGAGAGATTACATAATGTTTAAAGCAGACACTGAGCTGTTATAAAGGCAGTAACTATAATCTGAGTTGATGACTGTAGAAAATGGGCATAGTGATTAGAAGAAATTTCACTAACTGTTAGGTAAAGTGTTATAGATATATAGTGTTAAAATGACATAATACTCATTGTTTTTAATCATCTCTGACCTTTTTTGAGTGAATAAATGTTCTGTGGTCAATTTAAATACTATTAATAGGTCATTTAGTACTGCAATGTGACTTTGACTGACTCATGATGTGATAAAAGCCTCTGGACCGGAACAGATAGTTAGACAGGTAAGGCATATTTACAATGCAAATAAGCTTCACCTCCCGCCTCTGCACAGCACACAGCACAGTTTGCATAGAAAGCGAAAGGTTCAGAGGAATTTTATTACAATGCTTGACAGCTGTACAGAAAATATGAATCAGCTAAGAGCAGAGGACATAAGTATAAATGGGCAGCAGGTCAGACAGGGTTCTGATCAACAACACCCAGAGCAAAATGTGAGTACACACCAGCTGTTATTCACTACATGTATGCATTTATTTCTGTTATCTAGTGAATGAATATTTCTCTTAATTCAAATCACAGTTTTGAAATTTGACATATTGAACAATGTGTTTATACATGTGGCCTCTTTGAGAAATACACCGAAGATAGGAGGCTGACTTTGGGGATTAAGTTGTGAAATATTAAGCTTATCAGATTGTATGCTTGTCAAATGTATCACTTGCTTGTTTTGTTAAAATTCAATAAATATAATGTTCAAAAAAAAAAAAAGATAGGAGGCTGTAGTGCTTTTCGACAATACAGGATGTGTTAGAGTGCCCAAATAAGGTCAAGTCAGTTAAAATGGGTTATAATAAGAAATCATTCAGACATTTCATTATTAAATGATAAACAACAATTTAACAAGTCTAACAAATGTTACTCAATCAGGAAAAAATTTGGTACTCTGGTAAGTATTTGCGGTGTGTGTTCATGGTGCAGCAGTAAGGCTCACTGATGGGTTTTAATTGATTCTGGACAACAGTGGAGCTTTATGGCTCAGAGGAAGCAGAGACATCTGACTGTAAGACACACAGGACCTGTAGAAGTAGATACATTCACTACTGGTTTGAGTGTGCACATGGGTTTTGATAATAAAAATAAACAGAAAGGCCTTTGATCATGAGATACATAAGGCAGATCAATTCAATTTTATTTATATAGTGCCAAATCACAACAACAGTTATCTCAGACTTTTTTCATAGAGCAGGGCCCCGTTTCAGAAAGCAGGATTAGTGAAAATTCTGAGTATGTTAAGCCTGAGATGAGAGAAACTCTGGGTTTTCTGTTTCAGAGAGCGAGATCAGATAAACCCTAGATCAGTAACTCCGGCAACTGATGCTGAGGATAAGTTGGAAAACCGTCAATTTCTCTCTAACTCCTCCCCTCTTGTGGAGCCTGAGGCGGCTCTCTGACACATATCTGAACGCATTTACATCTTTAAAAACTTTAAAATCATGGTTGGATAGGCTATTCGTTTTTCATCCAAACGTGATCTTGAACATGACCAATTTTATAATCAATTTGTCATGTAAGGACAGATATCCGCACATTGTGGATTTATCCTCAGCACAGAATAAAATTTATGTCCGTCTTTAGGTAGGGTAACATGGGGTAAGACCCCCACAGTAATTCTAACAAAATTAATAGGCTCACTGTGACTTTACTATCACAGGTTCATGACTGTGTCTTATGTTTGATCTATACCTATTTTCATAATCAGGTAGCCGATTGCAACCTTTTTCCCTTATTAAATAGCTTATTAAATATAGCCTTCCTATTTAAAATGAATGTAATGGGCTGTAGGAGAATTCCAGGACTTTATCATTTATTAAAGAAATTCCAGTCTGGTAAATGATGAATTAGCAACGCTGTATACAAAGTACTAATGTTAGCGTATTGATCCTTCCTCCACTCCTGCGTTTTAGAGCCAATCATGGTCTGCGATGGCACACATTCATATTTCTAGCTCCACCCGATTAAAATGGAGGCTCTGCCTTTATTTACCCGTTGACATGGTGAATCGTAGTATCGGAGCTCCATTGATGATAGCTCTTTTTCATCTCCACACACACGCTTCCTTCAGGCTCAACATACTCAGAGTTGATTGAACTAATTCTGATCAGCTGTTCTGGAACCGAAAATTCAGAGTTTCCCATCTCAGGCTCAATCCACTCAGAGCTCAGGGATAAGCTCAGAGTTTGTTAAACCTGCTTTCTGAAACACGGCCCAGGTCTAGAACGTACTCTGTGATGTTATTTACAGAAACCCAACAATTCCCACCAAGAGCAAGCACTAGGCGACAGTCTTTTCCTTTGCCTCTGTTGCCTAGTGCCTACAGTCACAGTCTGTTGTCTTGTATCCAGTCTTCTTCGTGTGTGCATTTTGATTTGGTCCTGTCTGTTTGTGTCTTGTGGAATTTGTCAGTGTTCTGTTATCTGTCTATTTTATCCACTCTGTTATTAGTTCGGTCCCTGTTTGTTTTGTTGCTAACGCCTTGCGTTTAGACTCCCTGTTACTGTCCTGTTTAGTTTAGACTTTAGCAGTTGGTACATGTTTTCTGTTTTGGGTTTTGTTCCTTGTCTTGTGTTTTCTGTTTAGCCTTGTTTATTCCATGGTTCATTTGCATGTTCATGTTTTGCTCACTTAGCATCTGTGCTGTCTCTGATCTTAGGTTTAGTCCTGCATTTTAGTTCTGTGGCTTACTTAATGTCCTTGTATTTACTTCTAGTTCTGTGTTTGCATTATTTTGGCTTTGTCTGCTCTGTGTTCTGTTTAATCCTGGCTTCAGTCTGTTTTCCCTGTTGGTTGTAGTTTATTTGTGATCTGTCTGCTTGTGTCTCGATTAGTTTGTTATTTATATTATTCTGATCTGTTATGTCTTATTTTAATGTGGTCTGTGTTTTGTGTTCAGTAACGTGGGTTCTGGCTGTTACTCCAGAATCCCTCTGCCTGCCTGTCTTGTTAGTCCTGATCCCTCTCACCTGTGTTGCTCCCTCCTGCTCGTTAGTCCCTAGTGTTAAATGTTTGCTGTTTCTGTTCAGTCTCTGTCTAGTTATTGTTGTGTTTGGAGTGTTCTGCCTGTCTCTGTGTTGCCTGATCCGCTGTTTAGACGTTTTACACCCGAACTGCATGTAAGCCTGAGTTTTTGTGTTTTTGGATTAAAACCTGTGCACCTTCAGTCAACTCTCCAGTGTCTTGCGTCTGGGCTCTCTCCTGTTTGCACTTCATCTAAAAATCGTGACAGTACTCTGTTCTGTGCAATGCCTCATTGGCCCGTCTTCTTTTGGCAGTGTGATGGACATACTCAACTTGTGGAATGATGACCCAGAGGAGGTTCTCTTGGACCTGGGCTTTGGTTGTGATGAACCTGACCTCTCTGGGCGCATCCCGGCACGATTCATCAATCATCAGTCTCAGGCCAGAGGAATAAACCTCCAGGTCTTTCTAGAGACCCAGAAGAACCGTCTGGACTTGGAAAACCCAGATGTCAGCAGTAAGTCTAAGTTTTAGTGCTATGACCAGTGGTGTACAAGTGTAGCAAAGCATTCCAACAAGTGATGCATGTATGCCAATGTTGAATTGTATCATGTTATCCTAGCACTGGCATCATACATTCTGTTTATCCTTTCTTGTTCTACAACCCTTTGGAAGCTGGCTGCAGGGAATTGCTCCCATTCAGTCACAAGAGCCTTGGTCCAGCATTGATGTTGGATGATCACAGTCAGCGTTCCAGTTCATCCCAAAGCTGTTAGATGGTGTTGAGGTCAGGATCTGTGCAGGCCAGTCGAGGTCTTCCACACTAAACTGGGAATGGCATTTCTTTATGGATCTTGTTTTATACTGTACACAGGGGCACTGTCATGTTGAACTTGGAAAGGGTCACACACAAACTGCTGACACAAAGTTAGGGGAACGCTGTTGTCCGGGCGGCTGTGGCTCAGGGGGTAGAGCAGGGTAGAGTGGGTTGCCTGTTAATCGAAAGACTGGCGGTTCAATCCCTGGCTCCTCCAGGCTGCATGTCGAAGTGTCCCTGGGCAAGATACTGAACCCCGAATTGCCCCTGTTGGCTGTTCCACCAGTGTATGAATTAGAGTTGGGCCGATAGATGATGCCATCGTGCAATGGCTGACAGACATCAAGACGTTGAGCCGGAATCGTGACTGTAAAACCCCCCAGCCAAAAAAACAAACTCAAATTTTAACATTATGAAAGCAGGTTTTATTGACCACCAACATTCTTATTGTTTTTAAATATCCTTTGCACCTGCCTTGGAATTCTCTTCTCCCCGCACTCTCTCTCCCCCCGATCTGCCACATTTTCTCCATCAGCAGTAGCCTATGTTTTATAAAGTCGCCCAAAAGACTGAGAACTCATCTTTTTTCTATATTTGTCGGCTTATTAATGACGTAGGCTATCAAACAACTGAAACCAACATCTGCACCCTGTGTTCACTGATGCTTTACCCTGCAGTAAAATATCCACCACGACTTGTAACGTAAGTTAATAGTCTACCAATTTTCTTTACCAAGTGAAGTCTGTGCGAGAACACATGCACATAAGATGACTGCTGCCACCTGCGTGCGTGCGCGCACCCGATGACATGATTCCATCTCGATGTTTCATTGTAGACCTCGCCCAAGCCTAGTATGAATTTGTGTGAATGTTAGTTTCTTTTTGAGCACACTAGGCTCAGTGTATGAATATGTATGAATGGTGAATGCAATGTAGAAAGACAAGAAAGGCGCTTTACAAATATTTCCTTTTAGTGGAACTAAGAAGTCCAGACCAGGGGAAAAAAACGTCATAATAGAAGTTATCTCACTGCACTTTTCATACATTTTAATGGGTCTCATTTATAAAACTGTGCGTATAATCCTCACTAAAATTGTACGTACGCCCAAAAGCCAAAAATGGCTTTATAAAACCGTGCGTACACACACTTCTAAGTTATGTTTCCTTTATAAATCACAATCAACTTGAAATGTGACACATGTGAGGGAGCTGACCCTTCAAACGCTCATAGTGGCCTATAAATGGTCAGTGAAATGCCCCTCAGTAACATTAATACGTACTGACTGTATAAAGAAAAGGATGCAAATTCTGACAGAAAAGCTACAAAACGAAATTTGACCCAGGCACTAATTTGGACTCCCCGGTTTGAACAGAGATTAAACCAAATGCATCCCACCTGTATTTAAACATTTATTTAGGCTACACAAACAGTCCACTCACTCACTGATGAGCTAAAAGAAATATGACTTGTTGTAGGCTAAATGACATAAGCTGAAAGATTTACTTAATAAAATGGTGTTATATTTTCCATAACATGTTTTTACAAGCAGTGCACCAAAACCACACGCTGGCACACAGCGAACATGTGATAACAATAGGCTATACGAAATTATTGACTCGTATTTGCTCGACTGACACATTGAAATCGGCATCAGTTTAAATATAGCCTAATTTATCCTCCTGTTCACCTTATTTATGAGAATAAATTGCACTGCATGCAAGTATTAATATCATTCCCGATTAAACTGTACAACATATTTGAGGCATTCTCTTGAAGAAACAGATTCCTACCCTTTTGTGTTTATTATCCTCAATCATGGTTCTTTTTGTATGCGCTGGAAATTATCTAGGGTTTTTTTTATTGTGCACTTCAGGAAAATCAACCAAATGTTTGTTTTTTCAGAAAGGCTTTAAGCCTATGATACTCGGAGGTACTATTTCAATTTATGTCATACAATAGTAGGCCTATTCATTTCAGTTTCCTTCTGCCATGTGAGTTGCCATTTCTCCTCTTTAATAATAATAATGTCATACTTTTATTGTCACATACATGTTGCGAAATTCATCCTCTGCATTTAACCCATCCCTCAAGGGAGCAATGGGCAGCACCCGGGGACCAACTCCAGATCTTTACCAGTGTCTGGTCAATAACACTGACAGGAGAACCTAACATGTTTTGTTGGTGGGGTAACCGGAGCACCCGGACAACCGGGGTTTGAGCCGCGACCTTCTTGCTGTGAGGCCACAGTGCTATCCATAAGTTCATCTTTGTACTACCTGACCAAACCACAGAGCAATAATCTAAATGTGACTACTTTCTGCAAAACATGTTTAGTTAGATATGGAGTTAAAAACAAAGAACACCTTTTAACTACAGATATTTCTCCCCATCTTTTGCACTACATCATCATATGTCTTGACTACGACAAATTACAGTCTAAGGTTACCCCAAGAAGCTTTGTTTCCTGTACCTGCTCTACACCAACATTGTTAAGTCCCAAATCCAACATGGGCCTTGTATTTAGTGAATGTTTAGTTACAAATAAAAAGCTTTTGGTCTTGGCTTTATTCAGGTGCAATTTATTATCAGTAATCCAGTTAAATACCATCTACAACTCGTTGTTGAGAGCTGCAGTAATTCTTTCAACAGCGGACATAAAATTTTACATCATCCGCATACATAGACACAGAAGCTCTACAGACCAGTGGAGATCATTTGTAAAGAGTGAGAAAAGCATTGGTCCTAGTGATGACCCTTGCGGGATCCCACATGTTACAAGCCTTACCTTTGAGAAGCTTCCATTGAAATACACCTTCTGTGTTCTATCTGTTAAGTAGCTCTCTACCCATGCTAATGCAGATAACATTAATGCAGATAACATTTGAGTGTCCCTAGTAGCAAGCTATGGTCAATATCAAAGGCAGCACTAAAATCTAATAGTGCTGCTCCGACAATATTTTGTTGATAAATGTATTTTAACCAATTATCTGTCATCACAGCTGTACAGGTTGAATGTCCTTCTCTATACGCATGCTGGTATTTGCTTAACAATTTATTCATAGTGAAATAACCTTGTTCTTGTTAAATGCTTCAATCCAAGATGGGGTTAAACTGCTCTTTCTGCCCATGATATCATTTAAGGTGCTCCAGAACTTTTTCCCCATCATGTTTTATATAATTAATCCTGTATTCATAGTACAATTTCCTCTTTTTTCTATTCAAATTAGTGACATGGTTGCTCAATTTACAATGTATTTGCCAGATAAGAATCCAGACCCCTTTGCCACTCCTCTTGCATCATCTCTTTGACCCATGTATCCTTTTAATTCATCATCATCCCAAGGAGCCCTAGCAGCTCTAACAGTCAGCCTCCTAACATGCATGCAACATGCATGCTTATCCAAAACTGGGGCCAGTAATTCCATGGATACATTAAGTGCACTATCTGGGATATTTCTATCATCCACATATGAATCACAACAAAAACCATTCATTCTTTTATAGACAATCTTTGGCCCCACCTTTGGAACTTTAGTCTTCCTGAATAAACCCACCAGATTGTGGTCACTAAAGCCGATGGGAATTATTATGGCTTTAGAACAGAGTTCAGTAACATTAGTGTAAATATGATCTATACAAGTGGATGATAAAAGTCCTGTTTCATAGATACGTACCCTGGTTGGCTGGTTAATAACCTGAACCAGATTACAGGCCCTGGTTATAGTAAGAATTTTCTTCTTCAGCTAACATTTTGTTGCAAGAAAATCTATGTTAAGGTCTCCCAGGACATAAATTTCTTATTTTCATCACATGCTCGCTCAAACATTTCTCCCAGATTGTCAAGATACTGATTGCCAGACCCTGGTGGCCTATAACCGCATTCCATCAGAATAGGTTTTAAAAGTGGTTGGTGAACCTGTAACCATAACATTTCAACATCACATAACATTCGATCTTATCTGATTTTATTTGGGATGTGGCTCTGAATATAAATGGCAACTCCTCCCCCATAAATATCCCTATCCCTTCTATAGATATTATATTCCTGTATCTCTATTATAGCATCATCAAACATATTGTCTAAATGAGTTTCAGAAATAGCTTGAATATGAATATTATGAGATGTTAGCAAGTTACTGATGTCTTGAATTTTGTTTCTTAAGCTACATATGTTTATATGACCTTTTTTTTTTTTTTTAGCCCTTTCTTGGGAAATGTTGACATTAATATGGTGTCTGAAAATTAGCACACATTCTGTCCAGAATATGTGTGTATGTGAGTGCTCACTCAAACCCACATTCTTAGTTGACCTTTCCATTTGGACCCGTCGTCCTCTGGGAGAGAGGACCATAAGTCTGTCATGGCAAATGTAGGCAATGTTTCCCTTTGCTCGTTCAACCTTCTTGCGCGGAACTAATTCTCTTTGTTTTATCGTTATGGCTTCAGAGTAGTCCTCATTAAAGTAAATACTCGTAACTTTTCAGTTTGTTTGCTCTGGTCATCACAACTGCCTTGTCTTTCCATCTTAAAAACTTGACCACGATCGATCTGTGTAGGGTTCCTGCCCTTGTAAGATCACCCATACGATGGGCATGTTCCACTTCAATCTGTTCTTTATACATTTCTAACTTTTCAACTAGAATGTGGCGGACCTTGTTCTCAGTTTCTTCTCCCCTCTCATGTTGCAATTTAGGAATGCTGTTGATAATCTTTCCTGTTTGTCTATTTTCCCATCCAGTAATGGCGCCGATTCACACACTTTGTTTATGTCCTCTCGTGCTTCTCGGCACATTTTAACAATCTCATCACTGTTCTTCTCCTGATTATCCACCTGCACTTGTGTGTAGTCCAAACTCTGTTTGTATTCTGTGACGTCCTTTAACAGATCATCAACTCACTTGTTTGTTGTTTCCATAAAGAGTTGAAGAAACGTTATAAAGTTTTTTTTCCTGGAGATCCATCATGTAAGATTTTCTGTATTTCCAACATTTCTGTTTCAACATTCACAGTAACATATTCCTCCTCAACAGCAGACGCTTTCTTTGGAGGAGCCATCTTGATATTGATGTTTTTATTATTTTGAAAGTCCGTTGCTCACTGGCTCTGAAGACACATACAGTCAAACCATGGGTCACAGGAGGTGTGGGCTGTTGACCAACCTGCAAATCACCCACCCAAACTAGCAGCGGACAGAGGCTTCAGCAGTCTATGCTGGATGCAGCATGTGGGAGAAGTGGATAAACAAAAGCAAGACAAGCGATCAAATGCCATAGCGAAGTGGATAGCTACACACTGCATGCTGATCAGTATTGGAGAAGATGCTGGTCTGAGGAACGTTAAAAAAAACCGTTGAAATCACAACGTAGTCGCTTGGCTCCGCGGGGTTGATATTTGCTCTGGTGAACAGGAGACAGGTGCTCCGCAAGTAAACGGCAGACGCTCTACCATGGCAACGGCTTCTGTGTGCTACACAGCTGTAGCATTTTTAACTTAAGTTAAAATTACAGGCTAACGTTACATAACTTGACCTGATAGGCCTACATCTAGTTTTCTCTGCCATGCGAATTCCCTCCTGTTGATGTCCTATTTAGTAAACAATAGATTGGTCCCGACGCAAAGAAACAAAGTGTCATCACCACCTTCAGTTTAACTGAAAATGCATTACTGTGTACAGTCAGTGATGAGATGACGTCCCTAACCAACTCGCTTACAAGGATTATGCCTGCGCTGTCCGACCCCGTCTTATTAACTGTGTGTCATCAAATAATTCATAAACTATATTCCTCTCCTGAAAGATTCATGTCTCTGTCTTCACAGTGCCATCACAAGCCCTACTGGCAACTCCTAACCACCTGAGAGACCTCTCGAGCTGTCTTAAATAACTGGGAGAGTAAGAGTGATTCTTAGCATTAAGAAATTTGATAACTTTAGAGGAAGATGAGGAGAGAAGAGTTCAGTCTAGGCCTCCAGCAGCCATACCTCCTTTTTTTCCCCCATTAAAAATGCATCTGGCCAGGATTTCTAAATCACCTAAAATATCCAGGATTCAGCTTTTGCTTTTTACAGTCAGCATTCATTGTGTGCGGTTTTGCATTACTTTGGACTTGTTCTTGCCTTCTTCCACGCCGCCATTGGCCGGTCATGTAGGTCTACATGTCCTTCAGGCAAACACTTTTCCACTTCGCTGCCCTCTCCACTGGCGGAGACTGAGTAGGGGGAAGATCGGGTGCTTTTGATCCATCCAAGCGTGTGCATAAAGTTTCTTGGCCATACACTTTTTATGAACTGACCAATCACAGCCTGGATGGGGCCGGACATTAAAAAAGGTTTACTTTAGAAATGTTGAACTCAGCATGAATGATTATGATTAATGACAAGTTAGCACTTAGCATTAATACATTCGAGACTAACCACCATGCACCATATAGTGCATTTTTCGTGCACAAGGATTTAATGAATGAGAACAATGTACCATAATAAACCTGCTGACTGAAATTAATATTATACTAGACGGCTTCCTCCGGATTACACTCCTTAGTGCTTTGTGTGTTTTTTGTTTATAAACAGTTTTTTCTGCCGTCCCTCTCTGGTAACATTTACCAGAGAAGTGCTCTTAAATATTGGATTTCAACTGCTCACACTATTCCACCGCTCTTTATTGAACATGGAACTTTCTCGGAGTTATTAGTTGGAGGAGCAGCATCTCTGTACGAGATCTACTGGAGACGCCGAAGGGGAAAGTGTGCCGGCGCACTGGTTAAACTGAGACAGCGGGGGTTTTCGCACTGTGCTCCCTTCTATTTACCTGGCGAATGTCCGCTCTCTGGCCAACAAAATGGATGAACTGCTACTCCACAACAGAACTCTGGCTCTACATAAATGCCATGACTGTAAAGCAGCTCAGCGACACCGGACCTTATGTCGTTCATGTCCGCTGATAGCCAAAAACTAAAGGAAGAATGGAGAACGAGGGAGAAAGGTGTTCTTTTGACAGCTGTAGCTACTACCATTATTGTGTCACAGTCTGAGATGCAAAGAACACGGTCTAGACCTGCTCTTTTATGAAAAGCGCTGTGAGATAACTGTTGTTGTGAATTGGCGCTATATAAATAAAATTGAATTGAATTGAATTGAACATTGTTGTCTCTCTGTGCTGTGGTCTCTCTGTGTCACGCTCTGTGCTTTCAACTGCGACCAATTCTACATCCAGTGTGCAAACTATACCATAGCTTTCGGGGAGCTGACTTTTTTTTCCCAGGACGGGGGAGCAGAATGTGATTCTATTTCGTATAGGCTTCGCCCTCTAAGGCTATCGCTATTGGGTTTACCCCTTCCGCGCACCTGAGAAACAGCCATCGATTCCCATTTTTGTTCAGCACTGAGCTGTCTAAAAAGCAAAAGACTTTCCAGCTGGAAAAGAAGAACGATGTCTTCCAGCAATTCCAGCCAGAATGGCGCGAGACACCGCGGCGTCTGGCAGACGGGCTACATCGTGCTGGGTGGTCTGGGTGGTCCCCACTGCCAGGCGGGCCTCGGACCGGAGCACACCAGCTGAGCGCTCACTCTCGGTTCGCACTGACCATTCTGCGCCCTTCTCCCCCCGAAGAGTGGCGGCGCCAGGAGGATAGCTTGCTGTTCAGGATGAGGAGATGTGGCGGTCCACCTGCTCTCTGGACGAAGCCCTCAATCTACTATTGACGGAAAAGAGGGAGTTGGATGGCTCCACTCTTCCCATTCACGGGTCTCCGAGCGGCTCTGAGCTTCCCCTGTTCGGACCTCCGATGACGCCGGCCTCAGCGCTACTAGGTTGCTGCGGCGAGGTAAGCTAACAGGGAGCTAACGGATAGCTAACGTGATGCTCACATACAGTCTGCCTGGATCAGCCGACCAGGGAGACCCCGTGTGCCCACGTTGCTCCACATTAGCTGCGGCTAATGACATTTAGCAAACGGTTTAATTGCTGCTGGCCAACCCTCATCAGTCAAAGTGGACCACTGGTAAGCTATGGGTCGAAAGAAAGCTGTGTGAATCATGTTGCTCCTTTTTGTAGAAGTTGTTGAACAAATGCTGTCTGTGCCTGTCTCAGTCAAACCAGCCACACCAAGCAAACATTTCCCACACTGTGTGAGCCAGCTGCCATTAGTCAAGTGGCTAACCTGCAGCTTGAAGCGCAAAGCAACAAGCAGTACACTCTGTTCACAATCAGAAGTCCCTCCCCATAGAACTGTATGAGCCCACGACAGTGGACATTCGCTTTGTGTGGACAGAACATATATAAACCCGGTACCAATATTTTTCTGACGAAGAAATCGGCCGGGCAGTGTGTGATGCTGTTGACATGTTGCACGTTCCCCCGGCAGTACCCAGCTGCGAGCTTGTGCATAATCATGTCATCAATGGCATGGTCCTTCTGTGCCTCCAGGGGTTCACCCTTGGTTCACAGAAGCCAGGCTGTGTCAAATGAGCCCTTGAAGCGGTCATTACGCTTCATGCAGACAGGATAGCACTACACACCTCTACGCACGCCGACACCACTGTCGCGGTCAATGGGCGACTGGGTGGCTCATTATGGCTCTGGGCAGGTGAGTTGTGCTTGGTGGTACCATATGGGCCAGTGAGGTGTTGACTCATCCTGCTTTGCCTCTACCCCAATAGCGATAGCCTTAGAGGGCGAAGCCTATACGAAATAGAACGGGGGTTAAGTTCTGTAACACAGATTCTATGAGTATAGGCACAGCCCTCTAAGTTGAAGGCCTCACTGGACCTTGGTTCTCAGTGCTGAAGAAAAGGCATTTTGGAGTCGATGGCTGGGTCTGACCATTGTGTGTGTGTGTGTGTATGTGTGTATATATATATATATATATATATGGTGTGGCCGTAGGAGAGGCCCACGCTGTGGGTGGGCGTAGACTAAAATTCTCAGTCCTCTGCAGTCCATCAGGACCAAAACCTCTCGCCACAAAAACAGCTTCTTCCCGTCTGCAGCTAGCCTCATTAATAAAGCCCGGGTCCCCCACTGACACTCCCCCCCTTGCAAATGATACAAATGTCTCTGCGTATGTAAATACTGTTTCATCTCGTGTCGTGCACAGACCTGGCACGTTGCACATATTTGTTGTTGATTGTTGATCTTTGTTGTTGTATATTTTTATGTTGTCAGTTTATATATTTATATGTACACAATATTCTCTTCCGTTGCGTTACTTCTTCAGACACTCACAAACTAAAGGAGACCATTCCCCAACACTGCTGGTATTCAACAACTGGCAGACGAGCTGAACAGTTTCTGTTAAAGGTTTGAGAAGCTGACAGTCACACCTCTCCTCCGCTCCAACACCATCTTCAGTCACCTTCCCCAGCTGCTATGCTGTCACACCCCCTCTCTGACCCCTCCCCTGCACTCACGGTTTGTGAAAAGGATGTGCGTCAGCTCTTCCAGAGGCAGAAGATCAGGAAGGCTCCTGGCCCAGACGGTGTGTCACCATCTTGCCTGAAAATCTGTGCAGACCAGCTGGCCCCCATCTTCACACAGATCTTCAACAGATCATTGGAGCTGTGTGAAGATGGGGGCCAGCTGGTCTGCACAGATTTTCAGGAAGGCTCCTGGCCCAGACGGTGTGTCACCATCTTGCCTGAAAATCTGTGCAGACCAGCTGGCCCCCATCTTCACACAGATCTTCAACAGATCATTGGAGCTGTGTGAAGTTCCCTCCTGCTTCAAACGCTCCACAATCATCCCGGTCCCCAAAAACACCTCCATCTCTGGATTAAATGACTACAGGCCTGTCACCCTGACATCTGTAGTCATGAAGTCCTTTGAAAGACTGGAGTTGGCCCATCTGAAGGACATTACAGGCCCCTTGTTGGACCCCTTGAGTTTGCCTACAGGGCTAACAGGTCAGTGCATGATGCAGTCAACTTGAGACTGCATTACGTCCTGCAACACCTCAACTCTCCAGGGACATATGCAAGGATCCTGTCATGGACTTCAGCTCAACACCATCATGCCAGACATCCTCAACACCAAACTCACCCAGCTCACTATGCCAGCCTCCACCTGTCAGTGGATCACAAACTTCCTGAGTGACGGCAGGTGAGGCTGGGGAACATCACATCCAGCACCATTCTAAACAGCCCTGTGTCTGCTGTGGAATCCTTCAGGTTTCTGGGATCCACTATATCCCAGGACCTTAAGTGGGAACCCAACACTGACACCATCATCAAGAAGGCACAGCAGAGGATGTTCTTGCACCAGCTCAGGAAGCTCAACCTTCCTTAAGGAGCTGCTGATCTACTTTTACACAGCCATCATCCAGTCTGTTCACTGCATGTCCATCAATGTTGGGTTTGGATCTGCCACCAAAAAGGACAGGAGGACTACCACGGAGAGTCAGGACTGAAAAAAAGAACAAAATCATCTGTGCCAACCTGCCCTCCATTCGGGACTTATACATTTCAGGAAACGGTCAGGAAACATATGGGGGTATTTATGTTTCAATATTATTTGTGTGAACAGATGAGCGATCTGTGAGTAAATGTGTAATCTGTTAATATAAAACACAAAATGAAGATTTGTAAACTCACAAAAATATTTTGCAAATAGAAAACAGATCTGCAAATACACAAACAAATTCCAAAAATAAAAATATCTGTGAATATATTTAATAGTTTACAAATAAATTAACCACATTTGTGAATATCTTCCTAACATTTACAACTTGTTTTAAAGTATTTGTGACTTTTGTCACTTTCGAACAGGCATTTGTGAGTCCCGCCTGTATTTGTCGATCTCAGTTCTTCACACACAGCGTTTTGAAACAAACTTTCCGCCGATGGAAAGAAAATCGACTCGTGTCATTCGGCTGTTTTCGGAGACCACGTGATGATGCCTGATGACGTTATTTCCACATTTCAAAGTAAAACAGCCTCCGAACTGCCTGAATGTGCCAGCTTGTTGCACAAACTGGAAATATCAGCTGCTGTTTCAACAAAATGTGAATGCAGACTGAAATTCAACCATGTTGTTGTGTCGAGAGAGGCAGCGATTCAAAACAGCGGTGAGTAAGAAATAGTATAATTATATAATATAACAATATATTAAGCTATGAGCACAGGGCAAGTCCGCTAGCCGCTAGGCTAATTTCAGCAGTTTGAAAATTCTCCTTTACTGTGTGATTTGGAATAAGAACAAGTTCAGAAAGTCATCCTGCACTGCAGCAGCTTATAAGACAGGCTGGAGTGGATAACAAACTTTATCTTTATCTTTCTCAAGTAATACAGTGATGTAGTAATGTGATATATACAGTCCTTCTCACCATTATTGGCACCCATGAAGTTTAAGTACATAATGTGGAATATCTTCTGAAAAAAATTAATCAAGTCAAACAATTCTGTCCTATAGAAAACTTGTGGTTCATACAAAAGAGCAAATGATAAACAACAATTTAAAACAATAAACAATGGGAGGACAAAATAGAAAATCTTAAAGCTTGCTGTGTCACTGGTATTGCTGTAAATCAGTATGGAAACACATTGTGACTCACCTGTGGTAAATCACAAATGAGAATCACCTGTGATAAATTGTCTGTGCCCATGTGACATGAATTAACCAATGAACGATGACTTCCGTGTTTTAAAAAGCCATCTGTTATCCCCTGTTCCTTTGTCACAATGGTGAAGACAAAGGAGCTGTCTGAGGACATCAGAAGTGCGATAATTAGCAAACAAAAGACCTCCAAAGGGTATAAGGCCATCTCCTTGGTATCCCTGTTTCAACAGTGCGTAATGTTATTAAAAAGTTTGCCAAGCATGGAACTGTCAAGAACCTCCCTGGATGTGGGGGCAAGAGAAAAATTGATGAGAGAAGTCTGCGAAGGTTGGTGCGAATGGTGGACAAAACACCACGTCAGACATCCAAAGACCTGAAGGCCAACCTGGAACAGTCTGGGGTCATGGTTTCAATAAGTACCATACGCCGCACACTAAACCAAACCACAATCCTTCTGGAAAAAATGTTCTGTGGACAGATGAAACAAAAATAGAGCTTTTTGGCAATGCACACCAACAGTTTGTTTACAGACGGCGCAATGAAGCCTACAAGGAAAAGAACACCCTACCAACAGTTAAGTATAGTGCAGGATCCATAATGCTGTGGGGCTGCTTTGCTGAATCTGGTACTGGAGGCCTTGACCGTATCACAAGAATCATGAAATCAGAGAATTATAAAGAGATTTTAGAGCAAAATGTCCTACCCAGTGTAGGAAAACTTGGCTTGAGTCGAAGATCATGGGTCCTCCAGCAAGACAAAGACCCAAAGCACACATCCAAAAGCACGCAGGAATGGTTGAAAAGGGAAAAAATGGACTGTGGGCAGCAATGAGTCCTGATTTTCTTTGGTATGAGCTGAAATCTGCCATTGGGGAAAAGAAACCTGCAAACGTTCAAGAGCTTGAACAATTTGCAAAGAAAGAGTGGGAGAAAAAAACAGCTGAGTGTAAGAAGCTTATAGATGGCTACAAGAAATGTTCGGAGGCTATCATCACTGCCAACGGGTGTGCAACCAAATATTAAAGAGGGGTGCCATTATTGCTGCACATGCTGTTTTTTCTGTTTTTTTCTTTGAAATTACAATATGTAAGTTGAATAAACAATTTTCTTTGTAAAATTATGTTGGACCTCCAATTAAAAGATCCTGATGATATAAATTTGGTACATTTCTATTTATTTCTGAAGATATTGTAGAGGTTATGCAAAAAAATGAAGGGGTGCCAATAATGGTGAGCAGGACTGTAATTTATGTGTTACACGCTCCAGGCACAGGGCATGTGGACAGATGATAAAACCTGTAAAACAGGAGAAATTAATAACACGGAAACCTGCCGCCATTGGTCTTGATGATCTTGTCTCATTTTCAACTAAATTACTACATTACATAAACTTAACAACATGTATCTGTCAATAAACACCGATTCATATACAAATATGACAAATTATCCACCTACTCATCATACCTCGCTCGACTCATTAGAAGGGAGAGTGAACCTTTCACATATTAACAGGATAAAATAAACCGTTTATCACGTTAGTTCTGTGATAACTGACAGAGACGTTGCTGTCCTCAACGGTTTATAACGTTCCAGGCAAGATAGTGACATTTTTAGTATTAAATTTATCTGGACAACCTTTAACCAACTCAAAACACATTTTTATAAACAAAATACAAATAAAACACTTTAAATATAAAATGAATATGTACAGGGGCTGGAAACATTAACGTTGGGCATTTATATTGACTAGGGAGCTGGGAGCTAGCTAATGGTAATGTTTAATTTGTTATGTATGTTTTACCATTACTGTAATTGTTAACGGGCGTCCACATAGCAGAGTATAAGTAAATTATAATCAAACTACAGTGAATACAAAAAAAACAACTTAAACACAAGAGATAATGATTCACTATGCCTATTTATCAGTTTTGTGCTTTGTGTAACTTACTGACCTGTAAAACAGGAGAAATTAATAACACAGGAACCTGCTGCCCTTGGTTTTGACGGTCCTGCCAGAATGGCAAGATTATGACAGCTACGTCATCAAAACAGTCCCCAACCGGCAGTAGGAAAGCGCTCTGCTGCCCCCTACTGTCTGTAGTGGAGTACATATTTGTAATGCTAAAACATTGGAGGACTTTGGTGACTCAACATCAAATCAGTGCTCAGTGCTACAAAAAAAGATCTTGTTAAATTAAACCAATAAAATGTGACCATACATTGTGTGTGCGTCACATATGGCCTATATGAAGTGGGATCAAGCATATCTAATGTTAAATGAGGTATAGAGGAACCAAGTGTCCACTGTTCTCCTATAGGCCTACTCTAATTACGCAGTAACAACGTTACAGAAACAACAAGACATGGGGTGGATTATAAAAGGACTTTATTATTGTGTTTATTATTATTATTATTATTATTGTTTGCATTAAACTGCGATTTATATCTTAAGGACTTATAAATTCTTAATTTCGTTGTTCTTCTTCTTTTTGTCCACTTCTTGATGCTGGTGTTGACCACAGGACAGGAACTACCACCTATGTCCACTCGGCTTTTGGCCATAATAGGAAAAAAAGTATATGGTTAAATGCAAATTCAGTACAGGCTCATAGTCATGGTTTGCTTTTTGCTAAACACCATTATTAGCTACAGCCTGTGGCATTTTTAAACTGCTGAAATTAGCCTAGCGGCTAGCGGACTTGCCCTGTGCTCATAGCTTAATACATTGTTATATAATTATACTATTTCTTACTCACCACTGTTTTGAATCGCTGCCTCTTCCGACACAACAACACGGTTGAATTTCAGTCTGCATTCACATTTTGTTGAAACAGCAGCTGATATTTCCTTCACGATAGCAACAAGCTATTAAATTTATTCACAGATATTTTTATTATTTGTGGAATTTGTTTGTGTATTTGCAGATCTGTTTTCTATTTGCAAAATATTTTTGTGAGTTTACAAATCTCAATATACTGAATATCTTCAAAGATGGTGCTGAGTATAGCTGCCTCGGTGTTAGGTGTGCTTTGTTTTTGTTTTGGTGTGTTAATTCAGTTTTCAGCTGTGATTCCTGGTGCTCTTTCACCAGGGAGTGTCACACCCAGCTCCTGCAGTTAGGTCTTCGTCTGCCTTCCCTCCTGTGTGATTACCAGTCCCTGCCCTAATGTGCTCCACCTGTGTCTCGCGATTTTGTACCTCTGCCTGCAAGTTTTTTGAACCTTGTTCAATGAACTGTCTTTTGTGAACCACCTTGATTCGTGCCCAGTGTGAGCCTTGATAGGGAGGAGCTCATGAACAGGGGAACAACTCCAGCGGATTTAATTCCCACTTTTCTTGCGTCATCAGTGGAATTATTGGACATTTTGGTGAAGGGCTCACTCGCTGTTGTTCGCGCTGTGAAGCGCCGCAGGAGAGGGAAAAGAGCTGGGTCGCTTGTGCGTCTTCGCCGGCGGGGACTCCGCACACCGCTACGGCAATATTTCTCTCCAATGTGCGCTCACTGTGCAACAAACTGGACGAACTTCAGCTTCTGGTGAGGAAAAACAGAGACTTTTATTCATCTTCTGTTCTGTGCTTCACTGAGACCTGGCTGTCTGAACTGATACCAGACTCTGGCTGGCAGGCTTCCAACTGTACAGAGCAGACCGCGACACAGAACCCTCCGGCAAAACAAAAGGTGGAGGTGTCTGTTTTTATATTAACAATGGTTGGTGTACCGACGTGACAGTGATTCAGCAGCACTGTTCTCCTAATCTGGAATTTCTTATCATTAACTGTAAACTGTTTTACTCCCACCGTGAGTTTGCTTCATTCACTCTGGTCGGTGTTTACATCTCGCCGCATGCCAACGTTCAGGACGCACAGAGCATGCTGGCCGACCGGATACTGTGAGTGGAGCAGACAAACCCGGACTCCCTTGTTATTGTTCTCGGTGACTTTAACAGGGGAAATCTCAGCCAAGAACTCCCAAAATACAGACAGTTTATAAAATGTCCAACCAGAGAGGGGAACATTTGGATGACTGCTACACCACAGTTAGCCTATCACGCCGTCACATGCGCTCCACTGTGACACTCTGATCACGTGATCGTCCATCTGATTCCTGCTTACAGGCAAAAACTAAAGCTCTGTAAACCTGTAATGAGGACATCAAAGAAGTGAACTAGTGAAGCTGTTGAGGACCTCCAGGCATGTTTGGACTGCACTGACTGGGATGTTTTCAAGAATGCTACCAACGATCTGGATGAGTTCACAGAGGCTGTGATGTCCTACATCAGCTTCTGTGAGGTCGGCTGCATTCCAACACGGACCAGGGTGAGTTATAACAATGACAAACCCTGGTTTACAGCTAAACTCAGACAGCTAAGGTTGGAAAAGGAGGAGGCATTTAGGAGTGGTGACAGGTTTAAAGTACAGGTTTAGTAGTGAGGTGCGAGAAGCTAAATGACTGTACTCATAGAGACTAAAGAACCAGTTCTCTCCCAAAGTCCTCCACTCCATAAACGATTCTCGCCTGGCAAACGAGCTGAACCAGTTCTACTGCAACTTTTACCCCTTTTCCACCAAAAAAGAACTAGTTCGGAACTGGTGCTGGTTCAAAGTTGGTTCAACTTGCAAACCTTCTCAGAGCCTGTTTGTTTTTCCACTGACTAGAGAGCCCAGCGAACGACGTCATTACATCACTGTGTACGTCGCCATACATCTTAGCCTTCCCAGAAACTCTTTCGCCAACTTCAAGCATAACAGTTACAATGGCGGACCACATCGTCTTTCTGCAAATGTTTCTCCTGGCTTTGCGATCCTATATTGGGGTCAGAAGAAGACGTTTAGAAGAGATTTGTGCTGCTCGTCTGGATTACTATAGATGGAGGTTACGTTCGAGAAGAAGGGTAATTATATAACATGTTTCGATTCACATTATTGATGTTAGCTCTTGTTGGAAGCAAATGCAAGGCCGCTAGCTTTAATGGCCCTAACGTTAGCTACAGTATGTACCGGTAGCACAGACTACCAATAGATTACATTGGAAATCAACAAAAAAAACTGGAAACTGGCCACCGGCAGCGAATACATAAACCATCTTTTTGGGGTAGGCCTCAGCACTGTGTTTAACTGTGTTCAGGACTTTTGCTACGCAGTCAACATGGTGCTGCTTCCTGTGCACATTTCATTTCCTGACGCTGACAAGTTTGTAGAACTGGCCACATTCTTTCAGAATCGTTGGAGAGTACCACAGTGCGTTGGAACAATAGATGGAAGTCACATCCCTGTAATAGCACCAGAGGAGTACCCTAGAGACTATTACAACCGGAAAGGATGGCATTCAATTGTTCTCCAAGCAGTGGTTGATGGCAAAGTTCTTTTCTGGGATGTATGCGTTGGCTATCCAGGTAGTGTTCATGACGCAAGAGTACTGAGACAGTCACATTTGTGGGAAGTCCTAAATGACGGGGAGTTATTAGGACAAAACAAAATGAACATCTCTGGGTGTGATGTTGGACATTATCTAATTGGTGACCCAGCTTACCCCATGCAGAACTGGCTCATGTAGCCCTTTTCAGACACTGGTAGACTGACACATGAACAACAGACCTACAATTACTGGCTGAGCAGTGCACGGTCAGTTGTGGAGATGTGTTTTGGGAGACTAAAAGGTCTATGCAGGTGCCTCCTAAAAAGAAATTACTGTAAGCTGGAGCTGAGCAAGCAAATGACACTCGCCTGCTGTGTGTCTGCTGTGTGTCTTCACAACATTTGTGAGGAACATGGGGACAACTTTACAGAGGAGCATCAAGACAGGCTTATAAACATTCAGCCTCCTATCCAGGCGCTACCTGAACATGGCAATCAAGAAGGGGCTGACATCAGAGCTGCGTTAATACAGTACTTTTGTAGAGGGAATGACTGATTTCTTTTTTTCTTACTGCACCACTGCCATACATTGTAATTCTACCTGAGTTGTATTTTTGTTAAATAATTAAACTGCCATAACACCAGATGTAACATTTTTATGTTTACTTGCTGAGTTAATAGTTCTCTCTTTCTGGTTTCCTGAAATGCAGTAGTGTTTAATCTGCACAAATGTAAATAAAATATTTTTCTTAACCTTGATTACTTGCATTTGTTTCTCTGTTGATTAAGCACACTACAGCAGACATGTTTCTTCAAAAAACGTGTATTTTTTGCAAAAGTACACTGTGCAAAAACTAAAATATTAAAGTGTGTGCAGTACAGTGTGTGCAACATAGTTTCTTTCTGATTCAGTAGCACTTATCAGTGGGGTTGCCTCTCCATCACCGTGCTCCATGAGTCCAAGCATTGCAGTTGAGTCTGCATACATTTTCTTCAGCAAGGTATCATTCATTTCCTTGTAGTACTGCAGGAACCTTTCGTCAGACCTCTCAAAATATTCCAGCAGCTCCCCATTCATGTCTCGTTTCCTTTTGCCTGTGCACAAAAGACATTACAATTAACACAGATCTTCGTGTATTTTGTATTTGTAAAGAATCAAACACAAGAGTCAATGCAACATATTAACAAAATAATATTATATGATACTATAATACTACACTGTTACACCTTATAACGTCTACTATCATATCCCTACACTTATTGGGCACTTCATGCAATTTAATCAAATACAACAGATCTGCAGTGAATTATTTAATGAAGGCTGATATATTTCAGTTTGTTGATACTCATAACAAGAATCCTTACCCTTTCTGGTCGACTGACTGGAAGAGGCAGATGAGGAGCTTTCAGCTGCTGAGCTGCAAGACGGTACTGGTGAGCTGCAGTGGAGTGGTAGCGGTAGCTCCCGGTCAGGTTCACAATCATCAATGCCCAACAACTCTATAAACAACAAAAATAAGACAGTGTTTAAATCACAAATGTTTCCATTGCACCCTATACAGTGTCTGCGTTAGCTATTGTTAGCAAAAGCATGCTAGCTAGCTGACTGGCTGGTCAAGCAAGCACAGCTATAAGAAATGTATAGTTGGTTTGCAACAAGGTAATACATTAGAAAAGTTAAACTTACCAGAATCAGTAACGTTGTTGGCAATACCCTGCAACAGCGACTCATCCACCATAGATTCTAGCATGGCAGTGGCAGAATTTAATGCCCCGGTGACCTGGCACGCCGGTCTGTTGCAGAGGACCGAGTCCAAAACCTCAAAATGGGGATTTCTACTATGTGGCCGTCCATTTCCACTTTACCCCAACTCCTTCTTTTGGTCCCTGTAATCCTTTTTTAGTTTTTTAAACTTGTTATTGATCTGCTCTATGGTTCTGTTAAACCCCGCTGTAGCCATCTTCCTCTGGATCTCCTCGAACACATGTTTTGTTCTCGAAGCACCTTCTATTTTTTGCTGTACTTCTGCCGAGGACCATATCGCTAACAAACAGTTTGTCTCCTCCACCGACCACTGTTTCGCTTTAGAATCCATCTTTCTTCAATCGTTGTACTATCTTTACTAGTGCTGTGTTTTTAGCAATGGCGGTCACAATCTTTCCCGTCGTGTTGTTGGTCACAATAACCCCGCCCCCAGCCCCCTACGTAAGCATGACGTGGTAAAAGAACGGTTCTAGTCCAGCAAAGAGTTGGTGCCGCTTTGGAACCAGTTTTCCTTGCCGAGAACCGGTTCTTTGGCTGTCGAAACACAAAGAACTGTAGGCACTGGCTCCAAACCGGCTCTCAAAATGCTTTGGTGGAAAAGAGGTATTTGAGAGTCAATCAGACACCATCCCCTGTGACTCCTCTGCTCAGCTTCAGCCTCAGTCCACCACTTCTTCCCCTCCCTCCTCAGAGCTGGCCAGCTCCACCCCCTCCCCTCCTCTCTCCATCACAGAGAGGGAAGTCAACGGTCTTTTCAGGAGGCAGAAACCCCGCAAAGCAGCTGGGCCGGACTCTGTCTCCCCATCCACCCTGAAGCACTGTGCTGATCAGCTGTCTCCGGTGTTCACAGACAATTTTAACACGTCACTGGAGACATGCCATGTGCCAGCCTGCTTCAAAGCCTCCACTATCATCCCTGTACCCAAGAAACCAAGGACCACTGGACTAAACGACTACAGACCCGTCGCCCTGACCTCTGTGGTTATGAAGTCCTTTGAATGCCTTATGTTGTCCCACCTAAAATCCATTACAGACCCACTCCTGGACCCTCTGCAGTTCGCCTACAGAGCCAACAGGTCTGTAGATGATGCAGTAAACATGGCCCTTAACTACATCAACCAGCACCTGGACTCCCCAGGAACCTACGCCAGGATCCTGTTTGTGGATTTTAGCTCTGCTTTTAACCATCATCCCGGCCCTGCTGCAGGACAAGCTCTCTCACCTGAACGTGCCTGACTCCACTTGCCGGTGGATCACTGACTTCCTGAAGGACAGGAAGCAGCACATGAAGCTGGGAAAACATGTCTCTGATTCCCCTCAAGGCTGCGTTCTTTCCCCCCTTCTCTTCTCCCTGTACACCAACAGCTGCACCTCCAGTCACCAGTCTGTCAAGGTCCTGAAGTCCAGCCCCACCCTCCCCCACCATCCTGTGTGACTCCCCAGTCACCACCAGTGTTTCCCACACATAGGCTTTACTTGGGCCCATAATGGCCCAGGGAGATTAACAGCCACCCAAGTAAATTTGGCGACCCATTTTAAAATCATTTTTGATTGCAGCGCTGTGCAGCGCATATTCGCTCCGCACTTCCTCTCACTCGGTTGCTCTCTCTCTCTCTCTCTCTCGCAAACACGGACAACAGACCCGTCTGTGAATTGGATGGTTGATATCATAAATACAGCTGCAAACAGTTATTAGCAAGCATGTAAGGAAAAACAGCTGTCGAAGTTAGCACGCTGTGTAACTGGTAGTCAACAGGTGCATTCGAGATAACTTGCTGACTTTCGCCGACTTGATAGATAGGGCAATAAAAACAGCTCCGTCAAGTCAGTGACGTTTTGCAGCGCAGGTGTCGGCAGATAGCCTACAACATCCGTTTTGCCAAATTATGCATTCAATTATTAAGGTCCTTTTCAGATACCTTGCTGTTCACATTGTTTGAACTCTGTTAACGCTACATATTTTTGCTGAATCTCAAGAAATGGTAGCCTACTTTTACTAAGTGTAATAATATGTTAGCGATTGTTAAAACGTTCATTAAATATATGCAGATCATTTATCACTATTGATGAACCCCACAAAGAATAGTATAGCGTTTAAAAGCGCCCCCCCCCACCACAGTTATGCTGTCAATCTGTGGGAAACACTGCACCACTGTGGACTCCTTCCGCTTCCTGGGCACCATCATCTCCCAGGACCTCAAGTGGGAGCTGAACATCACCTCCCTCACCAAGAAGACCCAGCAGAGGATGTACTTCCTGCAGCAGCTGAAGACACAACCCGGACACAAACTGTTTCAGACTCTCCCCTCTGGCGGTCCATCAGGACCAAAACCTCTCGCCACAAAAACAGTTTCTTCCCGTCTGCAACTAGCCTCATTAACAAGGCCCGGGTCCCCCCCGCAAATGATACAAAAGTCTCTGCACATGTAAATACTGTTTCATCTCGGCACAGACCTGGCATGTCGCACATATTTGTTGTTGATTGTTGATCTTTGTTGTTGTATATTTTTATGTTGTCAGTTATATGTAATATTTATATGTACACAATATTCTCTTCCGTTGCGTTACTTCTGCACGGCACAGACCCAGAATAATGCACATGTATATATCTGCAACGTTGTTCTTCTATTCCATATTTATATATTTCTACATTTATTTATGTCGACTGTATGTTTGTCTACGTGTAGCACCTTATCACCACAGCAAATTCCTCGTATGTGTAAAACACTACTTGGCAATAAAGCTCCTTCTGATTCTGATTGCATATACTGTAGACCAAATCCACCTACCTCAAGTAATAATAATAATAATAATCTTTATTTGTAGAGCACTTTTCAAAAACAAGTTACAAAGTGCTTTAACAAGTGTAAGACAATAATACCCAAAAGACAATAATACAAAAACAATACAAGATAAAAGCAGGAAAACACTGAAAAGACTAAAATAGACGTTTAAGATAAATATAAAATAAGTAAAATAGAATAAAATAAAAGGGATAAAATAAAGTCAAATAAGATCGGGAAAGACTCTCCTATAAAAGTATGTTTTAAGAAGGGACTTAAAAGAGTTCACTGACTCAGCCGACCTGATTTCCTCGGGCAGGCTGTTCCAGAGCCTCGGAGCCCTGACAGCAAACGCTGTCCCCTTTAGTTTTCAGTTGAGACTCTGGAACAGACAACAGACCTCTGCCCAAGGATCTTAAGGTATGTGCTGGTGTGTATGGGACTAAAAGGTCAGAAATATAACAAGGCAAGAGGCCATGAAGAGCTTTAAAAGTGATCAATAAAATTTCAAAGTCAATTCTAAAACATACTGGGAGCCAGTGTAATGAAGCTAACACAGGGGTAATGTGGTTATATTTCTTTGTTCTGGTTAAAAGCCTGGCAGCTGAGTTCTGGACAGTCTGGAGTCGATCAGTAGAGTTTTGGGTTAAACAAGTGAAAAGGCTGTTGCAATAATCCAGGCGTGATGAGATGAAGGCATGTAAGATGGTCTCGGTGTCCTTAAAAGTTAACATAGATCGAATTTTTGCTATATTTCTAAGTTGATGAAAACATGATTGAACAAGCTGCTCGAAATTTAAATTACTATCAAACCAAACACCAAGGTTCTTTGCAACAGGCTTAATGTTTTACTAGGGAACCAGCAGATGGCAAAACAAATACTGCCATCTGATAAGAGTAGATAAAAATTCAGGAAGTTCTGATAAAAATCCTCCAGGCGGTTTTGGGGGGCGGTAAATTATAACAAATATGATAGGTTGCAGCCCTCCAAGATTAAGAGTGAGAACTTCAAAGGAGTTAAATTCATCACAGCGTACTTGATGACATTTAAAATTTTTCCTATACACGCTCACTAGCCCACCACCACGTCATATTGAGGCAGACACAGTTCAGCTAGCTGGCTATAGTCATTCATTTGCAACTGTGATTCAGTTAAAAACATAAAATCTAGATTTGCAGACAAGATAAAATCATTTAAGATAAAAGTCTTACTTCACAGTGATCTCACATTGAACAAAGCCATTTTAAATGCATTTGTTCTAGGTGCTGGAGTTGGAGCAGTTGTCCTAATCCTCCTAAGATTACGATTATTTCTGTGTGGGATGTGCACATTTCAGTTTACTGCTCTATGTGTAATGATGACAGGAATAGAAGTCTTTGGAACAGTGCTGGGAGCAGACAGCTTTACATGCCAGCAGGTGGAGACAGTTGTTTGTGGCAGTGAGGCAGAGTTCTGTTCAGTGACCGGTGGTGTGTCCAGGTGTGCTGCATGAATGATTAGTCATTCACGTAAGTCATGTGTGGACCACATCACATGCTGTATGTTAGCAGCTAACATTTCTGAGCCCCGTTTGTTTGGGTGAAGTCCGTCTGTCTTAAAAAGAGACATTCTTTGCCAGAAATTATTAAAGTTATCGATATAACACACACCGTGAGCCCTGTAGGCGGACTGGAGCCAGTCGTGGAGGCCAAGGAGTCTACTGAAGCGGCCAGCACCGCGACAAACTGTGGGAATGGGACCAGAGATAAAAACAGACTTTCCACACTGCTTTAAAAAGTTAAAAAAGCTCAGCTCAGACTGCTGAAGAGTCATTTGTTCCCACATGGACTATCACTCTTGTGATGGAGGACGGGAGCGATGGCATTAGGTCCTGGAGTTTTTTTTTAAATGTCAGCTGTGGTGGCACCGGGGAAGCAGTGAGTGGAAGCGTTAGAGAAACAGATGTTTCTGGTTATGGAGTCACCAATTATTAGTGTGGTTGGGGAGAAAAGAGGATGAGGAGATGCCGGTTGTGAGGTTCCAGAGCAGGACTAAGCAAAATCTGCTTCCACACTGCGTGCGGACTGAGGATGGAGTGTGTGAGCTGCCGAGTGTTGTGTTGGAGTAGCAGTAACAGACCTGAGAGAAGGGCTACCCGACGGTGCAGGGTAGAGGGCCTCTGGAGCGTCTGAGCACAGCCTCCTTCAGGATCCTACGTTGGGAAGCGGAAGTTTTTGACCGGGATGACGGCCGCCGATCAGGCCCAGCGGCAGACCGGCAGCCCAGCCGATCACCGTTTGCCGCCAGTGCAGGAGATGTAGCCGGTGGAGGAGATGCAACAGTGTCGGCCGGCACTGTCCGCCGAAAGGGATCCGTATCAGGGAGACTCGAAGCCGCAGGTGCATCCGCTGGTTGGACCGGAGTGTCGTCAGACAGGGCTGCATAGCAGTTAGAGAGGCCGATGTGTGGAGGAGAGGCAGCCCCATCCGAGCCTCTCTTGCAGCCACGGACCACCACTTCAGCCCAGGTTGACTGATGCTTCGGAGTCGAGCAAGAGGAAAGCCATGGAAGGGTAGAGGAGTCCCACGGTGTCCTGGATGTTAGCAGTTGCGCTAAGACAAACAATCTGTTTGGCTTGTACTGAAGCCACATCCATAAAGCCAGTCAGCAGGGAATCTTTCTCTTTGAATTCCTCTGAAAGTCGTCGGATGTCTTCCATAAGGTCAGCAATCTTTTTGTTAACTTTCTTAAGGAATATGCAGTCCTCATGGGGCAGAGTTATCTCGGCTAGCATAACGTTAGTTGCTGGAGCTTTGTTGTGGTCAGTAGCATTGATAGCGTTTTTACAGTCATCTAGCTTAAAATCCATGTCGGATGACTGAAATCCTTAATCCACATAAAACTTAAAAACTTAAGTTAGATAAAAGGATATAAAAAATGTAACGTAAAAGTGTGGATTAAAACTGGATAAGAGTCAGGTTTAAGACGGAGCTTCCGACAGGTAGCTACAGACGCCAACGCATGCGCAGTACATAATACCTGCACAATACTTATTTATTCCAGCTTCCTTTGCACTATGCTACATCACACTGTGTACATGTATGTGTATGTGCACCTGTATATCTCATCCACCTCCGACATGTACATAATAAAAATAATGGTAATAATTTACTCCTGCATCCTTTGCACTCTGCTCTGCGCACTATTGTCTCAATCTGACTATATTGTTTTTGTTTAGTGTGTGTGTATATGTGTTCTATACTGTAGCCTGTGTCTGATTTGATTATTGTATAAGTAAGCACATCGTGAGCAATGTACAATCCAGAGTCAAATTCCTTGTATGTGTACACATACCTGGCAATAAAGCTGATTCTGATTAGCCTGCATTAAAATACCACAGGTAGACTACATATTGGCAATATGGTAGCACATAGTTTGTGGTTATTAGGTTTCATAACTGGAGAAGAAGACACATCCGTCATACTTTACACACAGTGAGCAACAGCATGTAGGTTTCTGTGGAATAAAAACACATAACGTGTTAAAATAAAAATTCAGTTAAAGCTGCAAGCAGCGTTGGATGGGCTCTCATGCTGGGACGTGTGTTGGGAACGTGATGCAGCGCAGTGGACAGAGGTTGATGGACGCGGCTATGAATTATGAAGCGTTTCGGACTGGTCACAAAGGAGTTAAACGTCACCTCTTGTGTCCCCTAGGTGCCGCTTAACAACACCAGCCAATTATATGTTATGTACCAACATGCGAAAATGGCATTTAAATTAAATGATTTTTGTCAGAAATGGCTTACTTCCTGTTGCCATTAGGTGGGGCTATCACATTGAGTGAATTTTGGCATCTAGATGTGTTCAGGGCGAGACTCTTATCAACCATGTAAAGTTTGGTACAGATCTGAGCATGTGGAATGAAGTTATGACAACTTCCTCTTTTATGGCGATTCATCGATATTGTAGGACACACTACCGACACGCCCTTTGACGAAAACTCACAGATAGCACAACTTTTCATCGTCTGTGCCTGAAGATTCCACAACAAAAATTTGACGTCGATCCAATTAATTTCCTAGGAGAAGACAGTGACCTCCACTGGCTCCCCGTGGCCTCCAGAATCAAATTCAAGTCACTAATGCTTGCATACAGAGTGACTACTGGGTATGCACCCATCTACCTAAACTCCATAATACAAACTTATGTTCCTTCTCGGCCGCTACGCTCCTCCAACGAACGCCTCCAGGCTCTGCCATCCCTTCACACAAAGCAATCCCAGTCCTGGCTATTCTCATCTGTGACACCACGATGGTGGAACGAGCTACCACACACCATCAGAGCAGGGGCATCCCTCTCTAACTTCAAGATGCTCTTGAAAACTCATCTCTTCCGAAAACACTTCCTCTTATAACACCTCTAACTCCTAACCTCTAAAATGCACTTCCTGTGCTCTTCTTCTTCTATCCCCTACAATTATCTTGTATTGATTGCACTTTTTTGTTTTGATTGCACTTTTTCAACTCCTACTTCCTTCCCTAGGTATTTACCCCATTGATGTGATATGTACTATGAGCTATTATAAGAGTTATTATAACTTCAGTATACATGCTCACATCTGCACCAAACTGTACATGTAGGATGAGAGTCCCGCCCTGAGCGCATTTACATGCCGACATTTACCCACAGTCATGGCGCCACCTGCTGGCAACAGGAAGTGACCTTTAACGAAGCAGCCCCCGCTGCACATTTGACCTACATGTATGAAATTTCTGTGGTACATGTATCATGTCCAGACGTACCAAAAAGCCTTTTGGAGTGATGCTCCAAACCCAACAGGAAGTCAGACATTTTGAATTTGATGGTAATTTTTGGATGATTTACACACTCCTCCTAGGGATTTAGTCCGACCGACTTCAGATTTGTGCTGTGCAGTCTAAAACCTCATGGACCCACACGTCCGTGGCGTTGATGATTCACCATGAAACAGGAAGTTATTGTAACTGTTACAGTGAGTGTGGAGGGGCAGGTTGGAGGACCCAAATGCAGAACACACAACTGGCAGGTATAGTTCAAAGATTTATTAACCAAAGGCGAGCGCACTTACTATCAGTGGCTGAGTCCAAAAGAATCCACAAGAATCCAAATACAGGTTGACAAGGTTTCAGGCAGATATTCAGACAGAGCTTCTCCTCACGACAAGAACACTGCAAACACTGTATAATGACCAGACAAAGACAAGACAGAAACACCAGGTATACACACACACACACACACACACACACACACACAGGGACTAACGAGCAGGGCCGGGGCAACACAGGTGACAGACATGAGGCTAACGAGACACAGGCAGGCAGAGAGAGAGCGGGGGAAAACAGAGAGAACACTTGACAGGCAGACAGGGGACAAAATTAATAACCAACATGGACAGAAACACACAAGTTACAAAGTGCCAGAACCTGAATGAGAACACAGAACTAGAACACAGAGTACAGAGGAGACTAAACCAAAATAATGTAAACAAGAACTAGGAGTTAATACTAAAACATGAACTAAGGACCAGGACTAAGAAGAAAGATATAGAACCAAAACCCAGATTCCCAAACAAGACACACAGACAGGATCATGACAACAACTTCAGTTTATATGCTCACATCTGCACAAAACTGTACATGTAGGATGAGAGTCCCGCCCTGAACACATGTACATGCCGACATTCACCCACAGTCATAGCGCCACCTGCTGGCAACAGGAAGTGACCTTTAACGAAGCAGCCCCCGCAGCACGTTTGACCTATATGTATGAAATTTCTGTGGCACATGTATCATGTCCAGGCGTACCAAAAAGCCTCTTGGAGCGATGCCCTAAACCCAACAGGAAGTTGGCCATTTTGAATTTTACGGCAATTTTTGGGTGATTTACACACTCTGTACACAGGAAGTTGTTGTAACTTCAGTGTACATGCTCAGATCTGAACCAAACTTTATGTGCTTGATAATTGTCCCACCCGAAGACATCCACACGCCAATATTAATTTATATTCATAGCGCCTGTGGTGTCCAAACAATAAAGCTGCGATGATGTGTTGGAGTTCAGCATCAATTACAAGCTCTGCAGCAGCTTGGAGAGTGACCCAGCCCGATGACCACTCTGTCTCTCTGTACATCAAACATAGCTTATATAGGATATGTTTAGGTATCTGTTAGGTACCATAAAAGGGTTTGAGTCTGCAAAATAAAGCTCAAACCCATAGAAGGGTACAGTACTATTATGAGGTAACAAAACAAGGGGTTAGAGGTCAAATTCTATAGAAGGGTTCAGTCCCTACATAACCACCAATCACTGCTCTCTCCTTAGGAGGTCACTGACCCTCTGCCCTGCTGCTACAGTGCTATTTTAAACTGTTAAAATGCACAAGCACTGTACACTACACGCCACAAAGGGGACACAGGAAGTAACGTATAATACCTTCATGCAGCGTCCGAAGCGTGTAGCAAATTCACAGCCGCACCGGCAGAGCTCCAGAATATGCCATGCGGCCGCCTCACACCTCGACGCGCTACACGGGCGCAAAAAAAGCCTCTTGGAGCCATTGCCTAAACAAAACAAGAAGTCAGCCATTTTGGATTTAATGGTCATTTTTGCCGAATTAAAGGCTCCATACTTTAACAAACTTCTCCTAGAAAGTTAGTCCGATCGACTTCAGATTTTCGCTGTGCAGTCTAAACCCATTGTCGATTGAATGTTGTACAAACGGTTACTACCAGTCGACGAGCGTGCCCGTGGGGTGGCGTCCAGTATTGATGATTCGCTATGAAACAGGAAGTTGTTGTAATTTCAGTGTAGATGCTCACATCTAAGTTTATATGTTTGATAAGAGTCCCGCCCTGAATACATCCACAAGTCCATATTCACCAATAAAGCGCCACCTATTGGCAACAGGAAGTGACTACTTTTATGCTGGATGAACCACTTCTTCCAGGTTGGCTATAGCTACTTCAAAACTGTCTCAACAAACCCTTAACACATTGATGATGTCATGTTGTAAAGCTTGTGAGTCTTCTTTAAACGTCCATGGTGTGGCGGTGAAGTACCATGCATTGCCATGAAACAGGAAGTCGTCGTAACTTCACTGTACATGCTCAAATCTGTACCAAACTTTATGTGCTTAATAATGGTAAATTTAATTTTGTCATTAATTCCTTTATATTCATGTTGTATCATCATAAGTTCTCTACGTTGTAATCCTTTTTCTTAATAAAATCTTTGTATTTAATTTGTATGGATAAATATCCATTTATGAGAACCTATTATATTTGAATCAAAAGAATCCTTTATCCATTATTTGGTGGTCTGTAGCCATTCAAAAGAATAGTCAATTGTTAGACATCTACTAAACTTTCACTGACAGCCCAATTTCAGCCCTGTTTTAGCCTAGATGTATCGGCTGTGTTTAGATGCCTATTAGACATCTTTTAAAAACAAAATTGCTTGTTGGGTCATCAGAACATGTGTCGCAGCATTCTGGATCATTAATGGACTTGACTGATAATAAAGAACTGCAATAATTCAGCCTAGAAGTAACAAATGCATGGACTAGTTTTTCTGCATCATTTTGAGACAGGATGTTCCTGATATTTGCAATATTATGTAGGTGAAAAAAGGCAGACCCTGAAATTTGTTTTATGTGAGAGTTAAAGAACATGTCCTGATCAAGATAAATCCGAGATTCCTCAAGGTGGTGCTGGAAGAAATTATTGAAGTTAGTTTGTGAAGATTGATGAGAGCAAAGCAGTCTAAATATATATCAGGTTTTACAGCTGTTTCTAAGGTTCCTCAGTTTAGAGATAAGTTGGTACCAGTTGAGGGCAGGAGATGATGGATTTAGTCTCTATTAGAACTGTATTATTAAAGACGCTCATGACCGCTCATACAAGAAGACCAGCCCACACAAGGAATGCCCAGATCAACTGAATTTATTTATCGAGTCAAACACCGACTTACAAAGTTGTGAGGACTACCAGTTTTGCATATGTCCAGCAACAGGTTAAGACTGTTGTGAACTAACACTAACCCTGATGTAGTTAATTTGAGATGTGGCAAAAATATCCACATAAGTACTTTGAAATCTAATATACAAACAATATACATAAATAGACATTTTCTAAAGTAATGACATCACAAATTCCAAAACTATGCTTTAGAAATGTCAGATCTGGAGTAATATCAGTGGATAATGCTGTGGTGAGTTACTTCTTCAATGTCTACTCATTTCAAATGTTTTGGCAAACTTTTTCCTTGTCTCGTCTCCTGCCTCCTTTCAGATCGTTTTAGACAACTCGAGGTTCTCCAACAGGTAACTACAGCATTCTCCTCCTTGGTGGGGTCTTCGTCCTCCCCCTCCCTTCCTCCTGAGACCCGGGAGAGGAGGAGGCAGATGGGCATGCTGTTCAGACGAGCATCAAAGAAGTCACTTAGCCAAATCCACAACCATAAAACCCAGGACCTAACGACACCTGCTGCAACCTCTCCTCCCTGTGCTCCACATGAGTCACTGCAAATTCCACCCAGCCTTGCAGACAAGAAAGTCTCCTTAAAAAGAGTCAAACCTGGACTTCTGGAGACTGTGTGTCTGTGTCCTTTGGCAGAGGAGCAAGGAACTGGTCCAGACCGTCAGCCTCACATGGTTTCTTCGAAAGCCTATGAAGCACTCACACACTTGCCCCTGATGGAAGGTCAACCCCTGATGGTCAGCACTTTTTCACAGAGGAAGAAGAGCCTTGGGCCAGCCAGGGAATCATTTGAAATAGAGGAGGTAAGTGGAACTGCAACAGTTCAAAGCAACACTGGTTAGAGCAGGGTGGTTTGTCTGCAAGATATCTATGTATATTTGTGTCTCCAGTAATTTACTTCATATTGACTTTTTGGAGGAAACATATGCTGGCCACTATTATGGCCACAATTTTTTTTTACAATGATACAATTCATACATGCAAAATGTTCATATTCTAAATCATTTTTTTCCGTTTGCTTCACCTATCTGCTCCTGGCAATGAAAACATCCATTATTGGATGCAATTAATAGTGGACAGGGTTGAGATGAGAGGGCACCTCTTAATATCATGCAGTCCAATCCAAAGTCACTAACCTCCAAGTGATTAAAGGGTTGAATGAATCAACACATTTCTGTATCAACAAAAATGATATCTTCCCATATGACGTATAACATATTTGTTACAAAGAGTTTGCAAATATATTGCATTAGATTATAAAAAGCCAAAGCTGAAACTGAGGTGTGTGTTCTACTATTTTTCCCATTTAAAGTTTGTTGATGTTGTCTTTCATATTTCATTCCAGATCCACAGTTTTGATGAATGTAGTGTCTACACGAGAGGAGCAGAAAACGGTGGGTCATTAATGGTTTTGTTCTCATTCTTCTTTACTTCTTCATCTTCTTGTTCTTGTTCTTCTTTCTTCTTCTTTTTCTCCGCTAAAAGTGTTTGGGCAGCAAAGACTCCCTCACAAAAACTCACCAAAATTGTCAGGTAGGTTGAAAATTTCACGCACTACTCAGGCAAAAATGGCACTGACAGAACTCATGGTGGTGCTATAACAGTTATAACAATAACAATACGTTCTTGCAATTATCTTGAAAACAGCTTTGTTTAGAATCAAACTTCTTTCGTCATTTTACTCTCTGGATTCATCTGCATCTTTGCTTCAATGCTCTAAAAATGTCAAATTATGTGAGTTTTTATCACTTTTCCCAAAACGTATTTTTGCAAACTCATCCCAGATGGTTTTGCCAATCAACCTGAAACTTTGGCAAGATTACCACGGACGTCGCTAATCAAAAGTTGTCAAAAGAATTTTGATGCGTCAATCTATTTTTTTTTTCATAATTTTTAGGGCCCGAGCACGACCGTGTGAGGTCCCTATTGAATTTGCTCGGATTATTAGGGCCCGAGCACGACCGTGCGAGGTCCCTATTGAAATTGCTCGGATTATATATATATATATATATATTTTTTTTTTCTGCAAAGTAGGCCCAAATGACATGGCCTAAACATACTCGAAAACTCACCAAAATTTGCAAACATGTCAGAACCGGTGAAAAATTTCGTATTCTACAAGTTTCACACATGGGCGTGGCAAAATGACTCGCTAGCGCCACCTAGAAAATTGGAAATGATTAGCCCCTCGTTCACGTTCAACCTACATGTACGAAATTTTCTGGGGACATGTATCGTATCAAGACGCACAAAAAAGCCTCAAGAACCCATAGCCTAAAGTCAACAGGAAGTCGGCCATTTTGAATTTTATGGCCATTTTTGGATGATTTACATACTTCGTACTTTAACGAACTCTTCCTAGGGATTTAGTCGGATCGACGTCAAATTTCTGCTGTGCCTTCTAAAGGCATTGACGATGAAAAGTTGTGCTATTTGCGCGTTTTCGTCAATGGGCGTGTCCGTGGCGTCGATGATTCGCAATGAAACAGGAAGTTGTTGTAACTTCAGTGTACATGCTCACATCCGGACCAAACTGTACATGTAGGATGAGAGTCCCGCCCTGAACACATGTACATGCCGACATTCACCCACAGTCATAGCGCCACCTGCTGGCAACAGAAAGTGACCTTTAACGAAGCAGCCCCCGCCGCACGTTTCACCTACGTGCACGGATTTTCTGTGGTACGTGTATCTTGTCCAGACGCACAAAAAAGTCTCTTGGAGCCATAGCCTAAACCCAACAGGAAGTCAGCCATTTTGAATTTTACGTCAAATTTTGGATGATTTACACACTTCGTACTTTAACGAACTCCTCCTAGGGATTTAGTCCGACCGACCTCAAATTTGTGCTGTGCCTTCTAAAGGCATTGAAGATGAAAAGTTGTGCTATTTGCAAGTTTTCGTCAATGGGCGTGTCCGTGGCGTGGCGTCAAAGATCAGCTCTTCGCCATGACACGGAAGTTGTCGTAACTTCAGTGTACATGCTCACATCTGGACCAAACTGTACATGTAGGATGAGAGTCCCGCCCTGAACACATGTACATGCTGACATTCACCCACAGTCATAGCGCCACCTGCTGGCAACAGGAAGTGAATTTTAACGAAGCAGCCCCCGCCGCACGTTTTACCTACGTGCACGAATTTTCTGTGGTACGTGTATCTTGTCCAGACGCACAAAAAAGTCTCTTGGAGCCATAGCCTAAACCCAACAGGAAGTCGGCCATTTTGAATTTTACGTCAAATTTTGGATGATTTACACACTTCGTACTTTAACGAACTCCTCCTAGGGATTTAGTCCGACCGACCTCAAATTTGTGCTGTGCCTTCTAAAGGCATTGAAGATGAAAAGTTGTGCTATTTGCAAGTTTTCGTCAATGGGCGTGTCCGTGGCGTGGCGTCAAAGATCAACTCTTCGCCATGACACGGAAGTTGTCGTAACTTCAGTGTACATGCTCACATCTGGACCAAACTGTACATGTAGGATGAGAGTCCCGCCCTGAACACATGTACATGCTGACATTCACAGACAGTCATAGCGCCACCTGCTGGCAACAGGAAGTGACTTTTAACGAAGCAGCCCCCGCCGCACGTTTTACCTACGTGCACGAATTTTCTGTGGTACGTGTATCTTGTCCAGACGCACAAAAAAGCCTCTTGGAGCGATGCCCTAAAATCAACAGGAAGTAGGCCATTTTGAATTTTACGTCAAATTTTGGATGATTTACACACTTCGTACTTTAACGAACTCCTCCTAGGGATTTAGTCCGACCGACTTCAAATTTGTGCTGTGCCTTCTAAAGGCATTGAAGATGAAAAGTTGTGCTATTTGCGAGTTTTCGTCAATGGGTGTGTCCGTGGCGTGGCGTCAGAGATCAAGTCTTCGCCATGACACAGGAAGTTGTTGTAACTTCAGTGTACATGCTCACATCTGAACCAAACTTTACGTGCTTGATAACTCTCCCACCCCGTTATGGAGGACCGATCCTGACACAGTCAGAAATAAATACAGAAATAAATAAATGCTCAATAAATAAATAAGCATCCAATTAAATACACAAAAAAATAAAGTAAATAAATAAATGTAGGTAGTAATTAAATTATACAAGGAGACATAAATGTATATTTTAATTAGTGCCTTTACTATTCACCTTTGTTATAATTACCTTATTTGTTTATTCAACTTTATTTATTACAATTTTTTTAATGTATTTATTTATGTGTGTGTTTTAATATTTTTGTCTGTTTTATTCTTCCTTTGTATTTATTTACCTTATTTATTTTCACCCATGGTATTTATTTCTGCCTGTCTTTTTTAAATTTTTGTATGCATTTCTGCCTCATTATGCAAATGAGGAGGGGCTGTGTCTCAAGGGGTCATCTTCTCTGCTATTGGTGGACCAGTCAGACAGGAGAGCTCCTACTCTGCCTGCAGACATCAACGATCTTGCCCCTCACACAGTCAGATGGCTTCCTTCAGTGCGCTGAGGTGTTTAACAACTCTGAAGACAATACTACCAGCAATGTCTTCCTTCTCTTTTCACGTAGACGCTCCGACAGACGGTGCTTTCAGTTTGCTGCATGCATGGACACAGAACTGCGGTACAGCACACAGTAACGATGAAATGTGTGCTGTTCTCACATTCTTCCTCTGTATGTACACATAAACAACAAGGCAGGGAAATATAAAAGGAATTTATTTTATTGTTTGGGTACATTATTGTTCAGTGTACATGCTCACATCTGAAACAAACTTTACGTGCTTGATAACTCTCCCACCCCGCAGACATCTACACGCCAACACCGATTTATATTCATAGCGGCAAGTGCTATGTAGCTCCACATAGGGGACACAGGAAGTGACATATAACACCTTCATGCGGCGTCATAACCGCGTAGCAAATTCACAGCCGCACCGGCAGAGCTCCAGAATATGCAACTCGGCCGGCTCACACGCGGACGCGCTTATAAGTGCGAGGGCCCGCCCAACGCTGCTTGCAGCTTTAATTTTTTTTTTTTTTTTCTTTTTTCTGCAAAGTAGGCTCAACTGACATGGCCTAAACATTCTCGAAAACTCACCAAAATTTGCAAACGTGTCAGAACCGGTGAAAAATTTCGTATTCTACAAGTTTCGCACATGGGCGTTGCAAAATGACTCGCTAGCGCCACCTAGAAAATTGGAAAAATTAGCCCCTCGTTCACGTTCAACCTACATGTACGAAATTTTCTGGGGACATGTATCATATCAAGACGCACAAAAAAGCCTCAAGAATCCATAGCCTAAAGTCAACAGGAAGTCGGCCATTTTGAATTTTACGGCCATTTTTGGATGATTTACACACTTCGTACTTTAACGAACTCCTCCTAGGGATTTAGTCGGATCGACGTCAAATTTCTGCTGTGCCTTCTAAAGGCATTGACGATGAAAAGTTGTGCTATTTGCGCGTTTTCGTCAATGGGCGTGTCCGTGGCGTCGATGATTCGCTATGAAACAGGAAGTTGTTGTAACTTCAGTGTACATGCTCACATCTGGACCAAACTGTACATCTAGGATGAGAGTCCCGCGCTGAACACATGTACATGCTGACATTCACCCACAGTCATAGCGCCACCTGCTGGCAATAGAAAGTGACCTTTAACGAAGCAGCCCCCGCCGCATGTTTCACCTACGTGCACGAATTTTCTGTGGTACGTGTATCTTGTCCAGACGCACAAAAAAGTCTCTTGGAGCCATAGCCTAAACCCAACAGGAAGTCGGCTATTTTGAATTTTACGTCAAATTTTGGATGATTTACACACTTCGTACTTTAACGAACTCCTCCTAGGGATTTAGTCCGACCGACCTCAAATTTCTGCTGTGCCTTCTAAAGGCATTGAAGATGAAAAGTTGTGCTATTTGCAAGTTTTCGTCAATGGGCGTGTCCGTGGCGTGGCGTCAAAGATCAACTCTTCGCCATGACACGGAAGTTGTCGTAGCTTCAGTGTACATGCTCACATCTGGACCAAACTGTACATGTAGGATGAGAGTCCCGCCCTGAACACATGTACATGCTGATATTCACCCACAGTCATAGCGCCACCTGCTGGCAAAAGGAAGTGACTTTTAACGAAGCAGCCCCCGCCGCACGTTTCACCTACGTGCACAAATTTTCTGTGGTACGTGTATCTTGTCCAGACGCACAAAAAAGCCTCTCGGAGCGATGCCCTAAAATCAACAGGAAGTCGGCCATTTTGAATTTTACGTCAAATTTTGGATGATTTACACACTTCGTACTTTAACGAACTCCTCCTAGGGATTTAGTCCGACCGACTTCAAATTTCTGCTGTGCCTTCTAAAGGCATTGAAGATGAAAAGTTGTGCTATTTGCGAGTTTTCGTCAATGGGTGTGTCCGTGGCGTGGCGTCAAAGATCAAGTCTTGGCCATGACACAGGAAGTTGTTGTAACTTCAGTGTACATGCTAACATCTTAACCAAACTTTACGTGCTTGATAACTCTCCCACCCCGCTATGGAGGACCGATCCTGACACAGTCAGAAATAAATACAGAAATAAATAAATGCTCACTAAATAAATAAGCTTCCAATTAAATACACAAAAAAATAAAGTAAATAAATAAATGTTGGTATTAATTAAATTATACAAGGAGACATAAATGTATATATTTTAATTAGTGCCTTTACTTATTCACCTTTGTTATAATTACCTTATTTATTTATTCTCCCTTATAATCTTCAACTTTATTTTCTTACTAATTTTTTTAATATATTTATTTATGTGTGTGTTTTAATATTTTTGTCTGTTTTATTCTTCCTTTGTATTTTTCTACCTTATTTATTTTCACCCATGGTATTTATTTCTGCCTGTCCTTTTTAAATTTCTGTATGCATTTCTGACTCATTATGCAAATGAGGAGGGGCTGTGTCTCAAGGGGTCATCTTCTCTGCTATTGGTGGACCAGTCAGACAGGAGAGCTCTAGGCCTACTCTGCCTGCAGACATCAACGATCTTGCCCCTCACACAGTCAGATGGCTTCCTTCAGTGCGCTGAGGTGTTTAACAACTCTGAAGACACTACCAGCCATGTCTTCCTTCTCTTTTCACGTAGACGCTCCGACAGACAGTGCTTTCAGTTTGCTGCATGCATGGACACAGAACTGCGGTACAGCACACAGTAACGATGAAATGTGTGCTGTTATCACATTCTTCCTCTGTATGTACACATAAACAACAAGGCAGGGAAATATAAAAGGAATTTATTTTATTGTTTGGGTACATTATTGTTCAGTGTACATGCTCACATCTGAACCAAACTTTGCGTGCTTGATAACTCTCTGACCCCCAGACATCTACACGTCAATACCGATTTATATTCATAGCGGCAAGTGCTATGTAGCTCCACATAGGGGACACAGGAAGTGACATATAGCACCTACATGCGGCGACATAACCGCGTAGGAAATTCACAGCCGCACCGGCAGAGCTCCAGAATATGCAACTCGGCCGGCTCACACGCGGACGCGCTTACAAGTGCGAGGGCCCGCCCAACGCTGCTTGCAGCTTTAATTTACTTTTGTGTCTTTATGTGGAATTTTACATAAATGCCCGTAAATCAAAATTGGCTTAAGCTATTGTAACCAAACGTCTGTTCAGATGCTCAGTCTGAGCTTCGCTGAGCAGTCCTGGGATATTCTTCCACTAGAGGGCCTTGCAAAAACTTTATACCTCGTAATTTGCTGCATGGATTTGTACAAAATTCGGATTGTATGATCTAGGGTCACTACTCAGTTGTTGCATAAAATTTGGTAATGATTGCTCAAAGTGGGCGTGGCTTATTACAACAAATGTAAATTTGTAGACATCTCTCATTTCAAACTTCAAAAAATAAAATAAAAATCCCCCGTATGTCCTAGAGAGCTGAAATATTTTCAGCACATCCACTGATATGTGACAAATGTTTGCCTCAATGCAAAAAATCAGAAGTCAGTCACTATATTTTTCAGAATATGCTAATTCAATAAACATCTATATCTCCACATCCTTCTTCAGACGCTACCAAAGTCAACACAGACATTCTTTAGATGGCCGATATCAAGTGTTGCAAAGGGCTTTTAGATCGGTCAAACGATGAGTCTGCAGTGATATTCAGTATCTTGCCGTAACTTGTACAGTATGCACAATATTTTCTTCATTGCTCAGTGTTGTATCAAATGCAACCAAAATAATTGACACACCCAAAACCGGCAGAATGATGTCTGATTTTTTAATCAGAATTTTGTCACCATTTTGACTGCTGTAAGCGTTTTAAATCTAAACTGACAAAAATATCATAGTCAGAAGGAAACTGAATGGAAACAACCTCTCACCAGTAGCTCAGTCAGTAAGTCACCTGCTCTAAATAGCTGAAATTCCAGGGACAAGTCAGACTTGCTGACAATGGAGGTGTTCAGATTATAATAAGTCAGTTTTCCATTTTATTTGGATTCTGTGACACTTTCTTCCAATTATTATCTGCTAAAATGTTTTTGTGCAACTTAAATTTTAAAACTTGGAAACACAAAATGTTGTAGATGGGTTGAACATCTCAAGGTGATGCTGTCAATCAAGTTTGCGTTTACCCAATTATCTTAAAGACTAAATTCTTTCATCACTTTAATCTCTTCAGTTGTAGACATTTTATTACGCAGTATGAATTATAGTGTGAGAGTGCCTTTCTCTCTCTCTCCCCCAGGTGCAGGTGACTACATTACAAAGTAGGAGCACCAAAACGAATTCTATATGAAAGAGCCTGCAATGGAACAGTATTGACATTGGGAGCTATCTGAACACTTAGTAGTAGTAGTTATATTCTAAATGTTATGACAGAAAATTGTGTCCTCTTACATTTAATCTTTAATGCATGTTAGTTCCCTCACCAGCAAGAAACAATTTCCACAACACTAAACACAGTCTAAATAATGTAGAATAAAAAGGTGTTCATACCTTTCTTACAGTTTGTTTCAGTCTCCATTAGGCATACAAACAATTACACATACAAAGGTTTAAAAGTCCAAATGAAAATATTTATTGCAAAAATTATCCTAATCAATTCCAAAATCAAAGTAGACTTTTACCCTATGAAAAAATGTATAATGATCACTTTTGCTAAACAATACACGGCTGTGGAAAATTACGAGTAACTGCACAAGGGAGGGACCAAACACACCTGTTTCAGAATTAAAGACTACTTTAGACAAAGTCTGTTTCATAAATGTGTATAGACTACATTCGATAATATTCAACCTATTGGTCTATGTTTTAGATCTATCACAGTAATTGCAAGGCAGGCATAGGGCTATAGGCAGTTTGAAAAACATGATTTTTCAAGGTTTACAAATTTATTAATTAAAATGAATGCCCATTTAACGTCTTCACACAAAATCCTTCACACATCATCAACCGGAGGGTGAGACAGCTTCACTTTTAGCAGAAGCTCTGGATCTGCCACGGCTCAGACTCGGACCCAAAAGCAAACTGCACAAGGTGGGCAGGTTCAGGGAGTTTATTTACAACAAAAGATGCAGATAATCGGGGCTGGCAGGGCTGAGAGTGGCAGAATGAGCTCAGAGAGTGGCGTTAGGTTGAGAAGCTTACTGGCAGACCTATTCCATGTCTGTCAGAGAATATTCAAGTTTTTTACTTGTAGATTAATCTTGGAAATTTAGTTTTTTCTCGGATTATTACCCCTCTACGCTGGCTCTATTTTTTGTTGGTACAATGGACCTTATGTGCAGTTGTACCTTTACATTTTAATCATATTACAAATAAAATAATCCATAACATAATAAATAGATAATTAAAGCTGCAAGCAGTGTTGGGCGGGCCCTCGCACTTGTAGCGCGTCCGGGTGTGAGCCGGCCGAGTTGCACATTCTGGAGCTCTGCCAGTACGGCTGTGAATTTGCTGCACGGTTCCGATGCCACATGAAGGTGCTATATGTCACTTCCTGTGTCCCCTATGTGGAGCTACATAGCACTTGCCGCTATGAATATAAATCGGTATTGGTGTGTAGATGTCTGCGGGGTGGGAGAGTTATCAAGCGCGTAAAGTTTGGTGCAGATGTGAGCATCAAAATGGCCGACTTCCTGTTGGTTTTAGGGCATTGCTCCATGAGGCTTTTTTGTGCGTCTGGACAAGATACACGTACCACAGAAAATTCGTGCACGTAGGTGAAACATGCGGCGGGAGCTGCTTCGTTAAAAGTCACTTCCTGTTGCCAGCAGGTGGCGCTATGACTGTGGGTGAATGTCGGCATGTACATGTGTTCAGGGCAGGACTCTCATCCTACGTGTACAGTTTGGTCCAGATGTGAGCATGTACACTGAAGTTACGACAACTTCCTGTGTCATGGCGAAGACTTGATCTTTGACGCCACGCCACGGACACGCCCATTGACGAAAATTCACAGATAGCACAATTTTTCATCTTCAATGCCTTTAGAAGGCACAGCAGAAATTTGAGGTCGGTCGGACTAAATCCCTATGAGGAGTTCGTTAAAGTACGAAGTGTGTAAATCATCCAAAATTTGACGTAAAATTCAAAATGGCCGACTTCCTGTTGGTTTTAGGGCATTGCTCCAAGAGGCTTTTTTGTGCATCTGGACAAGATACACGTACCACAGAAAATTCGTGCACGTAGGTGAAACGTGCGGCGGGGGCTGCTTCGTTAAAAGTCACTTCCTGTTGCCAACAGGTGGCGCTATGACTGTGGGTAAATGTCGGCATGTACATGTGTTCAGGGTGGGACTCTCATCTTACATGTACAGTTTGGTCCAGATGTGAGCATATACACTGAAGTTACGACAACTTCCTGTGTCATGGCGAAGACTTGATCTTTGACGCCACGCCACGGACACACCCATTGACGAAAACTTGCAAATAGCACAACTTTTCATCTTCAATGCCTTTAGAAGGCACAGCAGAAATTTGAAGTCGGTCGGATTAAATCCCTAGGAGGAGTTCGTTAAAGTACGAAGTGTGTAAATCATCCAAAATTTGACGTAAAATTCAAAATGGCCGACTTCCTGTTGGGTTTAGGCTATGGCTCCAAGAGACTTTTTTGTGCGTCTGGACAAGATACACGTACCACAGAAAATCCGTGCACGTAGGTGAAACGTGCGGCGGGGGCTGCTTCGTTAAAAGTCACTTTCTGTTGCCAGCAGGTGGCGCTATGACTGTGGGTGAATGTCAGCATGTACATGTGTTCAGGGCGGGACTCTCATCCTACATGTACAGTTTGGTCCAGATGTGAGCATGTACACTGAAGTTACAACAACTTCCTGTTTCATTGCGAATCATCGACGCCACGGACACGCCCATTGACGAAAACTCGCAAATAGCACAACTTTTCATCGTCAATGCCTTTAGAAGGCACAGCAGAAATTTGACGTCGATCCGACTAAATCCCTAGGAGGAGTTCGTTAAAGTACGAAGTATGTAAATCATCCAAAAATGGCCATAAAATTCAAAATGGCCGACTTCCTGTTGACTTTAGGCTATGGGTTCTTGAGGCTTTTTTGTGCGTCTTGATACGATACATGTCCCCAGAAAATTTCGTACATGTAGGTTGAACGTGAACGAGGGGCTAATCATTTCCAATTTTCTAGGTGGCGCTAGCGAGTCATTTTGCCACGCCCATGTGCGAAACTTGTAGAATACGAAATTTTTCACCGGTTCTGACATGTTTGCAAATTTTGGTGAGTTTTCGAGTATGTTTAGGCCATGTCATTTGGGCCTACTTTGCAGAAAAAAAAAAAAAAATATATATATAATCCGAGCAAATTCAATAGGGACCTCGCACGGTCGTGCTCGGGCCCTAATAAAAATCTGAGCAAATTCAATAGGAACCTCGCACGGTCGTGCTCGGGCCCTAAAAATATATATATAATCTTAGCAAATTCAATAGGGACCTCGCACAGTCATGCTCGGGCCCTAATAATCTTCGCAAATTCAATAGGGACCTCACACGGTCATGCTCGGGCCCTAAAAATATATATATAATCTTAGCAAATTCAATAGGGACCTTACACGGTCGTGCTCGGGCCCTAAATATAATCTTATCAAATTCAATAGGGACCTCACACGGTCGTGCTCGGGCCCTAAATATAATCTTATCAAATTCAATAGGGACCTCACACGGTCGTGCTCGGGCCCTAAAAAAAAATAATCTTAGCAAATTCAATAGGGACCTCACACAGTCGTGCTCGGGCCCTAAAAAAAAATAATCTTAATAGGGACCTCGCACGGTCGTGCTTGGGCCCTAATAATCTTTACAAATTCAATAGGGACCTCGCACGGTCGTGCTCGGGCCCTAAATAATCTTTACAAATTCAATAGGGACCTCGCACGCTCTTGCTCGGGCCCTAACGAGAACGATTACAATAGGGTTCCCAGCTCTGCTGGATCTGTGAACCGCGATGCCTTGCAATCTCGGTTCCCAGCCCCACTTGGGCTTGGACCCCTAACAAAAACCTTAGCGAAAACAATAGGGTTCCCAGCCACTTCGCTTTACTGGGAAACGCGATGCCTTGCATTCGTCAATGGGATTTTTTTTACGCCTTTAATCTGCAATAACAGCGCCACCTATGGGCACATGAGAGACAACTTTGGTCCATGGAGTCAGGGGACCATGCTGAACAATTCGGCTGTGGTTTCATGTCAATGTAACTTGTGGTTATACAGGAAGAATTTTTTCGAATTAAATAGCGCCACCTAGGGGCGAGTTGCACAAGATTTTTCACCCTAAATGAAACAGTTAGCTTCGTGATTTGAACCTTAACTGAAACAGACAAACATATAAGGGTTCTACTGCGTCGCAGTTTGAACACTACTAATCCCTTCAGTTTCAATAGGGATCTTGCACGTTTCATGCTCGAGCCCTAACTAAATACACCTTGGATTCTATTTCTGTGCCTCTTTGAATTAAGAAAAATTTCTCAAAGTACTGGACTGTCGCTTTAAAACCTTCACAAATAGTAACTTTGGCCTGGATACACGTTCTGATTATAATGCACTGTCCTGCCTTCCTTCTCTTTTCCCCTTCCACCCTCGTGTGTGAGCAGTACAGGGTGTAATACGGACCAACAGCTGCCAGTCAGACAGCAGTGGTTTTCTAGAGGAGCCCTTCATACCTACCCTCTCTCAGCAGGCTTCACCAGGACCTGATCACATTAAGGTCACATCCCTTACTAATGCATATTCACTTTGAGTCTAGACTAAAACTGACTGTATTGTTTGTCTGGTTGCAGGCTCTGTCAGTCCTGTCAGGAGGGAGCAACGACAGCCAGATCAGTGATAGGCCAGGTTGGCCTTCTTCCTCTCCTACCTCACCATCTCTCCTGCTCTCCTCATCTTTGGCCTCTTCTAGTGTTGACAATTCTCTCATCTCCTCACCCTATCCTACACCAGATCATTCATTAGTCTTTGACCCTTCCCCATCTCCTGTCTTGTTGTGTCTCCCAAAATCTGATGTGCAAAATTCAGAGATAGAGACACCACCAGATCAGGATCACTCTCCACCTGCTTCACCAGAGTTACAGAATGCATCTAACTCCCAATCTCCAACTCCCACTTCTCCTTGCTTCCCTACATCTCCCCCCATGCAACCTGCCTCAGTGATTAGAGGGTCAGAGGAGATTCAAACTGGGGACCCCCACCCCTCTACTTTTTCTCATGACTCTAAAAGCACAGCATGCTCTACCTTTTCAAGTGTCCCTCTTCCTGCCTCATCTCCTTTTCCCTCTCCAACTCCAGATTGGGACTGTCCACTGTCTGCCTCTATTGCTATGTCTTTTACACAGTCTGACTCCTCCTCTAGGATTCCAGGAAAAACACAAGTCCTCTCTTCTTCTGGTGGATTATCATCTCTGCTTCTGTCCTCCTATTTTTCTCCCTCTGCCCCTCCTGATTTTCATCATCCATCCTCTTTAGCATCTAAAGACTATCCACTAATTGAATCCCTCTTACAGAGTCTAGAAAATAATTTTAAAGATTCTCTTTTCTCAGACTCGGTTGGACTTGGCATCCCCTATTCACCTACCGGTAAACAAAAGAAAGAGGAAGAACACACCTCCTCTCTCTCCTTTCATTCAGACAAGGACAGTCCCCCAGTTCCATCCTCTTTCATTTTGCACTGCTCTAAATTTGACAAAGGTTGTCCCACACTACCGTGCATTTCTCCTGACGGTTCCATTCCATTTTGTCAATCTACCTTGTCATCACAACCTCATGGTCCAGATTGTTTTATAGAGACGGCTTTTGGAAGGATTTCAGACCTGACAGGGCAGTCCATCTCCCTACAGGACAGACCATGTTCTCAAGATGATAACACAGACCCTGCTCCAGCCTCTCCTGTTCAAGATGTTGTTCATGTTAAGATGGGTCACCTCGCTTTGGACTTAGAGGATACCCTTCAGAAGAATGGAAATGGAGAGGTAGAGGTAGAGGGTGAGAGACATACTGACACTGTGCAGACTCGAGAGGTTGATGTTTACATCTCAGATACAGAGAGTTCTGCCGGTCTGTCAGAATGCACTAAATTAGTCTCTGAGGAAGTCTGTAACCAAACAGATATAAAAACACAGGTCCCCTCCTGTAGTTTGCATGATGAACTTTCAGCTGAAACCAAACCAGAAGAGTTTAGAAAAGTCTTTCAAATGGAAATGGATGGCACAGGAAGTGGATCATCAAGAAGTGTTTTACTTTTACATGATAAAGTTCCAAAGGATCTAATCGAGATTGAGAGCTTAGATATGGTATTTCAAACCTCAGTGGATGGCTCAGAAGCTGAAAATGGAGATGTGGATGCCTTTTTTGAGCAGCTTGATACTGAAGGGAGAGCCTACTGGGCAGAACCTATTCAGGTTTCCAATCCAACCCATGTGCTTGAAGAGTCTGGCAGCTTTGAATCCTCAGATGGATCTTCTGAGAATTCTCTGTTGCCTAGAGGCCAAGGTGATTCATTTTCATCCACAGGTAGAGCTATGTCTTTAGTTTGGTCATCCTCAACAATAATTGACAATGACCAAACCTTAAGTAATGCAACTGCATCATCAGGCACACCTTCCTCCCCATTCCCATCCTCGTCCACAACCCCAGACCTCAAGCCATCAAGCTGTTCTGTTTCTGTCCAGATGCCCTCAGCTCTATCTTCTCATATTGTCCACAGAAAGGATGTTCCCTACATGACTGACTCAAAATGTACCCTTCTCCCTAGTGTTCTCCCTTTGGACACATCCACCCCTTTCCGTGCAGTCCAGTCATGGACAGACCGGCAGATACAACGAAACACTCTCACCAAAAAGTTATCACATGGGGCTCTGCATATTGTCCCAAACGAAGTCACTGTATCCACAAGTGAATCCTCAGAAGCCACACAAACCCCTACACTGATCTTTGCTTCGTCTTCATCTTGCCCTCTGCTGTCTAATGACTGGCAGTCACATGACTGTCTCCCTGGGATGGTTAGACAGTTCTGTACTGTGTCTGTGGATAAAGGGCATGGGCCTGAAGAGGAAGAAGAGGTGGACAGGAATGGGAATGAAGATGAGGAGAAGCTTTGGGAGGGTAATCAGACAGCCAACAAGGCATGCTGCCGCTCCTGTTACCATCAGTGCACCTGGTGTAATCAGAAGAGTTACATCAAGCAACACACTGTGGGAAACAGTCCTGTGAGTACTGAGTAGCCTACTACTCTGTGTCCTAATTTGACTTTACGTATTCAGTCTACCATACTCACATGAATAGCTTCTCAGTGTGTCATCTGGTTCAGTCACAGTTCTGACAATGTTTTAGAATTCGAGTCACATTATAGTTTAGAATTGTTTGCTGACATTTTTCGTGTTTTACAGCATGAATACATATTTGCAGCTCAGTTAGATGTGGAAATAGATGCTGTTTGACTGTATTTGGATATGACAACCTTTTGCTTCTAAATTTATCTCTGGTCCGTCTCTTTAAACTGAGCCCACAGGACAGCTGCTGTCCTCAATTGTATTTTTGTCTACTTTGTGAAGGATGTTGTGATGATAAAATAATGATTTATCTGAAGCACTGCATTTAAGCTCCTTGTAGCCTCCCAGCTTAACTGTGCGTAAAAGATCTTACCAGCAGTGACAAATATGGGGTCTCAAAACCGAAGCCACTATGTATCTATAGTTATTAATGCATGTGGAAAAGTTGAAAAGTGAGGAACAGCAGAAAAATCCTTCTGACGATGAATAGACGTCTGGATGGCAGGTGTTACAGCTGCCAGCATAACGGTGCTAACAGTTATAGGTTAGTTGTGCAAACAATGAATAGCCTATAGTTTAAACTATGCAGTTCTGCTCCTCCATATGCAAAATATTCATATTATCATTAAACTAATACAAAATGGGGTTTGGAACAGCACACAAGGTCCATTATAGCTATATCTTGTGTCTGTCCAAAGATTGAAACTATTAAAGGTGGGTCTGCGGTTCTGGAGAAATATTCTTGATATTTGAACCCCCCCCTCCCCCAAATTCATTGACACGCATTGCCATGGTAATGACACTAACAACTCGGCAATATGGCAGAATCCAGGGCATCTTCTGCGCGAGGGTCACTTAGCCTTGATAAGGGGAAGCAATTCCTATGTGTCCTATGTTTTTTGAAGTAGCTACTGTAGCAAGTGTGGCAATAATCCTGTATTTGAATAGGTCAAGTCAAATACTTATATAAGCCTAGCTTAGCATATGTATCGATTGATATTATTACTAGTAACTTCTCCAGTAACAGTAATACTCAGCAGTCTCTGATACACACCGTGGCAAGTAAAATATTTCTACACCAAATAGGTATGGTAATATGTTGGATGTTATTTATGTTTCATTACTCTCGTGGTGTAGCTCCGTTCCTCGTGGGCTAGAGGGGGAGTTGCAGAGGAAGAGGCAGTAGGAAACAGAGGAAGAGGCAGAGGTTGGAGGGAAACTGGTTCCAGCAGCCTAGAACCTGGCAATAACCAATGCCCTCTGTGGCTGACTGACAGGAATAAGGGCTAGACACCTTTTTTGTTTTCCATTTACAGAGCCAGGGCTGAGTACAAGCACCAGATAATTTTTCAGAACGGACAGTTTGTGAGGAGATATTCACTGAATTTGACAACAGTGTATTGAATTAGAATCCCTGAGCCCACCTTTAATGAAGGTAAGCCATTGAAACAGTGTATGTGCCTCTGTATTGTATGTGAATTCCCTGTAAAGATGCTTTAACTGTCTGTGGTTTTAATATGGAACAATTTGGGTCCGGAGAACTATTGAGAAGCCTTTCCCAACCTGACTAAGATTAACACAATAGGGCTTTTATTTTGTAATTTGTGTGTGTGTGTGTGTGTGTGTGTGTGTGTGTGTGTGTGTGTGTGAGAGTGTGTGTTTCTGCGTGGGTGTTTGTGTTGTTTGTGTGTGTACGTTTGTGTTTGTGTGTGCGCTTGTGTCTGTGCATGTGTCTGTTTGTGTCTCTCTGTGTGTGTTTGTGTGTCTGTCAATCAAACTGACCTGATTACATCATCACAATCAGCTGAGTGCCTACATTCTAAAGAAGTGTTATTATTATTATTAGTAGCAGTAGTAGTAGTAGTGGTAGTAGTACCTAGTAGTAGTAGTAGTAGAAGTATTAGTAGTAGTACTAGTGAGTAAAGTTGTAATGGTGGTAGTAGTATAAGAAGGGTTATTAGTCGTAGGAGTATTAGCAGTTGTAGTAACTACTGCATTACTAATAGTACTAATAGTAGAAATAGTACAAGGTAGTAGTGATAGTAGTACCAGGTAGTAGTAGTAGTGGTGGTAGTAGTAGTAGTAGTAGTAGTAGTAGTAGTAGTACTAGTGAGTGCAGTTGTATTGGTGGTAGTAGTACAAGAAGTATGATTAGTCGTAGGAGTATTAGCAGTTTTAGTAACTACTGCATTACTAATAGTACTAATAGTAGTAGTAGTACCAGGTAGTAGTAGTAGTGGTAGTAGTAGTACCGGGTGGTAGTAGTAGTAGTAGTAGTAGTAGTATTGGTAGGAGTAGTACCCGGTAGTAGTAGTAGTAGTGATAGAAGTAGTAGTAGTAATAGTACTAGTGAGTGCAGTAGTGGTTTGCAGTAGAAGTACAAGAAGTATTATTAGTGGTAGGAGTATTAGCAGCTGTTGTAGTAACTACTGCATTACTAACATTACTAATACTAGTAATGGTAGTAGTAGTACCAGGTAGTAATAGTATTGGTAGTAGAGATGAAGACTGTGGTACTAGTTAGTAGTAGTATTTGTAGTAAAAGAAGTAGTAGTACGAGTAGCAGTATAGACTGTGGTACAAATAGTGGTACTGGTACTACATAGTCGTAACTAGCAGCATTACTACCACTAGTAGTACAATTATAAGCAGTAGTCTCTGTGCAGTACAGTGAAGTTCATTCAGAAAATAGCTCAATGACTGTCCACCAATCAGAACACAAGACACACAAGTATGCAGACAGAGTAGTCTTTCAAAGTGGAGCCCGCTTGAAGAAGATTTGAAGATTTCTCCATTCATTTCCAATGTAAAAGGATAGATTTTTTAAAGCCTATTATTAAAAAAATTATAAATATTAGAAAAAAGTTGTATACAAGCCCACATGTCCTTAAACAGCTGAACATTTTGGTAGTTGAACGGTTGTTGTAGCACAAAGTACGCAGGAGGAGTAGCGTGCCAATGAAACACACAGGAGGATGACAATGTTAATACTAGAAATGTTGCACTTCCTGTGGAAGGTGCGTGTGAATGCTGAAGCTTTAACGAACTTGCAAAAAACTGCGGGAAAATGCAAAAGAGCTTAATTCAAATACTTGAAGAAGCTGAAATGTACAAAAAACTTGCAAAATATTGTTGAAGAAGCTGAAATGCACTAACAATTGCAAAACACCGCAGAAAATGCAAAAAAAGCTTAATTCGAATGCATTAAGAAGCTGAAATGTCCAATAAAATTGCAAAAGATTACAGAAAATGCAAAACAGCTGAAATCAAATGCCTGAAAAGTTTTGAAGCTCAATTGCACTACAAGAACCTGGAAGCTGATCAGAGTTGAAATACATTGTTAAAAAGCTGAATGTTGTTACACAGTCAAAACTGCAAGTTGAAAAGAGTTTGTCAAAGGAAAAACATGGAAGATGGTATTACATAGCACAAGGTAATACATAGCTGAATCCTAGCACAAGGTAGTACATAGCTGAATCATCAATCAGTCAATCAAACTTTATTTCTAAAGCACATTTAAAAAACAACCAGGTTGACCAAAGTGCTGTACATTGACATGAAACAATAAATAGACAAAAATACAACACCAGACAAATAGAACATACAGTTCTCATGCCAGATTAAAAGCCAAGGAATAAAAATGTGTTTTAAGTCGTGATTTAAAAACCGGAAGGCTTTGGGCCAGTCTGACATGGAGAGGCAATTCATTCCACAGTCTCGGTGCCGCGACTGAGAAAGTTAGCTATTAAGTAATAGCTTAAAGATATCTCAACATTTTAAAGTTGAAATGACAAAAATAGCTTAAAGTATGCAGAAGTAGTAGGCTCTGAAAGCCTAAGGAGTTTAAAAAGGATTTGAATATTTCCCCATCCGCTCCCCATTATAAACTCAAAAAAAAGCCTGAAGAGTTCATCAAACTAAAACAGCTGTAGTGAAAAAAGTATAAAAGATATGATAAAGTTGAATACAACTTCAATAGCTTAAAGATTTTTTAACATTTTAAAGTTGAAATGAGAGAAATAGCGGAAAGTATGCAGAAGTAGTAGGCTTTGAAAGCTGAAGTAGCTGAAACACGATTCTCCATTGACTTACATTGTAAAAAAAACTGTTTAAAAAGCTTAATAGCTTAAAAAGTATAAAAGTTACAAAAATAGTTGAATATTTCCCATAATGTCCTTAAAGAGCTGAACATTATGATAGTTTAATGGTTTTTGTAGCACAAAGTATGCTGAAGTTATCAAAGGCCAAAAAACGTACGGAAGAATAATAATAAAGCTTTGGAGTAGCGTGCCGACGAAACACACAGGAGGATGACAATGTTAATACTAGAAATTTTGCACTTCCTGCGGAAGGTGCGTGTGAATGCTGAAGCTGGAACGAACTTGCAAAAAACTGCGGAAAAATGCTAAAGAGTTTAATTCAAATGCTCAAAGAAGCTGAAATGCTCAAACAATTGCAAAACACCGTAGAAAATGCAAAAAAAGCTTAATTCAAATGCACAAAGAAGCTGAAATGCACAAAAATATGGCAAAAGATTGCAGAAAATGCAGAAGCAATTAAATCAAATTTTTCACCGGTTCTGACATGTTTGCAAATTTTGGTGAGTTTTCGAGTATGTTTAGGCCATGTCATTTGAGCCTACTTTGCAGAAAAAAAAAGAGAAAAAAAAGAAAAATAATAATAATAATAATAATCTGAGCAAATTCAATAGGGACCTCGCACGGTCGTGCTCGGGCCCTAATAATCCGAGCAAATTCAATAGGGACCTCGCACGGTCGTGCTCGGGCCCTAATAAATAAATAAACAAATAAATAAACATCCAATTAAATACACAAAAAAATAAAGTAAATAAATAAATGTTGGTAGTAATTAAATTATACAAGGAGACATAAATGTATATATTTTAATTAGTGCCTTTACTTATTCACCTTTGTTTCAATTACCTTATTTATTTATTCTCCGTTATAATCTTCAACTTTATTTATTACTATTTTTTAAATGTATTTATTTATGTGTGTGTTTTAATATTTTTGTCTGTTTTATTCTTCCTTTGTATTTATTTACCTTATTTATTTTCTTTCTCTTTTATTTCTTCCTGTCCTTTTTAAATTTCTGTATGCATTTCTGCCTCATTATGCAAATGAGGAGGTGCTGTGTCTCAAGGGGTCATCTTCTCTGCTATTGGTGGACCAGTCAGACAGGAGAGCTCTAGGCCTACTCTGTCTGCAGACATCAACGATCTTGCCCCTCACACAGTCAGATGGCTTCCTTCAGTGCGCTGAGGTGTTTAACAACTCTGAAGACAATACTACCAGCCATGTCTTCCTTCTCTTTTCACGTAGACGCACCGACAGACAGTGCTTTCAGTTTGCTGCATGCATGGACACAGAACTGCGGTATAGGGAGAAGCACACGGTCAGCTGGCTGCAGCTAAATCTGGAGTGCACTCGTATTCAATTCTGTATGGTAAATTCAGTTTTAATGGAGCAGAGCGAGCTGACAGGCAGAGTTAGAGACTTTTTCTGTCCGTTTCTCTCTTTACAAAGACATTGCAGTCAGAGTCTTCTCTGAGATGCGAGCACGACATACAACACAATTTATCAAATTACACAACGGATATACAGTATGAAAATAAGATTGATTGGATTATACTCACAGGAAGTATAAAACCTGTTACATGCGTCTATTAAAAGTAAAGTAACACAAAATGTCAGGGAAATTACTTTACTTAGATTTAAGTACTGCAGTTGTACATTTGAAATACCTTCCTACCTTTCTGATAGGAAGCCTTCTTGAGGTGGTATAAAACATTTCTTTTCCACACATTTATTCTGATTTGAGTTGTGGACAACTATGACCACATGAATTAAAAAAATTAAACATTTCACTGCCCAAGTCAGCTATAACACAAGTCTTGTTCATCAGACTACATGCTGTACAGTATTTGTGGACAGATTTTGTCCCAGGATTTATTATGCATTTCTTCTTCTTCGTTGCATGATTTAGAATAATAAGGTGAGAAATGGGTCTGTTCTGAGTTCATCCTGCACTGCAGCAGCTAATAAAGTCCATTTAATCCCAAAATCGCTTTTCTTTTAGGCAGGCTGGAGCAGAAAACAACTCACCTTTCTCAAGTTGTACAGTAATGTCACATGTGTATGAAGGTGGATCAAACAAGCTAATCTTAAATGTCAAAGTAGAGAGGAGCCTAGTAGGCCTATTTATTTTCATTCATTACACAATATGAATAAGCTATGCAGACAGTTGTAAAGAAAGAACATCTTTTTCTTCTGTTCTCTACTTGTTATAGTTACACAGTATTAGGGGTGTGGGCTGTATTAAAAGTATCCACTGTTCTCCCATGCTCTAACACACAGTAACGATGAAATGTGTGCTGTTCTCACATTCTTCCTCTGTATGTACACATAAACAACAAGGCAGGGAAATATAAAAGGAATTTATTTTATTGTTTGGGTACATTATTGTTCATTGTACATGCTCACATCTGAAACAAACTTTACGTGCTTGATAACTGTCCCACCCCGCAGACATCTACACACCAATACCGATTTATATTCATAGCGGCAAGTGCTATGTAGCTCCACATAGGGGACACAGGAAGTGACATATAACACCTTCATGCGGCATCAGAACCGCATTGCAAATTCACAGCCGCACCGGCAGAGCTCGAGAATATGCAACTCGGCCGGCTCACACCCGGACGCGCTACAAGTGCGAGGGCCCGCCCAACGTTGCTTACAGCTTTAATATCCCTCTTAACTTTCTGTCTGTCTATCTTTTTTCTTTTGACTGACTCATTTCAACTTCCATTTATGTCAGTTTAACAACTTTCATCATTTAAACAACTTATTTTAGCTCTGTTCAACTTCCAAGTTCTTATTCAGTGAATTGCAACCCCATTGAGCTTCTTAATAGTTTAATTAAAGCCCCAAACAGTTAATGTATCTGAACAGGGAATTCAGGATGAGGCTGATTTTCCAAGATGACTAGGTGACAAGATATCAACAGCAAAGTAGGGATGGAACTAATGTTTCAAAATAAAAGCCCAAACACACAGGACCTTTCACTGCAGGATGTGACACCCGGCTTCTTGAGCCTTCTTGAACCTTAAAATGCTTAACATTTTTAATATATAATAGGCAGTATTAAACTTTTACATCCCATTCATACTTATAAGACCATTTGAAACTTTCCCATCTATGATTCAGCTATGTACTACCTTGAGCTAGGATTCAGCTATGTTCTGTTGTTCAATGATTGAGCTATGTAATACCATCTTCCATGTTTTTCCTTTGACAAACTCTTTTCAACTTGCTGTTTTGACTGTGTAACAACGTTCAGCTTTTTAACAATGTACTTAAACTCTGATCAGCTTCCAGGTTCTTAAGCATTTCAATGTAGTGCAATTGACCTTCAACACTTTTCAGGCATTTGATTTCAGCTGTTTTTTTGTACATTTCAGCTTTGTCTCATACAAGTTTTCTTTCGGCAGCGCAGAGCTTGGTTTCATGCAGTACCTAGCCGTACCAGGTGCCATAAATCACAACATGTCATGATCTCATTCTTGGCTTCAGTTCGCGATGATCTCAGCCCTGGCGTACGTGACTTACTGCATGTGCCTTGCTTCTAATGAGTGGGTTACGGTTGGCTAGGTTTTGCCTGTGCGGCCTGAGCAGCTTCTCTGCTCATGTAGGCTCATTAAAAAGCACACGTTAATGAATACACAGAGTATAGGAATAATGTATGATAAACACACAGAGTATAAGAATAAAATATGAGTTTAAACTCACTCCTTAAACACTCAGTAGGTATACACTCAGTAGTAAAACACTCAGTAGTTTAAACACTCAGTAGTACACACTCAGTAGTCAAACTTCACACTAAAAGAATACTCAGTAGTGAAACACTCAGTAGTTATAACATATTGCAAACCATTGATAAGGTGTATAAATATAGAAAAAGAACCTAACAATCAATCTAGGAATTAGGCATTATTCAACACCAATCAATCTAGGATTTAGGCCTTAACATATTTAGGCCTTAACATATTTAGGCCTTATTCAACACTTCCCTCCTTTGCGGCTGTGAGGCCGCACATTCAATCACCTATACTGTAATGCACAGATAAATGGGACCTACTGTCCCGTGATTACTGGTTCAACACGTAGATAGCACACTAATGAGCTGAATACGTGGATCCTCCAGCTTGACTTGTGTTGTGCAGCATTTTGGCAATATACTAAGTGAAGTAGTGCTTTTGAATCATGGGGTGTCACTGAAACTTAAGTTTCAAGGCCATGTTAGCATCGTGAGATGAAGTGTGGATTAGGTGACAATAAAAGTACCACCCATGATCTTTGGTTCAACACATGTCTGCATCCGGATCCAAACAGCACATTTGCAAAGTTAACACTTAGTGATAGGCATATAACAAACAAATATATAAAAAACTTCCAGTGATGAGACTAAAAATGTCCATCCCTAGAGGAACAGTTACTTCATCTGTTGCTGTTTCCAGTTGCTCACAGCGTTTCTCCAGTTGTTCACAGCGGGTTTGTAGGGTGTTACAACATTCTCTCAAGAGTTGAAGATCATGTTGCTTGGTGGGTGCTCTGCGAAGTTGTCCCTTCTGCTGACGGAGTCTCGCGGCTATGCGGCCCAAAGCTCGGCGTCTGTCTCTCCTACGGGCGGTGATTTGTGCAGGCTGCATTTCACTCAGGAGTTGGTTGAACTCTTGCAGGGGCATCTTACCCCAATAATCAGGATCCCCGTCAGTGGTGGCTTGGGAAATGTCCCCTGGAGTGGAATCTTCAGGTGCTTGTTGTGTGGTAGATGTAGAATCGTCAGGTGCTTGTTGTGTTGTAGATGTAGACTCATCAGGTGTGTGTTGTGTTGTAGATGTAGCAAGGGAATAGGCTAGAATTCGTTCACTTCGTCTAAGGGGTCGTATGTCCTCCGGGAAGTTGTGTTGCTCAGCGCGTGGTGTGTCGTCATCGCTTGGCTGTTGAGGAGAATGAACTGTGGGAGATTCCCATGGCAGTGGCATTGGAGCCTGTGGTCTTGGATCCGGCGTGGTTGGACTATATTGATGTATGGAGTCCGTAGAATATCCATCAGTGAAGCTCATGTCTGAGGTGTGTGGGGAGGCTGAGCGTGGACGTGCGTCAGTAGAGGTGTGAGGTCCTTGCTGCTCCGTGATCCCCATTGCAGCTTGTCCTGCTGCCAGGTCGGCTAGTGGTACCAAAGGATTGTATGGATCTGCAACTTGACTTGGCGCATCTTCCCCCTCTCTGTCCCGGCATCTAAATACCACGAGACGCTGTAGATTGGGTAGAGAACGTGGTAGTGCACACCAATCAGGGGGTGGAGTTTCTTGTGCGTCAAGGAGCTGAAGTGATCCCTCAGAGTTAATAAAGAGATTCTGATGTGTGCGCTGCTGTGCAAGCATCTCTCTGACATGATGACATGGTTGGGATGCCATGTCCCCTGGTTCATCAATGCGACGTGGAGGTACAACTTGATTCCAGTTAACCGGTGGGTTCGGTGGTTGTGAGCGTGGTGGAGCTGGCGCGGTCCACATCTGGCCTGGAGAGTGTGGCGTTGGTTGAGTGAGTAGTTGCCTTAGCATGGATCCTGGGGGTGGCTGCAGCCCAAACCCTCCTTGGGTCGGCATAACTGGCGGCCATGACCCTGACGTTGATGGCAGCGCACTGTTAGGTTCCATGGTAGACCATGTAATCTGATAATTGCTGAGCAATGGTGGCCTGGGTTGAGGTTGTGCCCCTAGCATATAATTCTGGCTTCTCCAGTACTCCCAACTTTCCTGACTCTGCCCTAACTGAGGGGAATAATTCGGTTGGTTGCCTGCTCCGGCATTTCCTTGTCCTTCAGCCATGTTTGTATCTATTAAAAGAATAACAGACAGTTAGTCCTCTATTGGCACAACGTTATGTTTTGGGCAGGCTCGGTACTTAGTAGTGGGTTTCTTTCCTGTGTGTAGGAGGCGTAGACATAAGTGTCGTCTATGCATTGACTCACATTTCTCTGACAATTGCCTGAAATGATCACTGCCCTGTCTTGTCAATGCTGGGTAGGTTGTAAACAAAGTTGTGGTACCTGCCTGAATGCTAATTACTTCCTTCTCTGTTGTGGTAACTAGGGGCATGCAATAGGTCTTATTTACTAGCTCATAGGTATATGACAGTTTTAGCTTGCTACATCTTATAACTAATCCTGTAGCTTCCTGATATACTCTTGTTGTCCATCTTTCACAACAAACAGCAGTTAAACAAAATCTGTAGGGTGGAGGCAACAAGGGGTAATCCTTAGATTGAACTGACCTGTGATAGTGTTGTAATTTTGTTTTGGAGTTTGCTAGTGTTACCGGTCCATATGGTAACATGTCTAAAAGGGGTTGTAGTTTTTCATTATATTGTTGGGCTTTCCCTCTGTTTCTTTTACCTGGTCTATTTCTACTTCGTTTTGTTTTTTGGTCTTCTGTCATTTTGATTCAATTTATTCCTGAATTTGCCAAATGTCCTGATCCATGATGATGTACTCATTCTCACTCAAAGATGGTTTAGATGGTGCGGATGGAATTGCCGGGTTTCCGAATGCTGATGAAACTTCCATCCCGACTTTTATGGGCCTCATCTCTATCCCTACATCCACATCATTATAGATGTGGAGCGGATACTGTCCTGTGACTAATGACATCATTCTGCCTATCATGATCCTGATCAAAGGGAATATACAGCACATGATCACCATAGCTATCAAAATCAATGAGCCAACTACCATTCCTATTGTTTGGAGAATTTTGATCCAGGACATGTTCTGAAACCACTCCCATATGGATGTCTGTTTCGTGTTCCAATTTGAGTGTTTAACCTGTTCATCCCTCATTTGTTTTAGTGATTCTAAAAGCTTAGTAAGATTCCCTTCTTGCCCTGTGTTCATGGATATTACTGTGCAGCACTCATCTCCGAAGTATTTACATACACCCTGTTCCTCTGCTAACATCATGTCTAGTACAAACCTGTTCTGTATCGCCATCAGTGATGTAGTATGTAGTTGCTCGCAGACAGTTTCTATGGCCGAGATTGTCCAATTCACGTATCTTTGATGATTCCACCAAAGATAGGATATCCAACGACTGTTTCGCGCTATGTATTGTGCATTTATGGCTTGGCCAAGTAGGGGAATTGACCCTGCTATTTGTCCCGATATAATCCAATCTTCTCCTATTGCTCGATGGTCGGACGGCACACCGCGTGGTTCCTGATTCCAAGCTACATACACCTTGTCTTCTTTTTCAAGCTTCAAGCTCCTAGCTATACGTTTTGATTCTGCTATGTTTTCTTGACTGAGCACTGTTATCTGTCCTGTTACCATGACTGGCGCACATATCCCAGTCCAATGTGGTGGCAACTCTACTTTCAAGCGATCGCTGTCATCACATAACCAGAAAATGTCTGCCATAGCATACATGCCTCCACCTAGGAACGGTATGGGGATGTCGGCATCACTCTGATTTCGCTGAACTCTAAATGGAGCGTAATCTGCCACCACCTGTTGGCATTGAAACTTAGCTTTAGCAGTTGTATCGCATTTATCGTGTGCAAGTACTGTTCTGCCATTCTCTACCTTTCGCTTGCGGTGACATTGTACTTTGGCTTCTGGTCCATTAACCATCATCGTCTTAGTATCTACTATGCAAAATGGGAATACTGTGCTTTCATTTCTAACGGCCGTCTGTGGTACCCAATGTTCCAATAAAGGGTCCATGTAGGATGGACAATTAGTTCTATTCTGTGACCATCCGTCAAGTTTCTTTGCCATCATTCTTAGCATGCAATAAGCAAAACAATCATTGCGGTGTTGGCACGCGTCAAAACTTATGGGCAATATTTGAGGGACTCTCCTGCCATTGTAACAGGCTATGCAGTGAGCTAACCTGCTGAGCAGAATATTGTAGCCATTGACGAAACATGTTTTCTCCCTGTATCACGGGTTTTACCCTTGGTTTGGTTCTAGTCTGTTGTATACTGGGCTTGGTTTTCTGTAATACCCTGGGTTGTCATCTGTTATGGCTAGGCCTCAACGTTGCTTTTGGCTGATCATCTGCCAGTCCCCTTCGTTGTTGGCGTGGCAGGGACTTAATCAGCTTTCGGGCTAGTTGCCTATCTACAGTTGTTCCTGTCACTTCATCTGTACACCTGTTAGAACTACAGCTTGCCGTTATTGCCACCACTCCTTCAGCTTCGCATTGTTCATCAGCTGGCTGGTTTTCTAATATGTGACCTCTTGGTCCTTGAGTCAGAATCTTTTTTAGCGTGGTTGTTCTTACATAAGTCAAATTTAGTTTGTCACTTTTTGGCCATTTACCTTCCTGTACTGCTACTGTTGCTACTGCTAGTGCACATTCAATCATCTGTCCCTGTCTCGGGGGACCGTTCTCTTTCTGAGGAATCATATCTGGAATCTGACATTCTAGTAGTACTAGGACTGCTGTCACTGCTATCCACATCACCAGCTGCTTGTCTTGGAGTTTCTGTCTGTCCCTCTTCTGGGTCTGTTTCTTAAGGCTCTGTTTCTGTTCTTGCATAGGGACTGTCTCGCTCTGAACCTGATTCTCCTTCTGATCCTGTTTCATGTCCTGCTTCTGGGCCGCTTTCTGTCGGACTTGCGTATGTACCCGAACCTGTACATGACCTTGGGGTTGCTCTTGTACTGGAACCTGAATCTGACCCTGGTCCTGACTCTGTGATTGGGCTTGGTGTTGGTCTTGGGATTGTGTCTGCGTAGGGACTTGGTAGTGAGCTTGGCTGGGTTTCTGCAGTTCCTTGTTCTGCTCTATCTCCTTCTGAACTTGAGTCACCTGATTCTTCTGATTCATCGATATCTCTATCTGATCCTGACTGTCCTGCTGAATCAAGGGGTGTACTATCTGCATCTGTGACATCTTCTCTTGGAGGTAAGGATCCACTACCTGTTGCGCTGTCACTGTCGTCTAATGCTGGTCCGTCTGGCGGCCAGTCTGTCGGATCGTCTCTCCCCCTGCAGGGCGGGCTCACCGATCCTTTGTCTGTCTCCCTCTGGGCTCTGGGATCGTCTATCTCCCTGCGGGGCGGTGTCACCATCCCCATCGGATCCCGTGTGCCTTCCTCCTCTGACTGCCTCACTTGCTCCTTCTGGCTCATTTGCTCTGCAGCAGTGGTTTAGATGGAACCAAACGTTCTTACCTTCTACTTTTAAGGCTGATGGTGTAGCAAGGAAAACTTTCAATGGGCCTTCTCATCTGGGTTGGTTCCACTTTCTTTTGAACACCTTGACGTACACCCACTCACCAGGGCGTATTGTTTGTTGGCGCTCTGGTATGGCAGCATCTCTTTCCTCAGTGGCTCCTTTGACCTGTTGGAAGATAGTTCTGTGGATTCTAGTTAAATGCTGGATATAACTTGAAAACTCATTTTCTAACTGTTCAAGAGATGGCCCTTCATATGGACCTCTCAAGTATGGTACAGGCATTGGCCTCCCAGTGCACATTTCATGCGGTGTTAGATGCGTTATTCTGTTAGTTTGCGATCTCATTGCCATTAGTGCTAGCGGAAGAGCATCTATCCACTTTAGCTTACCTCTGCTGTCCTCTATTATCTTAGCTAGTTTTGCTTTCAAAGTTCCGTTAGCTCGTTCCACTGTCCCTTGTGATTGTGGATGATATACACACCCAAATCTTTGTTTAATGCCCAACATTTGGAGCATTGTCTTTATGACCTGTGCTACAAAGTGTGGACCGTTGTCTGAACTGATCTTGTCTGGTAAGCCGAATCGTGGAAAAACTTCCCTGCATAAGAACTTTGCCACTGACTTGTAGTCCGGGCTGGCGGTTGGTGTTGCTTCAATCCATCTACTGAATCTGTCAACCACTACTAGGATATACCTAATTCTGTTTACCCTCTCTGTCATGTCTACATAGTCTATTATGAGATGTCTAAACGGACCATCTGGCGCTGGAATGTGAGCCAGAGGGGCTGAGAATGACTTTCTTGTGTTAAAAAGAGCGCAACCCTGACATTCGTTCAATGTCCTATCTACAGTGGCTGCCAGATAAGGTGACCACCATACTGCCTGTATGCGCCTAAGTACCTGTCCCCTGGAACAATGGTCTGGTCCGTGAGCGTTCCTTATAGCAAAGCGTGTTAAACAAATAGGCAGCACAAAATGGCCATGTGGACCCCTCCATAATCCTTTCTGGGGTCCATCCTCAGTTACTTGTCTGGCCCCTTTCTTTAGCCACATGGACTTCTCATACACGTCAGCTGCTTCTTGTGCTGCAATGAGAGATGACAAATTTGTAAGTGGTTCACAATCCTCAACTGCTACCATTGGACCCATAACTTCTCCTACTGCGGCTCGTTTAGCAGCTTCATCTGCCTGGTTGTTACCTCGAGCTATCAGAGTGTCTGTTTTTTGATGTGCTGGACACTTTATAATTGCTACTGCGGTTGGTTCATGGATTGCTTCTAATAATGCAGAGACGGCTTCTCCATGTATTACCGGAGTTCCATCTGCTGCAGAACCCTCTGTTGTACATGTACATGACACACTCCATATGCATAAGCTGAGTCTGAGTATACATTCAAACGCTTTCCCTTTGCCAGCTTACAGGCTGCTGTTAGAGCCTTGATTTCTGCTAACTGTGCTGAACATGGTTGAGGCACACTGGTGGTCTGAACGTCTGTAAAGGTATTATCTTTGTTTAGCTGTACCACTGCATATCCTGCATGATTACCTGTGGTGTCTCTGAAACAAGAGCCATCAACAAAGAATGTCAAATCAGCTGGGATTGGTTGATTGTGCAAATCCTCGCGTATTCTCATGAACGTGTCTGTTACCTGTATGCAGTCATGTGGTGTTCCATCTATTGGCAGCACCACGCATGTTGCTGGATTCACTGTGTTGTAGTGAGCTCTGGTGCAGACAGGATGACTTCGTATCCTGTTTTCCTAGCTTGGGTTAGAACAAATCGAGGACTGGTGAGCAGAGCATGCGATGGGACGTATACAAAATCACTGGATGTCCCATTGTCAAGGAAGAAGCTTTTTGGAATGCAAAAACTGCTGCTGCCAATCCCTGATAACACGGTGGCAGTCCCATCTCTATGTTATCCAGTTTTGTACTGTAATATGCCAGTGGTTGTTTACCTGTTGGGGTGTCTTGCATTAGCACGGCACTTGCAAACCCTGATCTTTCAGCTACATACAGGTGGAACGGTTTAGAATAGTCTGGATTACCCAGAACGCAAATCCTGTTTTAGTGCTTGGAAGGCCCCTTCGGCTTCCTCAGTCCAGTATAACTGGGCTGATTTGACTGCCTGACCTGCTGCTCTTATCATAGCTCGTAATGGAGCTGTTTTTATTGCATAATCGCAAATCCACGAGCGACTATACCCTGCCATGCCTAGAAATGAGAGCATTTGTCCTACTGATTGTGGTTTTGGTATCTTAGCTATAGCCTCTATCTGTGAGTTGGCTATCAGTCTCTTGTCTCCACTCAGTTTTCTACCTAAATACTCTACTTCCGTCTGACAGAATTGAAGTTTGTCCTTGCTAACTTTGTGCCCTCCTTTGGCCAATGCTGACAATATCGTCATGGTATCCTCCTCACATTGTTGTTCTGATGAACTACATATGAGAATGTCGTCCACGTATAGAATCACAGTGCTTTCTACCTCTAGATGTTGTAAATCTTGTGCCAGTACTCTGTTGAAGATTGACGGACTCGAAACGAAACCCTGTGGTAGGCGGCTATAAGTTATCTGGTGACCGTCAAATGTGAAAGCAAACAAGTACTGTGACTCTGGGTGTAGTGGCACACTGAAAAATGCTGAGCACAAATCTATCACTGAGTACCATTGTGTGTTTGGTGGGATGTTAGAGAGCAAGGTGAGTGGGTCCGGAACGACAGGTACTTCTGCATCTACAATGGCATTTATTTGTCTTAGGTCATGAACCAATCGGTAATCATTTGAATGTGGCTTTTTAATTGGGAAGATCGGCGTGTTACAGGGACTCTGTGTTTTGACTAGGACCCCTGCCTTCATCAGACCCTCAATTGTAGGTCTGATCCCTTCCAAAGCATGCTGTTTCAGTGGATATTGTCAATGTGATGTCTTTTCTAAGTTTTATTTTTACTGGCTGTGCTGACTTAACTAGTACTACATCAGTTTTGTGTTTTGACCACAGTTCCTGAGGCACTTGATCCAATAATGCATAAATTGGTGATCATCATAAATTGTAACTGTCATGGTAGGCTCTTCTTGTGGTCGTGATGAAATGGCTATTCCTATTAATTCCCCCTCAGGCTCCTCTGGGCTCCCCTATTGCCATCCATACGTCGGCCCTTCCCAAGGATGGGTTTCGCAGTCTCGTCGCTGGTGTCCAGATTCTCCACACCCCCAGCAAGTGTTCAACGCCCCTTGTGGTTGGTTCAGCTGTGGATTGGATTGTGTGCGACGCATTGGTGATGGTCCCATTGGGCCTCTCCATCCTCCACGTCTATTTGGGCCACCTCTGGGTCTCTGCTGTGTCTGGTATCGGTTGTATCCTCCTGCGCTTCCTTGAGGTGGATAGCCCCCTTGTGGCTGGTAGTTTCCTCGCTGCTGGTAGCTCTGTTGTGGGTAACCCTGCTGCGGGTAGCCTTGTTGTGGTGTGTACCCTTGTTGAGGTGGCACAGGTTGCACACCTCCTTGTGTCATCATTGGGGGTACCTGTGGTGGCTGTGCTAGTGTCATTGGTTGCGTCGTTGCAGGTGCCTGCGGTGCCACAACTACAGGAGGAGTTGGCTGAGATAACTCTGCAGTCACCACTGGAGCTTGTGTCTTGCTCTTCTCCTTCTTTGCTTTAGTTAATTCATTCAGTTGTAATTGGGTCAATTTGGTGGCCAAGTTTTTGTTAGCTTCTTCTTCTTTTTGTTTTTCTTTTCTCCAATTCTCCACATGATGTACAATGTGTTCAGAGAACAATGGCCATTCCATTTTCATGAGTCCAACCACATTGTCCAGTCGCTTCTGGACCTCTGGAGGCATGGTTTTCTTTATCATCACTTTAAACAGTCTTTTCGTGGTGTCATTGGTGTTCCAAGCACTTCCAGTTTCATCTCTCCACTTCTTCTGGAAGTTAATCAGGAACTTAGTTGGACATTCATCGTCCTTCAGCCTTTCACCATCCTGTTTGGATGGATCCATTTTCTCCGGATGCAGTCTTCTCAGCTCAGCCCACACTCTAGTCCGATGTCCACTAAAGCCTATGCCATCTGCCATGTTTCCTTTCACTACCAAAGGCAGTTTGGCTGCGTTCATGATGTCTTCCGTGGCGTGTTTCCCCACGACATGCATCAATAGGGCTTTGATGTCTCCTAAAGCCAGTGTCACTCCTGCTGTACTCTCTTCCAGTGCTGTGATCCACTTATTGGCACCTTCAGTTAGATCTGGCAGTCTGCTGGCTAGTCCCACCATGTCAGCGAATCCCCAGGCTACATATGCCGTTTGTCCTTGAGCCTTTGTTATCAGTGGGCACATGAGTCCACGAGGATGGTCCTCTTCCTCCTCATATTCTTCTTCCTCCTCTTCTTCTTCTAGCAGAGGAATGTGCATAGCACGTGATCGCTTCTTCTTGGGAACTGTGGGTGCAATTCTTCTTCCATTCCTTAGCACTTTTACATAATCATTAGTGCCATTAATCTGTTGCAGTTGTCGATTGGTCATTTCATGCACTCTGGTTTCCACGTTCTCCAACACTTTTTGTGCTTCTTCATGTGTCGGACTCTCGGTCTCACTCAGCTCCATTCTCACAGTGTGTGGAGTGCTTGTTAGTACTCTGTCTGAATCTTTGCGGATTTTGTCCCACTGTGCTAGCAGCCTCTTTTCTTCTGCTTCCAGCCTGCGCAGCTCCTCCTTCTCTCTCCGGATGGTCTCATCCAGTGTTTTCATTTCCTTCATGCGTTCTTCTCGTGTCTTTGGGCTGGCCTGTTCCCATTCTTGTTGTCTTTTCAGCCTCTCCTGTTGTTGTTGTTTTGTTGTGATTGGCAAATCTGACAGCTTGAGTGGGGTGTATTCTTCTCCTCCAGCTGTATCTCTGCTGGTGTGTCTTCTGCTGCTGTCATCTGGTTCCCATCTTTCTTTCTTTGGTGATGTCTGAGCACTTACTTCCTTTAGCCAGTAATCCACTCTGTTCATTACTTCAGGCTTGAATTCTCTTCTCACCTCTTGGTGGTAGTTTTTTCTGTCTCTTCTTCCTTGTGAATCTCCGCTCATGCTCAGAGAAACTTGAGGTTTTGTTCCTCGGGATGCCTTGCCCAATAGATGAAGCGTTGCAGGGTTAGGCGTGCACTCTCTCTGGCACCAGTCCATCTCTTCTCCCTCTTCATTCTCCATCCAACACTCAGTAGGTATACACTCAGTAGTAAAACACTCAGTAGTTTAAACACTCAGTAGTACACACTCAGTAGTCAAACTTCACACTAAAAGAATACCCAGTAGTGAAACACTCAGTAGTTATAACATATTGCAAACCATTGATAAGGTGTATAAATATAGAAAAAGAACCTAACAATCAATGTAGGAATTAGGCATTATTCAACATCAATCAATCTAGGATTTATGCCTTAACATATTTAGGCCTTAACATATTAAGGCCTTATTCAACAGGGTCCCTCCGAGGAAGATCTGGCGGAGCTTCGCAGAACCACGAAGCGTTAGACGCAGTGCGAAGCGTTCCGCCAGTACCTCCCTCGCCGGTTTGGACCCAAGGCAGCTGAGGCTGCCAGGCGTAGGTCCCTTCCCTCTACGAGCTCCTACGGAGAGGAACCAGAGTGTCGCTTCTCGGGGGCCCCCCCGAGGAGCTGGGGCAGCGAGACGGCGCTCTCACCCTCAGCCGTCTGAGAGACACAATCTGAGGACCGTCATCCAGTCCCGACGGAGCTCAGGGAAGACCGGGGTAGGGGAGTCTTTCTCCCCTCCCGCACCCCCCCCCCACCCCCCCCGGAGGCCGACCGAGGTCCCCTCCGCCGTGGCAACAGGTGATGTTATCCCGCCGTTTACACGTTCAGGACGCACCTGCCACCATCGAGTCCGCGCCGTACTGCCTGCCCCGAGGGTCTGCAGGCGGACGGACCCGACTCACTCACCGTGGATCTTCGGCGGCTCTCCCCTGCCGTTCTGGGCTTCAGGGGTCCACCAGAAGATCACACGAGACACCGCAGTGCAGTTTTGTGCAGAGGTTACTATCGCTCAGGGCGATGTATCTCCCCCGGGACGCAGAATCAGGGAGCAGACCTGCTGTCGAGGCAGGGGCTGAGGCCCGGGGATTGGAGACTTCATCCCGAAGTAGTGGAGCTCTTGTGCGAAGAGTTCGGCCCCATAGACGTGGATCTGTTTGCGTCTCAAGAGACTACGCACTGCCCGCTATGGTTTTCTCTCGTTCCTCCAGCCCCGTTGGGTCTGGACGCCATGGTACATTCGGGCCGAGGCTACGTCCTTACGCTTTTCCCCGCGCTCTGCTCCCGGGGGTTCTGGAGCGGGTCCGCCAGGACAATGTCGGCCTACTGCTTGTAGCCCCGTTCTGGCCAACCCGGGTGTGGTTCTCGGACATCATGTCGCTCCTGGACGGCCCGCCATGGCGGGTCCCTCTGAGGAGAGACCTGCTGTCCCAGGCGCAGGGCCGGGTTCTTCACCCTTGCCCCGCCATATGGCGACTGTGGGTCTGGCCCCTGAGGGGGCACAGTACCTAGAGGCGGGTCTAACAGCCGGAGCAGTCGAGACCCTCCTGAGCTCCAGGGCCCCGTCCACACGGAGGATGTACGGCCTGAAGTGGAGTGTTTTCTCCACTTGGTGTAGGGAGCGGTCGGTGGACCCTGTTACCTGCCCAGTGGTTCAGGTGCTTGAGTTCCTCCAGGACCGGTTCTCTGCTGGTCTTTCCCCTTCCACCCTCAAGGTGTACGTGGCAGCTATTTCATCTTTCCACACCCCTCTGAGGGAGGGGTTCTTGGGGAAACTTCCCTTGGTTGTACGTTTCCTCCGTGGTGCCCGGAGGATGAGACCTGCGACTCGGTCCAAGGTTCCCACTTGGGATCTGGCAGTGGTTCTTGGGGCGTTGGCTGAGGCCCCCATCTGCTCTGCCCTGTCAGAGCACTGAGTATTTACACTCTGAGGTCCTCCCGTTGGAGGAAGGCTGACCAGCTGCTAGTGTGTTTTGGGTCTCCCTGCATCCAAACATACTATTAGCAACTGGATTGTTCAGACTATTTCCCTGGCCTATCAGGTGCGCGGTTTGCCTTCACCTGTGGCTGTGAGGGCTCATTCTACCAGAGGCAAGGCGGCCTCTCGAGCCCTCCTTTCCGGGGCCTCTTGCAGGATGTTGTTTAGCGGCTGGGTGGGCCACTCCGCACACATTCATTCGGTTTTACAGTCTTGACCTTCCTTCGGCACCTGGCACTCGTGTGCTCTCCTCTTAGTCGTGCCACTTTATTGCACACAGGGGCAGGCGGGGTTTTCGGCACGGTTTAGTGGGTATCTCGTTCCCATAGTGTCGTAACCGACGCAGTTCGAGTTCCCTCGAAGGGGAATGTCTCGGGTTACGTATGTAACCCTGGTTCCCCGAGAAGGGGAACGAGAGACTGCGTCGGCCCGCCGCACCTCTCTCCCCGCCTGAAGCGCCTGCTTCATAGTTTAAGCTAATGATGAGTATGTACAGGTGTGCTTTATACTCCTCCGGTTATTCCGTCACACCTTACCGTTCTAGCAACAAGCCAATAGGATTGGAGTGATTTCATTCACGTTCAGACCTGCTTCGCCTAGAGGCGTTCCCATAGTGTCGTAACCGACGCAGTCTCTCGTTCCCCTTCTCGGGGAACCAGGGTTACATACGTAACCCGAGACGTTCCCCTTCGAGGGAACTCGAACTGCGTCGGTTACGACACTATGGGAACGTCATTCAAACCTTAAAATTTTCATCTCAATTAGGAATCAAACAGATGTATTCAGAATTTTGATAACCTTCATACTCTTCAAGATATTCAAGGTTTTCCAGGAAATTTTCCCCATTCAAGTGAGTGGACGGAATGTTCAAAATGTCCCCATTTTCACCCTTTTTCAAGGTTTTTCAAGTGTTAACTACTCATTCATACTTTCAGCTAGAAACTCCATTCAAAATGGAAAGGATTCCACATCTTTCCTTGTGTCTTCGTATTATTCAACTTTCAAATCCTATTCAAACTCTTCAATCTATTCAACTTTCTTTGAAACTTTGTTACAATGAAAGTCAATGAGAAAATCATTCAAACCCACTGATTTTCAACCTCTTCCAACCAATTCATACATTCACATAGAAACGCCATTCTACCTTTAAAACGTACCTTTAAGACTCTTTTCAGTGAATTCAGCTTTTTCACATCTCTTACACTTTTTACACAATGTCAATTCAAGTTTCATGTCGTTTTCAGCCTGTTTCTTGAGTTTATAATGAGTTTCTATGGGACGGAATGTTTGCAGCCAGAGTGAGAGTACCAACTGACACAGTGGGAATTCACTTCAAAATCTTCTTTAAAAATTGTCTTCAACTCACTGTATCTCCCACAGCTTTCACTCTACACACGTAATTTGTAGGAAAACTTGTTCTGCCACTCATGTCCAACTTTGAAAGCAAACAGACTTTCACAGCTGGTCGGCTTGAGAGTTAGACGAGTCCCACTCAACTGCCGCATACTAAAAAAGTGCTGCAGTTTTAGGAAAGAGGCAGAAAGGTGGACATCTCTACACTGCTGCTGTGACGCCATTTTTGACGGTAGACACACAAATCTCGGACATCATCTTCATGAGGATCTTATCTCTCTAACAATATGTTTACTTTGGCACTGAGAGTTACGGTCTGTTCGGTCGGAGCAGGAGAAGCAGAGCTGTGCTCCAGGTTAAAACTCAATGAGATCAGCTGTCTAAGCCTGTCTAAATCAGAAAGCTTTTAGCATCGCCATGGAAACCTGGGAATGCTGGCTCAGCACACAGCTGATTGAGATGATGTCATGATGTAATGCAGACAACTCAGTAAACATGGCCCTTCACTACATCCTCCAGCACCTGGACTCTCCAGGAGACTACACCAGGATCCTGTTTGTGGACTCCAGCTCTGCTGCAGGACAAGTTCTCCCAGCTGATCATGCCTGCAGGTGTATCACAGACTTACTGTCAAGCAGCAAGCGGCACGTGAACCTGGGAAAAGATGTTTCTGACTTCAGGACCATGAGCACTGGTTCCCCTCAAGGCTGTGTTCTTTCCCCTCTGCTCTCCTCCCTGAACACCAACAGCTGCACCTCCACTTACCAAACCACCAAGCTCCTGTATTGTGCAGAGGACACCACCTTCACTGGGCTCATCTCTTGTGATGATCAGTCACCCCACAGGTGGGAGATTGACCATCTGGGGTCCTGGAGCAGCCAGATCAATCTAGACCTCAATGCTCTGAAGACAGTGGAGATGGGCGAGTATTTCAGGAAGAGGCCTGCTGCACCCATCCCCATCAATCTGTGCAACTCCACACTCAACACTGTGGAGTCATTCTGCTCACCCTGGACCTCCAGTTGGAGTTGATACGCTTATGTCACCTTTCATACCCCTTTCTAAATATTTCAGGTCATATCTTCACAACACTTGGGAGAGTTTCTCACATTTCTTCAACTGCTTCATGGCTTTCAGCTAAAAACTACATTCAAACCTTAACATGTTCTGCATTTATCAGTGCAGTTTGACGTTTATTCAACTTTAAAATCTTATTCATATTCTTTAGAACATTTCCCAACATTTCCAAGATTTCATAGTCCTTCAGCTACTTTCTGCACATTAAAGCCAGCAATGCAGTTTAGCGTCAGCTTTTCAACAAACCTTTCCACTTTTTTCATACATTTGTACTATTATACTTTATTCAAGCCAGCAATTCAGTTTAGCGCAAGCCATTCAGCAGACAGCATTCACACCACAGTTTCTTCAGAAATTGCTTATCTAGTTATTATTATTCTTCCGTCACATTTTTTTGTCCGCTAACTAGTCCCACATCTTTTGACGTACACTCTCCATTCATACTCCAAGTTGTCCGGCTCAATGTAAATTGGGGTGCTATTACTTTTGTCATTGATACTTTGAATACCTTTCAAAATATTCAAGGTTTTCCAGGAAAATTCTCCCATTGTAAGTGAATGGAGAGACTGTTAAATTCCTCCTCATACCTACTCCACTTTACTAAAGCTCACCAGTTCAGCATACTTTCAGCTACAGACTTGATTTAAACTGTAAATTGGTCACAAGAAGTTAATCTATTAATGATGTATTCAGCGTTTCGATATATATCGATATTTTATGGTTTGTTCGCTGTCGAAGTTTTATGCTTTTTTGAGCTCTTTCCTGTGTTTATAACGGGTGTGTATTGCGTGTCTTAGAGCGGGTAACATCATCACTAAGCAGGCTTGTGAAATCGTCTTAAACTTTTCTCTTTAACTTGCTTGCTTGGCCACAATTTTAACTCGTCATGCATAATTTTACACCAGAAACATAATAAATTTTTGTTGTGGTTCCTCACATGGGCTTTTTAAATCCCTCTGAGTTATAGATTTTTCTCTGTGTCCTTCCAAAGGACAAGAGTGACAGAAAATTCTCCATTGGCTGCCATTGTAAGTTCTCCTCAAATTTTCTTGACCAGAGCAGAACGTACCAGTTTTTCAATTGTCAAAATCTACCAAAGACACATCATCTACACAGAAACCATAGCTGAGTACAAGGATAAATGTGTGACCTTTGTTATGAGAGGGCTGTTTTACATATTGGACCAAGTTAAAAGACTATGAGTTTGATAAAATCAGAGATAAATGAGGAAGAAGACGGGCTGGAGAGCCGTTAAAGCTCTTCTGAATGACAGGTAGGGCTGGAATTAGCTCAATAAAATCAGCTGTCTTGCCTCCTGATAGACAGTATGTGATAAGCTACAAGTTTTGGTCTGAATTTCATGTCAAGCAGTGATGAGCTGACTGAGTCCAGATAAGAACAGTGATTGACTACCTTTTCTGATGATTGTGTGGGGGGAGATGCTAGGACAGCAGCAGGTGGTTGAGATGGAGGGGAGGAGCTGGAGCTGACAACAAGTGAGTTGTGATGTCAGGGTTCTGCAGGAGGGACAGGCGGGGACGTTTGGATCCTGGAGGGGCTGATGAAGGGGACGACGATGTGGGGGAGGTGTGACGTTTTCTGGTGGCCGACCGGATAGGCTGCACCTCGTCCACTCCACGGACAGGCGATGTGATGGGAGAGGAGAAGCTTAAGGGGATGCCCGGCCAAAGGAGAGAAGAAGTTGCTGAGAGGGATATCATCACCACCAACTGCGGACCAATCACAGAGGGGGAGGGAAAACCTTTTGCGACCATTGACCACGTACGACCAGGCGGGGGAACGAGGTGAAACTGTGGCTGAGGAGAAAGGCCGCTGGCTACCCACAGGCTCAAGACATGTCAGCCGGGAGCATAGTTCTGACTGCCACTGGAGAAGCTCCTTGATGAGCCGTTCGATGGACCGGAACTCGTTCTTTATCTCACCAACCTCTGCCTGCAGGGCCATCGGTGCAGCACCAAGGCCCGAGTTGGGTCTGCTGCTGGTAATTCAGCTCTGGTGGGTTTCGACCAAGAAGAACCTCCCTGAAACTGCAATGAGGTGGGTGTGGAAAATTGGATGTAAAAAGTGGATTATTACTATGGTAAGGACAAGATTTTGTACAAGTAAGATGCATCAGTAGCTCAAGAGTGGAGCGTGAAAGAGGAGCTGCAGCACTGTGCAGTATGAGAAAGATATGGTGTTTTTTGAAAATTAAACCATGTAAACCTGTTCTGGTACAACCCCTAAATAAGATTTTGAACCTGAAAATGAGCAGAATACTCTTTAAGAGGAGCCAAACTCACACTAGCTCCCCCGTAGTTCGCACCCTGGTCGTAGCCTCGAGAAAAAAACCCTTGTTAAATATATTCGAGTATTTTCTTAGATCGCTCAGGTAACCAGATGCCCAAAACAAAATTCTAGCTGGATTCTGGATTCTACTTAATCAATACTTGACTGGAAATAGGAAAATACTGAGTGTTTGAGTGGCTCACAGGCAAAGCAATGCGCCACAATAAGGAGTTGTTTTTACTCTAGTGAGTTCAAACCCAGTTTGATGCATTTTCTGTTATTTCTGTGTTCGTATGTGGCTATAATATAGTGCTCACTTCTACAATGATATTAGCCACAGTCACTATGAGATGCGATGCAACTTGAAAAGAAATAGCCTATATGTTTAATGAGTGTGACCAATACGGGAACGGAAGCAGACCACAGCTGTTGCAAACAACAGGCGCACGTGTACAACAGGCAGTTAGTTTGAAAACCAGTAGGGATACTGTGGAAGTGTCAGAACATAATAAAAGAATAAGTAAATAAATGGGGTAATATATGCATGAAAGAATGAATGAATAAAAGAATAAATAAATATGTGGAAATATAAGTAAGAAAGAATTAATTAATTAAAGAATAAATACATACATTTGCTTTTGCCTTTTCCTTATGAAAACCTTTTGTCATTGCCATTCCCTTAAGAGACTTGTCACTGCTTTTCCTTTGCAAACCCAACCTGTCAATCAATGTGTTTTGGCCTGCCCACTAAGTCAAGTCTGAGCAGCCGATGACTGATCGATTGTATCGATATGCTGTGCACATTACTGTGTGTATTATGATGATTGACTGTATAAAAAATCGACACAGTGTCCATGACATCACCCATTGATTTGAACAGCTGTTTTGAAGGAACTAAGGTTCCTGATTTCTGAAACCAAGCACCTATGGCTACCAAGCTAATATGCTACTCTGCGTTGCTAGAATGGAGGTAGCTAATCGGCTAAACCCCCCAGAGGCAAGTCGACGTTGGTGGTTGGTAGCCAGTGGCCGTATCATTACCAGCTTGACATTACACTGGAGGTAAGTTAACCTGAAACTACTCAACAAAACTTGAAATAACAATTTATCTGTTATTGAGATTATACTACACAAGGGTAAAAATGCATATAATACATCTGAAATGAAAAATCTGAAGCAAATCAATGAACCTGAATTTAGATTTTCACATAGGCTAACTAATGTTACAAGTGGTTTATTTGGATGTCACTTTATTATAACGTTAATAAACTTAAACAACTTAATAAGCTAGTGCTAGATTACATGATGGTATTTAGCTTGCAAACCATTAGACATAACTGTTAACCTTTATTGCCTAACAGCTTACGTTAAAGATTGTAATTCCCCACGTGCTAGTTTTGACTTGAGCATTAATGCAATAGACAGTGCTGTGCGAGATTTTTGTCTTGAATATGACTAGGGCATATTATAATATAATATGATAAGGGAACTTTCATATATTGGTAACAAATCATTTCTTTCAGTGGTCGGTTGTTGTGGAGGTCATGGCCACCTATGAAGCCTCCACCCTGTCTGCTACACACAGCTTAAACTTATACTTGTCTTGGCTACTTGACATATGACAGCTGATTTTCCATGGTCTGTCTTTAAAGGCCAACACAAAAAGATATTTAAAGATTGTCACACATTTTGAGGCTTTGCTTCTTTGTTCAATTTTCTCCAACATGTGACATAATAGTGTTGTCAACAATCTCACCATCTTATATGGTTAACTATATATTTTCCATTACCTGAAGCATTTATTACACATTTATTTTCCTCCCACAGTGTTGATCCCACCTGGTGCCCAGAGAGCTGCAGAGACCTGGGATCCTATCTTCAGTGTGCTGGACAGTGTGCTGGTATCTGTTGGCATGGACTGATGTAGAAAAGGCTATAGCATGACTACATTGATCTAATAAAATTATGAGAATGCCAAATTATGAATTTTAATGTTCAGAAAATATTAATTCATAAATCTCTCGCGATGCACCACCCGAGATTCCGTTCGCCCAGGGTCTCGGGATTCCCTGAATATGGCTAATAATTAGACAATTATTGTAGTGTATTATTATAGTGATCAGTTAGTTAACAATCGCTCAATTATCTTAAATCAGTCAGTCAGTCTCATATTGAAATCTCAAATTCTCGTGGCAGGGACTTGGAGACAGGCAATACACACACAATTCCTTTGGTTACGGTGAGATTTATTAACTAACTAAGGTGACTATAAATGCGGTTACATATATATCAAAGAAATAAACAATGGTATATAGTATATAATATAGTTATAATGATAGAACCTATGGATGGGAACCTAGTGTCATAATTTTAAATCAGTAGTGTTATATTGTAGAGTAAAAGTAAAAACAAAAGATTAAGCAAAGCAGCAAGGTGCACAAGCTCGAAGGTGGGACTTTTATATCGTGTAGAGGTGGACACAGGTGCTCCACATCTGGACGGATTCTGCAATCAGTTCCCCTGGTACCACAAAATAAATATGGGTAAAAAACTATTGACAAAGCACACAAACAGTTTCCTCCCAAAAACCTACTGTACTCTGAGATCACCTCAGCATGATAACCTCTATAGCATGTAACAATTAGGGTAAGTAAGTAAGTACTTACTACTTAATTAGGGTAACATGTATGATCTCTGTGATATGTCGCCTGTCTAACTGAATCTCTCGGAGCTCGTAAGGTTTGTAGTAACAGCAGATTTACTCCACAGTTGTATTTAGGACAAAGGACAATAGTGTAGAATCGTCATCGCATGTGGACAAACATTGCATGCTCTCTCTAGTGCCAAAGTACAACACATTGATCATATAATGGATTTAAAATTTTAAATTCACTACTCGATAAATAAGTAAACTAAATAAATGAAACAACAAAATTTGTCCCTCTTAAATTGTGAGAACAGAACAACATGCATGAAAATGTGTTTATTGAAGAACAACCCGTGGTAGGGGTGTCTACTCAACCTTAGGATAGTTTCTTCATCTGCAATAGATATCAGAGAGTGACACAGGAACAGGAACATCCACCTATTTGGGTCCTTCTCAGACACTTTGCTGTGCTCATTGATCAAACAGCATGATCACCACATATATTTACTGAATGTCAAGGAATGGTACTTCTACTAAGTGTATTAAAATATTAAAGACTCTAAACGTTCATAAAATATATACTTCGAATCATCACCATTGATGAAGCCCACAAAGAATATTACACCGTTTAAAAGCATTATTTGGAGTTGCATGCAATTCTCGGCAGGCAGGCAAAACTCGTCATAACACCACATGACAAAAAGCACATGGACCCCTTAGTTACCTTACTCACTGCCTGACCGAATTTCCAGACCATACATTATGCAACAATGCCACCTGCTGGCAGTATATTGGAATTCAGAACAGTGTTCATACAGTTGTTCTTCACTCTTACCTTTTTATATGTATTTTTCCATTTTATGCTAACAATTATGCAACTTGGTTTACATGACAACATACTAGGAGGCAAATAACAGGAAGTGTGTCCACTTAATGTTTAAATACTACTACACTCTTTAGAACAACACATTCAATATACCTGCATTTATGACAAAGGACAATAGTGTAGAATCGTCATCTCATGTGGACAAACAGCAGCAACAATCTGTCAGGAAAAATGGCATCATGTTAAAGTTAGCAAGCCACCCTGGAGAGAACACAAAATTAATGGTTAACTTTATATAAACATGCCAAATTTAATCTAACATTCAACAAAATAAAGCTAGCTCAACCTTTATGTGCTTTTCAACTTAGTTATCATTGTTTAGTCCATGGATATTCACAGACACCTTACCTAAAAGCAAATCCTCCGTTGGAGGATTATCCATAATCCTTTACCTTATTGATTACTAACGTTACTTGATGCAGGTAAAACTTTATAACAGCAGGTGGAATAGTTGTCCCATTTAGAATGATTTAACCTGAATTTATTTAACTTTATTACACAATACACTATTTACTCAAATGTGCAATATTAATCTTTGCTGCTATTCCCAAATATATAGCAAATATGCAATAATAATCTACACCAGAGGCACCATTTTTAACACTCAATTTTGGTCTTACATTTACATTTACTCATTTGGCAGACGCTTTTATCCAAAGTGACTTACATTTGAGGAACAACATACAAGCATCAACAGAGCATCAACTACAGAGCTACAACTGACAAAACATACTAGTAAGAGCAGAAATAATTACTAGTAAGAGCTCATAGTACATATCACATCAATGGGGTAGATACCTAGGGAAGGAAGTAAGAGTTAACAAAAAGTGCAATCAAAACAAAAAGTGCAATCAATACAAGATCATTGTAGGGGATAGAAGAAGAAGAGCACAGGAAGTGCATGTTAGAGGTTAGGAGTTAGAGATGTTATAAGAGGAAGTGTTCTCGGAAGAGATGAGTTTTCAAGAGCTTCTTGAAGTTAAAGAGGGATGCCCCTGCTCTGATGGTGTGTGGTATCTCGTTCCACCATCGTGGTGTCACAGATGAGAATAGCCGGGACTGGGATTGCTTTGTGCGAAGGGATGGCAGAGCCAGCCGACGTTCGTTGGAGGAGCGTATCAGCCGAGAAGGAACGTAAGTTTGTATTATGGAGTTTAGGTAGATGGGTGCAGAACCAGTAGTCACTCTGTATGCAAGCATTAGTGACTTGAATTTGATTCTGGAGGCCACGGGGAGCCAGTGGAGGTCACCGAGTAATGGAGTGACATGAGTCCTTTTGGGCTGATCAAAAACCAGACGCGCTGCTGCGTTCTGAATCATTTGTAAGGGTTTCACCGCACAAGCTGGGAGATCTGCTAGGAGTGCATTGCAATAGTCGATGCGAGAGATAACCATGGCCTGTACCAGAAGCTGGGTGGCGTACTGAGTGAGGTAGGGCCTGATTTTCCTTATGTTGTATAGAGAAAAGCGGCATGACCGAGACACAGTAGCAACATGGTCTGAAAAGGTCATCAATCATGACACCCGAAGCCGTGCAAGCGAATGATTGGCCCCAGTGAGGTGGTGTAAATTGAGAAGGGAAGGGGCCCAAGCACTGGGGTACCCCTGTGGAGAGGCAGTGGGAGGAGGATAATTGTCCTTGCCACAAAACATTGTAGGAACGAGGTGCCCATTGCTGAGAGAGCGGATAGCAGGATCCTGTGGTTGACTGTGTCAAAGGCAGCTGATAGGTCAAGCAGGATAAGAACTGAGGATTGGGCTGCAGCTTTAGCTGACCTTAGGACTTCTGTTACAGACAGAAGAGCCGTTTCAGTAGAGTGGGAACTCTTAAAACAAGACTGATATGGATCTAGGAGGTCATTCCCTGAGAGGAATTCTGAGACCTGTTTGAATACTGCCCGTTCAATGGTTTTGGAAGAAGAGACACTGGTTGATAGTTCTCAACTTGAGCTGGGTCAAATGAGGGCTTTTTGAGCAAGGGTGTAACCCGAGCCCTTTTGAAAGTGGTCGGGAAGGTTCCTGAAGCCAGAGAAGTATTTATGACATGAGTGATTGTTGGGACCACAGTAGGAGATATGGCTTGGAGGAGATTCGCATGTAGTTGGACGGCTACGGGTTAAGAGTTCTGATACTTCGCTCTCTGTGAGAAGAGTAAACGAGGAGAGTGAACAACCACTGACCTGGAAGGGCAGAGGAAAAGATGTAGTAGGACTGCTACAATTGTTGAGTTTGAGTGTTTCAAAGAATTCCACTTTTTTTGAGTGTTTTGAGTTTGAGTGTTTCAAAGAACTCCACTTTGCCTGTGAAGAAGGCAGCAAAGGTATCAGCAGACAAGTTTGTGGGTGGTGGAGGTGGAGGAGGATTCAGTAGTGCTTTAAAAGTAGAAAATAATTTCCTTGAGTCAGTGGCACTGCTTATTCTGTCATTATAGAACGCAGTTTTGGCAGCACTGATGCTTGTTGAGAAGGAGGATAGGAGCAATTGAAAACCCTTAAGGTCGGCGGGGTCTTTGGTTTTTCGCCATTTTCTTTCAGCCACTCTGAGATCAGTACGGAGCCCACGGATGGTATCAGTTAGCCACGGGTGGGGCTGGTTTGGGCGAGCAGGCTTGGTGGATAGAGGACACAGGCTATCCAGGCACGAGCTTAGTGTAGAGCACAGAGATTGTGTGGCATCATTGACCTCAAGTGAGGAAAATGTGTTGAGGGTGGGTAGAGCGGAAGCTACCACTGAGGCAAAGTGAGCGGGAGACAGGTTGCGGAGGTTGCGGCGGTGTGAAACCAATGGTGTTGGAAGAATGGGCTTTTCCTGTAGGCATACCGTGAACTGAATGTGGTCAGACACATGTAGAGGTGTGACTGTTAGGCACTCTGTGGCACAGTTTCAGACAAGAACGAGGTCAAGAACCTTGCCAGCTTTGTGGGTCGCGGGGCTGAGAACCCGTGTTAGATCAAAGGACTGAATCATGTATATTTATCATTTACCTCTCATTTTATGTGTTATTGAACTGGTACTCAGTGTTTCCCCACACAGACTTTACTTTGGCGGGCTGCCCAGGTTAACAGCAACCCGTTTTAGCATTTTGCAGAGAAACACAGAGAGAGTTTTTATCTATTACGTAACAGGACGTGCAGACGGTGGATATTTACAAGCACAGACCAAGTAAAGCCAGAGTGAACACACCGGTGCAGATGTCAGTCGTTAGCTACAACGTTGGTTTCGTTCTGATAGGCAACTTCGTCAACAGTCCCCTGCTGCCTTCTGGGAAGAGATATAGAAGTTTCAGCTGCCGCACCATTCTGGTGGTGCGGCAAGGCGTAGGAGCGACTTTGAATCTGGGGGGGACGCTGAAATGCTAGGGGAGTTCGGGGGCATGCCTCCCTGATTTTTTTTAAATAAAGCACTTAAATGCTCATTTGTAATGACTTTTGAAAACAGAATGTACTCATTAGTGTGACTGAAAGAGGGTCTTTGCAGTGAGAGAAGATGGAGAATAGACTGAGGAGGGGATATTATGAAGACTCGGATGCACAGTCAGAGAGATGGAGTATAATATAACTAGAACAAAACTCCACTGACTACCTACCATAAAAACTATGGAAAAGCTTTCAAATTGTTTATGGACACGTGGCAGGGACACATGCACACCTCAGGACACAAGTTTTTAAGGTCAAGGATGCTCACGGACAGAGGCAAATAAGTGGCCCAGGAGTTTGTCTAATAAGTACAATCTGTTTTCAAAAGTCATTAGAAATGAGCATTTAAGTGCTTTATTTAAAATAAAAAATCGGGGGATAGCATTTCAGCGTCCCCCCCAGGGTTCAAAGTCGCTCCTACGCACCTGATTTCTAGGGAATGCAATTTGCTTTGCTGGTTGATTATGTGTAATTTAGCTATTTCTGTTTAACATTTTCCTTTTTACATCTCCATGAATAAATTGATAAGATCACTTTAAAATATCATGCTTGCTGCCCAGCCACTATTTGCAGGCAGCCAATAAAATCTAATTATTCCTAAAGCATCTATGAACATAATGTTCACAACGCAAACAATTGTTGTGGCAGTAACAAGGGAGCAGCTCGTTGTTGAAGCAGGGTAAGCCTTCATACAGAGGAAGGCCAATTTGTAAAGCCCAACAGGACTGTTTTATCTACCCGTATTTTCTCTCTCTCTGTGCATCTCAGAAATTTTTGTTTGCTGAACAGCTGGCAACTGCTGAGTGAAAGCCAAGATTAGTTTCACCGGCGACATTCTGTTTATGGACTCACTGTCGGACATCGCTATAAAACAAATAGTAGGCTAACCGATGTGAAAGAAACAGGCTAATGGCCATCAAAAGAAAGCTATGCTCTTTTCATCAAAAGGATACTGTTAATATATTAGAATCCATCCAGTGATCATCTGACTTACTGACGTTACAGTGTGTAGTCTTCATTTTCTCTGCAGAGACTAAATGCTTTAAATGCGCCGTTCATGGATAGTGATAGTATTTAATTTGCCAGCTTGTGAAAGAGCGATGTAGGCTGCTTTCCAGCAGGCCACCAGTGCCATGGTGTGTGCTCACTGGATTACCAACTGTAATCCAGTGAGCAGAACAATAAAGCCTTAACCTGAAAAAAAAAATACATAAACTTTGACCTTGAAAAGGTATTTGCCTGAATTTTTAAATGTTTGCATCCGCCCAGCTCTGTGCTGTAACAAGCGCCGACACTAGGGCTGATCTGCGTAACTGCATACACACAGCCTGAATGACAGCTCATTTTGGTTAATGAAGCCTAATGCAGATTACAGACTGGTGAAGGTATGAATGGAAAATGTAGTGTGGTGTATAACATATGTGCATTTGGCCATTACAGTTTAACATAATGCTCTGCAGCTGGTGAGAGGGACAGTGAACCCTTATGGGGAAGTAATGATTGATGGGTGTACCAAGAGTGAACCCTCCTATAAGAACTTGACCCCTGACCCAGAGCTGGAGAGAGGCACAGTGGACCCAGTGTTAGGGGAAGTAATGATTGATGGGTGCAGTGTTAGGGGAATTAGAGATTAGTGTCTATGAAGGGACTTTGCCCTTATATGGTATTTAGCAGAGACCTAAACATGTCCTATATAAGCTGTGTTCGATGTACAGAGAGACAGAGTGGTTATCGGGCTGGGTCACTCTCCAAGCTGCTGCAGAGCTTGTAATTGATGCTGAATTCCTTGATGTAATAAACTTTTATGATCAAGAACAGTGTCAAGCGGATTTCTTCTTGACACATCATCGCAGCATTATTGTTCGGACACCACAGTAGTGATCAGACTCTTGAGCTCAAATTCATCCTCAGCACTGCTACACTGAATAGTATAGTTTATTTCTGTTTACCATTTTTGTAATTGCTTTTAAATGTTTTATTGTCTGCTACTTAGCAGAAGTGAGTTACAAACTCAATTTTACTATATAACCTGTGATACTGTGACAAAATAAATCTACCTACCTAACAGTTACCTAAATGCGGCGCACCATCAACTCTCCGATTACTTTTGTTCCAAAGTTTTATCACATTAAGTGCAAAAACTAATACCTTTTGATTCCTGTCAAGGACTCTTCAAAAACTGTGTTAACCATGTATTAAGTTACACTATTGTTTTTTGAGCATCGTTGTCTCGTTTGAAGCTGGTTAATTAGCTAGTTAAATGGCTAAGCAAACGACCTAATGTAATGTACCGATACCTGCTAATTATTGCTAACAACACATTAATAAAATGCTAGGATTTCACTTACCAGCTGAAGCACATGCTTCTGGGAATGTCTGTAAAATAACCGCATAGTAAAACATCATTTGTCTGGTATTTGCATGCAGAATCTCCATAAGGCACAACAAGGTGACGATGCCAAGTTCCGTGACTGCAATTAGCAGAGTGAGGCTGCCTTGAAACGAACACTTCTATGAGCGATTAGTTGGACTTAGTGGGCTGGCCAAAACACATTGATTGATAGGTTGGGTTTGCAAAGGAAAAGCAATGACAATAGGTTTTCGTAAGGAAAAGGCAAAAGCAAATGTATATATTTATTCTTTAATTAATTTATTCTTTCTTTCTTATATTTCCACATTTATTTATTTATTCTGTCATTCATTCATTCTTTCTTGCATATATTTCCCCATTCATTCATTTATTATTTTATTCATTCATTCTTGCATATATTTCCCCATTTATTTATTTATTCTTTCATTAAGTTCTGACACTTTGGGAGTTCCATAGAGATACAACACCGGTTATCGGTATATAGAACTAAACGTAGTTGCACTGTTTTTCCGTTTTGATTTTAAAACGGAAAAACCAAAACCGGCAGTGTTTTTTTTTTACGGATTGCACATACATGTGGTTTTATGCTTTGGAAAGTGGTAGGCACTGATGTTACCTGAGTAAAATATGGAATACCATTAAACACATAAAATCCTGACTTGGTCTTTGGAAGAGACCAGTCCCACATAAAAGTTTTATACAGGCAGTGGTGCTGCCTGAATAATTAAAGTCACATTAGAATTTAAGAATGCTGCTATGTTTGCAGAAGTTAAAGGAGGATGATTACACTTGCTATGTTTTGGCACTGCAGCACCTTTACTTTATGGTTTTCAGAGGTGCTAAAGCCTTTTATCTCACATTTTTCTCTATGCTGGAAAATCATCACATTTAGGAACTCAAATGCCACTGTGTATTCTTCTCTGCTGACAGAGGCAGGTTTTTGTTCCTCAGGTCTGTTGGAATTAAGGAGAATGTGATGGAAGTGACTGTTGCTGCTCAGTCTGGTTCAGTATCAATGGACAGGATCTTGAATGGAGTGCCACTCAGAGGCATGATATTTTGTTGCCAACGCTTCTGCCTTTAAGTCCCTTAAAGGAAGTGACTGATATTTACAAAATCCTTTGATTGCTGTCTTCCCCAGATGAGAAAATTATATCAACTTAATCTCTGTGCGTCCAGTACAGTGAAGTATGCTTGGTTTAGCACAAAGACTAGCAGTTTTTCCCCTGCTAACGTAACTCATTAAAGTGATACTGATCTGTTCAGCTGAACCAGTACGGGTCAAACATCACTAGAAGAGCACTGCTGAAGCTGTTCTTTTAGGAACTCTCTTACTGAATTTCATTGCAATGATACACCATGTGAAAGGGACTGACTGCTGTCTTCTTCACTTCCAAATACACACAACATGTATACAGTCCAGATAAAACTTTTTTATTTAAATCATTGTAAATCGGTTAGATTATTACAATCATACCTGCAATGATGGACTGTAATGATGGAATGAGGAACTGCATCACTTCACACTGATGAGGGATGACCATAATAATAATGTTAAAATATGTCTAATCCAGTGCTTGAAGTGGGGCGGTACACTCCAGTACACAGTACCGGCACCTCAACATTTTACTCTTTGGAGTACCGGGACCGAAACTTCTCCCAAGCTGCTGGTACTCTCCTCTGCTCTCTCCATATCCGGTTCTCTGGGTGCTACGTGATGCTCACCTGCTTCTGTTCTTGCCTGCCTTCTAAACTCTGTTGGCGAAAGAGACGAGGGAGAAGAGAAGCTCGGGTGCCTTTAAAGCAGCTGTGTGCTGAATGTAGCTCGTCAATGTCACTTGTCGTGAAATGACCAATCACAGCCTGAATGGGGCGGGACATTTAAAAATATTGACAGATAGGTGTCATTTTCATTAGGGACGCCGGAGACAGGTCAGAATGTCTCCATCACTTTTTGAAAGCTTTTGTTAAAAATGTTCTGAACAGCAACAATAAATGTTGAATAACAAATGGAATAATGGACAATAAGTACACATGCAATGCAATTGAACTATAGAAGAAACAAATGTGCATTGTCCAAAAGCTGATTACTGCATTAGATTCCATTATATTTTACCTGCCACCTTAATTTTGTTCCCCTTCATATAAATAAAGACATTTCCACCATAAATTGGTGCAGAAAATGTTTCCATAATGCAGCAAAGTAAGTATTTAATGCTCAAAGTTGTTAATGTAATAAAATTTACTAGTTTCACCGTAAGGTTGAGGATCGTGCGGGACTGATCTAAGATTGCTCTAACATGTCACTGAATATTAATTAAAAAATAGTAGAAATTCCTACCTACCTCCTTTTGTTATTGGCAAGTGGAATATTCCCCTTGAGATGAAGCTAACAGAGAGGACATTACTCACAGCTCTTCTGCTGCTATAGCTAACATCACAACAACAACATGTCACGGTGAACTAGAAAGTAAGCTGAATGTCCGTGGGCAAGTCATTTAACATTACTGACACACACATCATGGCAGGTACGGCTGGAATAGTGTTGTGGGTCCGCAACTTTGTTAGTTTCCCATTGACAGAACCAGGGCTGAGGACAAACACCGGCACACCGGTAGACAGAACGGACAGCTAGCGGACCATGAGGAGATATTCTCTGAATCTGACAAAATCCCTCCTTTAAAGTTAGTGGTTTATGGAATACCATGACAAATACACAGAGGCCTGGTGGTAGTTGAGTTTATGGGAGAAAACAGTTTAATGAATTTGTGAGATGTGGTCACTTAATGAATGTTTGTGTTTTGAGTTCTGAAAAAGTTGATAATGTGACTTAGCAATTGTTAAAAATAATGAAGCTGTTCAGTGGATATTGGACCAGAACAGGGAACAAAATGTTGTGCACCATGCTAGTTTTATCTGTTATCAATCAATCTACTGTATGTGGTTTATGTATGTACTTCTGCTTTAGTGTCTAATAATGCAGCCCGGTGGTGTGTGATTTAGTTTTTTTTAGCATTAATACCATACTCATGTCAGTGCTGTGTATGGCTTGTATGTGCTTCTGTGTTGATCACCATTATGACCTTTTGTATTTCTGGAACCTCAAAAGCTTCTATTATTATTCTTGAGTTTTCATGTTTGAAAATCTGAATGTGTGGCTGTTCCCCACAGTACTCTCTGGATGAGCTGGAGGAGATGATGCTTTGTCTGCAGCAGTTTCGCTCTGTGCTCAGCAATATGGAGGAGCAGCTGTCTGAAGACCAAGCTGCAGTTTACACATCTCTGTCTGACCAGGACAGGTACACACTGCACTACTTTACAAAGCTTTGCTGACATGTACAGGCTGCAAGGTTTCAACGTTGTGACACCTGTACTTTAAAGAGCCATAGTAGGTGCTTTAGTTTGCACTGGGACAACGGGGAGCTTCAGTTTATGGAGCTGTTTGAACCTGACATGTACATGGAGCCTCTGTCACAGATAATAGAGCAGGAGGATGCTACACTGCATCTCTGTCCTCAGAAAACAGACAAAGCTCCTTGTTTAACAGAAAAGCACTTGAAGGTAAACTCCTTAGGTTCCAACAGCTATGACAGTGTTCACTCACTCAACACACAAAAAGAAAGAGTATCTGTAAGATCTACCAATGTAATGTACAGTGGATTTTCTAAAAGTCAAAACAAAAATGACAACAACATGTATGTGTGCAAAAGAAATGATGCAATCTGTAATGCAATTTTTAAAGGTCGTGTTTATAAAGTGAACTTGATCAAGAGCCAGTGTGAACCAAATATTCTAGATCTGCTGTCATCACAGCAGTACAGGATGATGCAATACACGTACTAAAATCAAGGCAGACAATAAGTGTGTGTGTGTGTGTGTGTGTGTGTGTGCGCGTAGGGAGAAGGTTCGGGACATAATGGAGCTGAGGCAAAAAGTAAAACAGGAGGCTGGAGAGCTGGAGATGCAGCTGAATGAACTGGCCCATCACTATGACGACAGCTTGAAAATGGTAACACACTCTGCTGGTAGAGTAGTCCATATAGAAAATGCCCTGATGATGTTGTAACATGTAAAATGTACTAAAATACTGGCTCTACACTGCCAGCTGGATGGAGAGTTTTAGATTTAAGTCACTATATGGCTGTGGCTCAGGGGATAGAGCGGGTTGGCCGATAATCGGAAGGTCGGCGGTTCAATCCCTGGCTACCCCTGGTTGCGTGTCGAAGTGTCCTTGGGCAAGATACTGAACCCCGAATTGCCCCTGGCGGCTATTCCGCCAGCGTATGAATGTGTGTGAATGTTAGTTTCCGTTTGAGCACTTAGGCTCAGTGTATGAATGTGTATGACTGGTGAATGCAGATGTAGTGTAAAAGCGCTTTGAGTGGTCGAAAAGACTAGAAAGGCGCTATACAAGTACAGAGCATTTACATTCTATATTATAGAACAGCACTGCACTCACTGCATTTGTTATGCCACTTTGTGTTTATTTGACAGGGAGCACAGGCAGAGAGGAGAGGAACACAAGGAGCCGGTTGCACCAACAGGGTTTTACTAAGCCTGGTCCTAATTTCTTAGTAGGTCTTAGTTAAGACCAGTCTTTAGAGTTGACCTAATGTCGGTTGCACCAACCAAACTTAGCCTAGGCTTAACTACGCCTGGTCTTAGCGATGCGCGTTCATGTGAATGGCCACAGAACTATAGTGGTTGCCTAGGGGCATGCGTTGCTGGGTTATGCTGTAAACTATCTTCCGCTGTTTTGTTAACTTGTAGCTGTCTCAATGGAGGATCAAGAAAAAGGAAAGGAAATTTCACCGACATTGAGATACGAAAGTTAATTGAGCTGTAAAGTCAGCACAGACACACACTGACTGAAAAAAACAACATGGAAACGGAGGCGATTAACGATTGCTCTGACTCCGGCTGCCTTCGGACAGAGAGCGATGTGAGGAAGAAGTGGAAAGACCACCTGAGATAGCAAAAAGAGATTTGTCTTCAAAAAAACACCACCCGACCGGCAGGAGTCCTCCCCCAAAAACTTCCGTTTACAGTACCATAATTGTGGATATCTTTGGTGCGGAAAGTGGCGGTACCGATCTGGAAGAAACTGCTGTCTCTCCAGAGATGGATGTCGACCACTCAAGCGAGAGTGTGAATTGTGAAGGTGTGCAGCCTATATATTGGAGTAGCCTACAATAACAGTTTTAGTAGTTGTCAGATAACAGTAGGCCTATGACAGATTCTCTGTATTTTCAGACTCGATGGAGGCCCAAGTCACTCCACAAAATTCTCAAGAAGACAGCAGCGGTGCACCGCCGGTGAAACGGAGGAGGAGGCTGGATGATCTGCAGCAGACACTTCTTGAGAAAGAAATTGTTAGAGTGGAAGCTGAAACAAAGAAATTATAGGAAGAGCAAGAAAAGCTGGAACTTGAAAAACAAAAAATATCGTTAGAAATACAGTTGGTCCAACAACAGATAAGCAGGTCATCTTTGCCTATTTCTGAAGAGGATGGGCGGTCTTTTGTAATTCTGTAAATAAGCCTACTGGACTTTCTTTGTGGCTTATTTTTTATGGTTTACAACCTGGAGATAATTAGCAGAATTATTTTTAGTGACGCTATAGTTTTTAACATTTATAAAGAATTAATGATGCGTGTACGGACTAGTCGTCCACCGACATCTTCATGCCCTGCATGGTCCACAGGGTCGGCACCTTCCTCCGGCACCGGCTGATGGTGTTGCCTAGGGAGAGGGATCCTCTTGGTGACACAGATGTTGTGGAGGACAGTGCACGATGCTATTACGGTGCAGACTCGCTCAGGGTGCATCCGCATCTCTCCATGAAGACAATGAAACCTAGAAAAAATAATTAATGATTAGGCTACTGTAAAACGTAAATGTTCAATTCAATTCAATTTTATTTATATAGCGCCAAATCACAACAACAGTTATCTCACAGCGCTTTTCATAAAAGAGCAGGTCTAGACCATACTCTATGATGCTATTTACAGAAGCCCAACAGTTCCCACCAAGAGCAAGCACTAGGCGACAGAGGCAAGGAAAAACAGAATCCTCGAGCAGAACCATGGCTCAGGGTGGACGGCCATCTGCAAATGTGTCACTTTTGGCGAGTTTTATATAGCCTAGGCCTAGTATATGTAGTTTTCAGTGATCTAGTGACCACACTATATCAGCACCATGGATAGCAGCACAGACACTGCGGAAAGAATTTTACCTGTGCTTGAAGACACCGATGCAATGCTCAACGAGGGACCTAGTGGTGGTGTGGATGGTGTCATACCGTAGTTCTTGCTCAGTCCTCGGAGCAATTATAGGCGTCATCAGCCAGTGTTTCAGTGGGTATCCACTGTCGCCGAGAAGCAGCCCATTTACTCTTCCAGCCTCGAAATTCTGGTATAACGCACTCTCTCGGAGGATGCGTGCATCATGGGTAGATCCAGGCCATCTTGCCACCAAATTAAAGATTTTATAATTGGCGTCACAAGCAATCTGCACATTGATTGAATGGTATCCCTTGCGGTTGACATACAGATACTCATGCTCAGATGGTGCCTGGATCGTGAGTTCCATCGATGCAGCCCTCAATACGAGGAATGCCAGAAGCCCGGAGAAATCGGTGTTTCATCACAGCAGACTCGGCCTCAGTGGGGAGGTGAGCAGCTCGCGGAAGGCGACCGACATGCGGTAGATTTGTGGACATTAATCATGTCTCCAACAGTGTTTTGAAAAGCACCATTAGCATAAAAACGTAGCGCTATTAACAGCTGTAATGCGGGTGTCAATGCTGCGTTGTGATCCGACACCAACTGTAAGTCGGATGACAGCTCTTCAACAAGTTCATATATATCTCTCCGACAGAATCGAAACCTCTGAATCAGCTCCTCTTCATTGTAAATGTCCAATGGATTGCTTCTGTCCCTATTAACTCTCCCGTCTAAAAGCCCGCTCATTGTAAAGTCTGTGTATAAGGCGCGCCATGTCTTTACTGCTGAGTTATCAAGTGGTCACTATAGAAACTTGCCTAGATTTTGACTTTACGCCTGCTACTGACTAGGCGTAACATTTACGCGAGAAGAGGACTTAAGCCTGGATGGTGCAACTATGTTAACTATTAGGTCGGACTTAGAATGCTGAGTTAAGACCTACTTACCTTAAGACTAGGCGTGAGCCCTGTTGGTGCAACCAGCTCCAGGACACACCACCTTTCGCATTTGTATTAAGTATTTGTTGATGAAGCGTTCCTTCTTTTCAAAAATGTTTTCTTTTAAAATTATACTGAATCTATTTTCAGTTTTTTGTTCCTGTATAAGTAAAGTAGTATCTTGTTATCGGAGGATTTCTTTGCTGATTATAATTCTATGTGCTTGAGCAGAAGATGCACAGACTGTTGGACGAGCAGTCTCTGCTCTGCTCTCAGCTCAGAGTCTTTCTTCCTGGAACGAGTCCCACCCCCAGCAGGACAGTAGCCACTCAGTGCTGCTTGCTGCCCTGGAGCCCTCCGGCTGATGTGCAGCATGGCCAGGCCTCCTCCTGGAGCACCATGAATGTACACTCCCAGTCACAGTCACTTCTTGGATCAGAGAGCATCTGTGAGGGCATGGGCTGTTTTCCCACTAAGGCAGACAAGCTGGACATAGTGGGCTTCCTCCAGAGAGTAAGGACATCACATTAAGATCTGTAATATTAACATATATCATGTAATCCTGATGCAGGAGACCGCAACTGATTCAAGTGGCCTCTAGGAAAAATGTTTGTGCTGATTACACAACACAATAATAATTAAAGCTGCAAGCAGCGTTGGGCGGGCCCTCGCACTTGTAGCGCGTCCGCGCTTGAGCTGGCCGAGTTGCATATTCTCGAGCTCTGCCGGTGCGGCTGTGAATTTCCTACGCGGTTCCGACGCCGCATGAAGGTGCTATATGTCACTTCCTGTGTCTCCTATGTGGAGCTACATAGCACTTGCCGCTATGAATATAAATCGGTATTGGCGTGTAGATGTCTGCGGGGTGGGAGAGTTATCAAGCACGTAAAGTTTGGTTCAGATGTGAGCATGTACACTGAACAATAATGTACCCAAACTATAAAATAAATTCCTTTTATATTTCCCTGCCTTGTTGTTTATGTGTACATACAGAGGAAGAATGTGAGAACAGCACACATTTCATCGTTACTGTGTGTTAGAGTATGGGAGAACAGTGGATACTTTTAATACAGCCCACACCCCTAATACTGTGTAACTATAACAAGTAGAGAACAGAAGAAAAAGATGTTCTTTCCTTACAACTGTCTTGCATAGCTTATTCATATTGTGTAATGAATGAAAATAAATAGGCCTACTAGGCTCCTCTCTACTTTGACATTTAAGATTAGCTTGTTTCATCCACCTTCATACACATGTGACATTACTGTACAACTTGAGAAAGGTGAGTTGTTTTCTGCTCCAGCCTGCCTAAAAGAAAAGCGTTTGGGGGATTAAATGGACTTTATTAGCTGCAGGATGAACTCAGAACAGACTCATTTCTCACCTTTTTATTCTAAATCATGCAACGAAGAAGAAGAAATGCATAAGAAATCCTGGGACAAAATCTGTAGTCAAATACTGTACAGCATGTAGTCTGATGAACAAGACTTGTGTTATAGCTGACTTGGGTGGTGAAATGTTTAATTTTTTTAATTCTTGTGGTCATAGTTGTCCACAACTCAAATCAGAATATAAGAAGAAATGTTTTATACCACCTCAAGAAGGCTTCCTATCAGAAAGGTAGGAAGGTATTTCAAATGTACAACTGCAGTACTTAAATCTAAGTAAAGTAATTTCCCTGACATTTTTGTGTTACTTTACTTTTAATAGACGCATGTAAGAGGTTTTATACTTCCTGTGAGTATAATCCAATCAATCTTATTTTCATACTGTATATCCGTTGTGTAATTTGATAAATTGTGTTGTATGTCGTGCTCGCATCGCATCTTAGAGAAGACTCTGACTGCAACATGCGTCTTTGTAAATAGAGAAACAGACAACTCTGCCTGTCAGCTCGCTTTGCTCCGTTAAAACTGAATTTACCATACAGAATTGAACCAGATTTAGCTGCAGCTAGCTGACCGTGTGCTTCTCCCTATACCACAGTTCTGTGTCCATGCATGCAGCAAACGTCTCGGGTTACGTATGTAACCCTGGTTCTCCGAGAAGGGGAACGAGACACTGCGTCGGTTACGACACTATGGGAACGAGATACCCACTAAACCGTGCCGAAAACCCCGCCTGCCCCTGTGTGCAATAAAGTGGCACGACTAAGAGGAGAGCGCACGAGTGCCAGGTGCCGAAGGAAGGTCAAGACTGTAAAACCGAATGAATGTGTGCGGAGTGGCCCACCCAGCCGCTAAACAACATCCTGCAAGAGGCCCCGGAAAGGAGGGCTCGAGAGGCCGCCTTGCCTCTGGTAGAATGAGCCCTCACAGCCACAGGTGAAGGCAAACCGCGCACCTGATAGGCCAGAGACTTGGCTACACCCGGATATTCCTGACCATAACGATGGCTTTCAGACCTTTCGGGCTGACAGGGATTGTACTGGGAGTGGTAAGCGTAAAGGCGGGGGACTTCTAATTAACAACAGATGGTGTAAACCCGGTTAATCACTGTTAAAAAAATTTATCTGTAGCCCAGACATTGAACTGCTTCCTGTGAGACTCCGGCCATATTATCTGCCACAGGAAATTTCACATGCCACCGCTGTTGCTGTTTACATTCCGCCCTTTGCCAACTCGACGTCGGTATGTAATGTCATCCACACCTGACTCAACACCTGAGGCTCTCATAGTGATTATATAACTGTTGCTGTTTTGACTGAGATCTATTTCAACACCTCTATCAAAGTATTTATTTATTTAAATTTTTTGCCACTATCAAAGCACCATAATCTGACCGGGCCATATATTATTGCTGGCAGGCAGTATTGGCAAGGGTCCATAATCACCAAGAGAAGTAACATATTTCCCTTGTCAATGTTGTAAAATGCCTTTGTAAATTTTATCTATTATGTGGTTTCTTTAATCATTTTATAATTCAATAAAAAACAACTTTATAATTGACTGTGGTGCAGAAACAGTGACAATGTTACACACTCTTGGCTTACATTTTCCATATTATTTGTAAGAGGCCAAGTCGCAATAACATATAATTTTACTGAATAATTAAGTAAATATAATTTCTTAATATATTTATCTAAAGAAATTTCTTGAATGGCTACTCCCTACTGATGACCACATCTTTTGACCTGTGTCAGCCCCTGTAGCTATCAATGGAATCAGCCATTGATACCGAACCGGTCTGACTGTTTGACCTGTCATACCTCTTTTTACTGATGAAGCCACATTCCCAGATGCCAGCTATTTACTTTGTGACTTGGTGTTATTATGCCGATCTAACAAAATAAAACTCAAGTTGTATAAACTTGTAGCTTTTATGTTGTATCTTTTTTGAATTCCCTGCAAAACTGGAAGCCTCCACTCAAGCACCACAGTCAACTGGTTTCTTTTTTGAAGCTGACAACCCGTGTTTCCTTCTCTTTAGGAATGAAGCTGTTAAAGACAGAGAAGCAGATGGTCCACCTAGAGGATGAGGAGCATGTGAAGGATTAAACCCTATCTTTTGCAGTGATTTTGTGTCCACACTCTTAATAAATCCTGACCCAACATAAATGGTGCTATGAGTCTACTTGCTGATTTATCAAGGAAAAGACACAAAATAGTGACATTTTGAAATGTGGGTTTCTCAACTTGAACCAAGTTAAACGAGCATAAGAAGAAATACAGGGTTTTTTGCCACCAGTCCAAAAATACCGACTTTGCTACATTGTTAACAGCTTTTGAAAACACTCACAGAAAAGTCTACTGTGAATGGTGCATTGCAGTTTGTGGCGTGTGAGAGTTTTTGAACCAGGGACAGATACACGATACACCAGCAGCACCAACACAACCCATGGCACACTTTACGCAAACAAGATTACTGAACAATATTTTTAACAATAACTTCCGTTAAACAGATGTGAAACAGAACAAGGAGCGTGTTGCTATCAGGAGGAAGCGGCTAGAAGGACAGTGGCACAATGATATCTAAAAAAAAATCTACATCTATCCACGGCAGAGGCTCTCAATCCACAACCTGGAGGAGGAACTAGTATAAATGAGTGTATTAGTATAATAGTATATCACGAAATAAAAAGTATAATGTTCAGTAATAGTATATTGTCAGTATAATGTTATATTAATTATTCTAGCCATTATAATTTCATATAACAGCATACTATTTTACCAGTAGTTTTTTAAATCCAGTTACAGCTGTTTCATTTCTGTGGGTTGTTTTTATTCATTAAAGTTTTTTAGCCTAGTTTATTTTTTTGTTCATTCACATGTTTAGTTTACTTAGTATCTGTTTTGTCTCGTATCTTAGTTTTAGTCCTGCATTTTAGTTCTGTGTCTTTGTGTTTATTCCTGGTTCTGTGCGTTTTGTTATTTTGGCCTTGTCTGTTCAGTGTTCTGTTTGATCCTAGTTTCTGTCTTTTTTCTGTTACATTTGTAGTCTATTTGTATGATTAGTTCTTTATTCTGTTCTGTATTCCAGCTCCTGTTTGTTTCTTCTATTGTGTTAGTTGCCAGTGCCATGTGTTCAGTGTTCAGTCTGCTTGTTTCATGTTCTGTTTAGTTTTCATCTATTGAGTGTTCAGTTTGTATGTCTGCATTTTGGTCTGGTCTGGTCCTCAATTGATTTCATCTGCTTGCCTGTGCTTGTATTCTGTCTAATTACTTCATGTCCTCCACCTGGTCTTGTTCCTGCCCTGCTTGTTACTTGGTGTTTAAATGTTTGCTTGTTCTGTTCAGTCTTTGTTACGTCCTCATTGTATGTGAGTTATTGTTTTATTGTTGTTCCCTTTAGGATTCCCTACCTTTGGACTTACCCCCTGGATTGAACTTTGTATCTTGTTTTTGGTTTTTCCTTGTGGATTATGTTTCGGGTTGGAGTATCCTTTGGTTTGGACATTTGCCGCTGTGCTCCCAGCATAAGCCTGTTTAGTTTGTTTAATAAATCTTTATATTGAAATGCAACCTCCTCATCTATTGTCTGCATTTGGGTCCAAGCCTCTGTTCTCTGACAATGCACTCAGCCTTCTTATGACACTAGTTTATTCAGAATTGCCATGCATATACATGTACTTTCCCTCTCGCATACACATATGAAACCAAACTCATTCACACACAACTGAATATCTTACACACATACAAGTGATATGCTTTTACATATACAACTGAAAAGCTCACACACATGCAAGTGAAATGTATGTTGTATAAAATTTCAGTACGTTATACGAGAGGATTTCAGTTGAAACAGAAGGCGTTACAGTTGAAACGGAAGTTGTTTAAATAAGAGCACGCTTCTCATAATACAAGCGAACAACTGTTGATTATACGACGTCATTATGTTTATTGTTTCTGACAACTATTGGTGCGTATTATGATTTCTTCCAAAGTATATGCTCCACTTCAAACTAATCAGATGGGTTTACTTTGGGTAGGCCAACTGCTAGTTATCAAATGCCAGCATACCAGCGCTGGGAGGCGCCATAGGGACTGAGCAGACTCCTGGCAGAGCTGGAGAAGGAGAGACGCACACTTGTATCAAGTAGGGTTGATAGGTAAGTTAAGAAACCACTCGACTGACATTTTTGTTCATTGTGTGACATTAAATCAAGCCTAATGTTATTACAGCCAAGTGCCACTGTGCCATACTGTTCTCATCAACTACCTAGCGTAAGTTAGTTTAAGTTAGAAGCTAGCTAACGTTAGCTTTTGTTGCCCATATTTGTGCAAAGGTAGTTAATGTTAGCCCTGATAGGAAGTGTTCCCCCAGTCACGGGAGCATGCATGTCTACAGCTATGAAGGTTGACCAGCAATTTCACCAAAGTAAAGGAAAAATATAACGTGGATTGTTTAATCTATCATTTTAGTATTGTTATTAACAAGTTTTAGCAAGCAACACCTGGCTCATGTGTCAAAATAAAAGGTTTTATTCTTCTGCAGGCTAACGATACGTGTTATCGAATTTTGTCTGACGATGTTATAATTAAGATGGAGTTAAACACTTGGTCATCCATGTTACTGTTTGGAGGCCAGATCCAGACACGCTGTAACCATTTTTAACACTTTGCCCACCTCAATTACATCTTGCCTACTTGACTCGAAATGTACATTGAACTGAATGCAGCATTGTAGACAATATTTTTTCCTTGTAATCCACGTTTCCATTGCAAGTAATAGCTTTTAGATATTGTTGTAAAATGTTCTGAATCCCCCCTCCTTAAAGGGCAAATTTATCATAATTATTAAATAATGCAAGTGATTACAGTACTGTTCCTACCAGCCTGTGCAGTCTGCCAGAATTTTTATCCCCCTCAATAATGCACAGAAGAATAAAAGCATTTTTTGACAAATAAGCCAGGCATTGCTTGCTTTGCAAAACCTTGTTAATGAAACAACAATACTAAAACGATAGATTAAATAATCCACATGTTATAATTTTCACTTTGTTGAAATCGTTGTAACCTAGCTGGTATGTCATCTTATCTCCAAAACAAACAGACCCGGTCATTAAAACATAAAAAACAAATAAAGCAGTTTCATCCTAAAAAATGTGTGTCTGTTCAGCAGGGTGTGCCAGGGGGAAAAACACATAGCTGGGATGTACACCATCTTTCTCATTTAATACCTTCGACAGCCCAAGCTAATCTGCTTAGTGTGTGTGCTTTTGTCAATAACTGTCACCCTGTATTGTGAGTTGCCATAGGAGCTGAAAGCAACTTACAATTGCTATACGTGTCAGAAGTCGTACACCTATGGAGCAATTAGGGATTCAATCAGGGACACATTGGTGGACGTGTCACAGTGGGTAGTTGAACACGGGTCTCTCACACCAAAGGCATGAGTCTTATCCATTGCGCCATCACTACCTCCGACACAATAGTGGACATTTAATGGACATAAAACACAAATGTGGACAATATTTAAAACCACAGTGGACGATGAGGAGATCCAGTGCTGCTCTTCCTAGCAGGGAGTCGAAAAAGAAGTAGAAAAGGCCTTTTCTAACTATGGCTACCATTATGCAAGCAAAATAGCTCATGTATTATATTTAACTTAACATTAGCGTGACATTGACTTTTTGAAATTTTTATAATCAAGTTACTCATAACTAAAGTTATGTGAAAATCTGAAATCAGGTTTAATTTATTTGCTTCAAATAGATTGTTAGACATTTAGTTATTAGTTAGTTAGTCATGGAGTTCCTCAAGGATCTGTCCTCGGACCAATCCTCTTCACTTTATATATGCTTCCCTTAGGCAATATTATCAGGAAATATTCCATAAGCTTTCATTGTTATGCAGATGATACTCAGTTATATCTATCGATCAAACCAGATGAAACTCATCAGTTAGCTAAACTTCAAATGTGCCTTCAGGATGTTAAAACCTGGATGACCTGTAATTTTCTAATGTTAAACTCAGATAAAACTGAAGTTATTGTTCTGGGGCCTAAGCACCTCCGTGACGCATTATCTAAAGATATAGTTTCCCTTGATGGCATCGCCCTGGCCTCCAGCACCACTGTGAGGAATCTTGGAGTTATCTTTGATCAGGACATGTCGTTTAAGTCTCACATTAAGCAAATTTCAAGGACCGCCTTTTTTCACCTACGTAATATTGCAAAAATCAGGAACATCCTGTCTAAAAATTATGCAGAAAAACTACTCCATGCATTTGTTACTTCTAGGCTGGATTACTGCAATTCCTTATTATCAGGCTGCTCGAAAAAGTCCATTAACACTCTTCAGCTGATCCAGAATGCTGCTGCACGTGTTCTGACAGGAACCAGGAAAAGAGATCACATTTCTCCTGTTTTAGCTTCTTTGCATTGGCTTCCAGTAAAATCCAGAATAGAATTTAAAATCATTCTTCTTACCTACAAAGCTCTTCATGGTCAGGCACCATCTTATCTTAAAGAGCTCATAGTACCTTACTACCCCACCAGAGCACTGCGCTCCCAGAATGCAGGGTTACTTGTGGTTCCTAGAGTCTCCAAAAGTAGACTAGGAGCCCAAGCGTTCAGCTATCAAGCTCCTCTCCTGTGGAACCAGGTTCCAGTTTGGGTTCAGGAGGCAGACACCATCTCCACATTTAAGAGTAGGCTTAAGACTTTCCTCTTTGATAAAGCTTATAGTTAGGGCTGGCTCAGGTGAGTCCTGAACCTTCCCTTAGTTATGCTGCTATAGGCCTAGACTGCCGGGGGATTTCCTATGATGCACTGAGCTCCTCTACTTTCTCTCCCTCTGTATGCAACCTCATCCCATTATTGCATGTTACTAACACAACTTCTCCCCTTTCTGGTAGTCTTGTGCTTTCTCGTCCCTCTCCTCTCTCCTCCTATCACTTCCTGCAGGTGTTTCTGGCTCTGGAGCTGTGGAGTCTGGATCTGTGGCTGCGGGTCACCTGCTGCCCCCGTGTTCCTGCTCGACACCCTCTGCTGCAACGACTATTGTTACTAGTCCTATTGTTATTATTGTTATTATAATCATTAACATTACAACTGTTACCATTAACACTACTATAAATATCTGTACCATTTTTCATTTAGTCTATAGCAACATCACCTTTACTCTCTGTATATTGTGTGTATATTGTGTAGGCTGCCTCCCTCCCCTCTCTCTCTCCTTCCATCCCTCTCTTTTTCTCTCTGTTCCTCTCCTGCCCTCTCTCTCTCTCTCTCTCTCTCCCTCTCTCTCCTTCACCCTCGAGGCAGATGGCCGCGTGAGTTTGGTTTCATATGTGTATGTGAGAGGAAAAGTACATCTGAATAATGTCCCTAGGGTCCCCTCATAGAAATGAGTGTCACAAATACAGATACAAATTTAATTAAATTGCACTCTTTTGCGGTTATATAATAGCAGAGAATTACATCGTGATTGCAATTGTGATTAGATCGTTGTGCAGCCCTATATTTAATCATCACTAGCTTTGGTGGATGCACTTCTTTGTTTCATACAACATTTACATTTACATTATATACAATAGAAATACCATATACTGCTACACATTTGATCACCATCAGTGTGGACACAGCAGTCAAAATCTGATTTCCATTTGCCGAACACTGAACAAAACCAATCCATTTTCTGTTACAGCATCTTTTTTACTTCCTGGCCAATGATTTCTAAACTCAGCAAAAAAGAAAGGTCCTCTCACTTTCAACTGCTTTTATTTTCAACAAACTCATAATGTGAAAATATTTGTATGAACATAAAAATATTCAACAACTAAGACATAAACTGGATTAAGTTTCACAGACATGTGACTAACAGAAATTGAAAAATTTATCCTGAACAAAGGGAGGTCAAAATCAATAGTAACAGTCAGTATCTAGTGTGGCAACCAGTACTGCATAAAGTACTGCAGTGCATCTTGTCTTCATCAACTGCACCAGATTTGCTAGTTCTTGCTGTGAGATGTTATCCTTCTCTTCCACCAAGGCACACGCAAGTTCCCGGACATTTCTGGGGGGAATGGGTCTAGCTCTCAAGGGTACCACATGAGGAAAGAGGATGTCATCCCTGTAATTCACAGCATTGAGATTGCCTGCAATGACAACAAACTCAGTCCAATGATGCTGTGGCAAACCACCAGTCCAGTCTCTCTCAGCTTACTGCAGACAGTCTGAGTACTGATGGAGGGATTGTGTGCTCCTGGTGTATCTCGGGCAGTCCCGCTGTGGTGAATCAGCAAGGAGAATCAGCTGTCTTTCCTGTCTCTCTGTAGCGCTCTCTTAAGCCTAGTTCATCCTATACGATTTTAAGCCATCAGGCTGTTATCTGGGGTAAATCAGCGATCGATCGGCGGCATAGACTGTATAAAAGAAGTGAATGTAGTCATCGTGACGTCACCCGTTGATTTGTGGACTGCCGTTTTGAAGCCTTGAGTTTGTCCGATAGGGTGCCGCCATGTTGATTTTTTGCAACCAGGAAGTACCCGGACGTGACCATATTTTGGACGAGACAGTGGAGCTAATGGCTGTGTGTGGAATTTGTTAACTTGCTTAGCTAGGTGCATCTGTAATTCAACTGTCATTTTAACAGAGCTGACAATTTTGTGTAGCAAACAACAGTCTTAAAACTAAATGTACTCACCAGAGAAAGTGAACAGCCAACTCCTAATATGCGTTTTCAACGGCGCTGGTTAAATTTACACAGTGCCGTGGGTACGAGTAACTCTAGCCTGATTGACAGGTTGCCATGGTAACGACTTGTCAATCACAGATAATCCCGCCCTGACGCAATCTCTGCTTAATGGTCCATTTTCCTCTAAATAGGACCATAATTTACTAAATGAACATCATGCTGTATTGACGAAGACCTGAAACTAGCGATTGAGATCTCAAACTCATTATGAAAGTGTTTACTGAGGTAATAAATCAGCTGAGAAATATGGTAATTTCACCATTATTTCTAATGGAACCGGACTTCTTTTTGCAACCAGAAGAGTCGCCCCTGCTGCACGTTCAATAGAATGCAGGTTTATGGGAGTTCCGCATTGGATTCACGTCTCAGACCAGAAGCTTCCCGCTTGGTCACTAGTCATTATGTGTGAACTACTCAACTACTCATCAAAACAGCTCCCAATGCACCGCTGACACATCGCCGACACCAGCCAGATATCTAGCATGCTAAATATCTGGAGGAGTCGGCCGACTCGACATCCACATCCAGCCAATGAGAGCAAGCCGCTGACAGAGCCAACAGCTACTTTTTCACTGCAAAACAATTCTTACTCACCTCCAGCTCTCTCTGCTCAGACAATCCCTGCTACATGCGTCTACTAATCCTTTCGTTCACCCATATTACCTAACAGAGGTTCTGACAGCCTTGTTTTATGTTTTTTATTGGAGTAGGAAGAGTATGAGATAATCTTTCCCCTGAGAAATGGAATCTGGCGATAATCCGGTCTGGGCTTGGCTCGGCTGATCTGTGTGCTCGGTCTAACAGCGGCTCTTTATCCAACTTCAGTACGTCCTTTAGCAGGGTGGTGACCGCGGTAGTGTTAACAACCGTGTCTTCAGAAACACCAACGATTCTTATGTTTTGGCGGCGTGATCTGGATTCGAGGTCCTCATATTTATTCTCCAACTTGGAAAAATCAGAAATTAAGCATTCATATTTGCACTTAAGATCAATAATGTCGTCATTACATGACGAAAGGGACACATCCACTTCCCCCACAGTACCTTTGAGAAAGGCTAACTCAGCATCCATAGCTGCTTTATCATTTGCAAGCTGGATTTTCACGGCTTGCAAGTCTGCTCTGATTGTAGATAGGTCGTCTCCCAGTGCCACTCAGAGTTCGGTTTTGAAAATCTCAGCAATGTCTTGTGTCAAACATGTTAGCAGTTCGAACTTTAAGGTGTCTGCATCGGTAAAGTTAGCTTGAGCATCAGGCCTGGGCAAGGTCGAGCCGCAAGGCGGAGATGAACCACCTGTAGCCGAGGTCGTCACATGTGAGCCAGGCCTCTGCTGCTGGGTTGTAGCACGAAGTTAAGTGTTCCTTCCAGACATTGTAACTCATTCAAACTGAATGCTAACAAGCACGGGTATCTGTTTTAAAAGATTTACCCCCCAAAAATGCGCTGAAAAATAATGGTTTAGTCGAAAATTGGCGGGAGCCTCTAAGCATACGTCCTACTCCATTGGTTGCTCAGCAGCGCCCCCCTGCCTGCCTTATTTTGCTGAAACTTTTTGTGCTTCTACTATAATTAAGTAGGCTACATAGTTAAGTGGTTTCTTTTTTTTGTCCGTTTTAACCATGTTTATTGTTGTTTTATGATTGGGAGTCTGCACAGGGTGTTTTATTTTGAAAATTGACAGGTGATTAGTTGATTGTAACTTTGTGTCTGTGAGTCTGATGTTTAAGGAGAAGTACAGGTGCAGTGATTAAAACGGAGTGGTGATAATTTCGATGAATTTTATTAAGGTTAACGCACCATTGTGCAGTAGTGAATAAATATGACCATGAAATATAATGTGCAATATCTAATATACATGCTGACGCTTAATGAGTTAAATGTATTGATTTGGCATAGTAAGTATATAAAATAAGTATATATTTTCATTTCTGGTTTATTTAAGTTTTTCAACGAATGGCTAATGGAAAATAAATGATGACGAATTGTACTGAAGACAAAATTAACTACTAAATCTGCAGGAATACAAATGAGAAAAAGAATTGAGTCATTGAGTGGAGTTCAGTAAAAGTGGGGAAGCTGCACATATCTGTGGGGATAACGTGAAAGTTGCAATGTAGGGAACTCGAACTGCGTCGGTTACGACACTATGGGAACGCCTTTAGGCGAAGCATGTCTGAACGTGAATGAAATCACTCCAATCCTATTGGCCTGTTGCTAGAACGGTAAGGTGTGACGGAATAACCGGAGGAGTATAAAGCACACCTGTACACACTCATCATTAGCTTTTTTCTATTCAGCAGGCGCGCTGTATGTTGTTTGAAGAAAGCTCCAGTCCTACAAGCAGTGTGTCTTACCTGAAGAAGAAGTCTACCAGCATGTCCGGCAACCAGATGTACAGAAGGTGTGTTTTTTCTTGCCCTCGGTACATCACGGATGGAGATTCTCATGAGATGTGTGTCTCATGTTTGGGGATGGAGCACGCACGGGCAGCTCTCGAGGGGGCTGCCTGCGCCCGTTGCGAAGCCCTTTCCGTGTGGGTACTGAGGTACAGCATGGCTCTCTTTTCCGAGGATGGCCGGATGTGTTTTCCCCGTGGCGCGGGCCCTGCGGCCGCTGAGGCGGCCCAGCGGCTTCACTCATGGGTTCACAGCGTGATCTGTCGGAGGATTTCGGGACGGCTGAGGCTTTTTCCCGACCTTCATCCGCTGGCTCCGACGCTTCCTTTCCTCGTTCGGGAGCCCGTTCTCGGCTTCTCCCGCTTGGATCCGGAGACGCTGCAGCAATCCGACTCCGAGGAGGCAGACGTGCTCAGCGCAGTGGACGATGACTTCCAGGTGTCGGGGGCGGCGTCATCTGGCCGCGCCCGACTATGACGTGCTGCTGGAGGTGGTGACTAGAGCCGTGGCTAAGCTCAACATCAACTGGCCACGGGAGGAGCAGACACCACAGGCTAGTGGTAGCTTGATGAAAGGTTTCTTAAGCACCACACGCCACCTCCACGCCGGTCCCTGCCATTCTTTCCTGAAAAGAAAGTACATGATGAACTGAGTAATCATGGGGCAGACCCTTCTCTACATGGCTTTCCATACCCCGATCACTGAACTACAGTAATGTGATGGGGGTTAGGGACCGTGGTTATGGGAGGATGCCTCGGGTGGAGGATGAGCTTGCGAGCTATCTCTCCCCTCGACTTGCGTCCTCCCTGGAGAAGCCGGCGTTACCATCCAAACCATGTCGCACCACATCCACGCTTGTGGGGAAGGTGTACATGGCAGCGGGCCAGGCAGGTGCGAGCTTGCACACCACGGTGCTTCAAGCCTACCAAGCCAACCTGCTACAGGAGATGGTTCAGAGGGGGGGTCCCTCCGAGGAAGATCTGGCGGAGCTTCGCAGACCCACGAAGCGTTAGACGCAGTGCGAAGTGTTCCGCCAGTACCTCCCTCGCCGGTCTGGACCCAAGGCAGCTGAGGCTGCCAGGCGTAGGTCCCTTCCCTCTACGAGCTCCTACAGAGAGGAGAGGAAGCAGAGTGTCGCTTCTCGGGGGCCCCCCCGAGGAGCTGGGGCAGCGAGGCGGCGCTCTCAACCTCAGCCTTCTGTGAGACGCGATCTGAGGACCGTCATCCAGTCCCGACGGAGCTCAGGGAAGAGGTCCTGAAGACCGGGGTAGGGGAGTTTTTTCTCCCGGTTACCTGCCCGGTGGTTCAGGTACTTGAGTTCCTCCAGGACCGGTTCTCTGCTGGTCTTTCCCCTTCCACCCTCAAGGTGTACGTGGCAGCTATTTCATCTTTCCACACCCCTCTGAGGGAGGGGTTCTTGGGGAACTTCCCTTGGTTGTACGTTTCCTCCGTGGTGCCCAGAGGATGAGACCTGCGACTCGGTCCAAGGTTCCCACTTGGGATCTGGCAGTGGTTCTTGGGGCGTTGGCTGAGGCCCCCTTCAAACCCCTGGAGTCAGCTGAGGCTAAGCACTTGACCCTCAAGATGGCCTTTCTCCTTGCTATCACCTCTCTGAGGAGGGTGGGCGATCTCCAAGCGCTTTCGGTTTCTCCGTAAAGCCTTGAGTTTGCCCCAAGGAATATTAGGGCTATCCTGCACCCTCGTTCAGGATACATCCCTAAAGTGCCTTCTTGTGCGGCAGGGTCCACAGTGCTGCAGGCACTTCATCCTCCACCTCATGTGACGGCGGAGGACGGGAGACTTCATCTGCTCTGCCCTGTCAGAGCACTGAGTATTTACACTCTGAGGTCCTCCCGTTGGAGGAAGGCTGACCAGCTGCTAATATGTTTTGGGTCTCCCAGGGCCGGACTCCCTGCATCCAAACATACTATTAGCAACTGGATTGTTCAGACTATTTCCCTGGCCTATCAGGTGCGCGGTTTGCCTTCACCTGTGGCTGTGAGGGCTCATTCTACCAGAGGCAAGGCGGCCTCTCGTGCCCTCCTTTCCGGGCCTCTTTGCAGGATGTTGTTTAGCGGCTGGCTGGGCCACTCCGCACACATTCATTCGGTTTTACAGTCTTGACCTTCCTTCGGCACCTGGCACTCGTGCGCTCTCCTCTTAGTCGTGCCACTTTATTGCACACAGGGGCAGGCGGGGTTTTCGGCACGGTTTAGTGGGTATCTCGTTCCCATAGTGTCGTAACCGACGCAGTTCGAGTTCCCTCGAAGGGGAACGTCTCGGGTTACGTATGTAACCCTGGTTCCCCGAGAAGGGGAACGAGAGACTGCGTCGGCCCGCCGCACCTCTCTCCCCGCCTGAAGCGCCTGCTTCATAGTTTAAGCTAATGATGAGTGTGTACAAGTGTGCTTTATACTCCTCCGGTTATTCCGTCACACCTTACCGTTCTAGCAACAAGCCAATAGGATTGGAGTGATTTCATTCACGTTCAGACCTGCTACGCCTAGAGGCGTTCCCATAGTGTCGTAACCGACGCAGTCTCTCGTTCCCCTTCTCGGGGAACCAGGGTTATATACGTAACCCGAGACGTTCCTTAGCTTGCATGATAACGTAGATATGTTAAAAAGTTAGGGAAAATAGATTATGATTATTCAGAGAGGTAACACTCTTATTTTTGGGGGGAAATAACCTTGTGAGTACATAAAAGGACTAAAGTGTTGTTTGCCTTTTTTTGTTTTTTGTTCTCCTGTGATCTGAGAGACAAGAAGGAGAGAGAGAGAGAGAGAGAGAGAGAGAGAGAAGGAGAGAGAGAGGGTGCCGTCCAGCGCGCCACAGCAAAGCAGCCCTGGTTCCAGTCTGGCCAGTATTGTGCAATCCACAAACTCTTTACAAACACCTGTGCATACGTGTCTATACTCATTTATAATTATTAGGGCTGATACACATTTAGTTTGATTCCTTTCAGGATATTATAGACACATTTGTAACAAAGAGAGTCTATTTGTGTATGCCTGCCATATTTCATGTTATGACTATCTAAGGGGAGACTTGGCAACGGACTGATCAGTTACTGTGTTTGAATATTACATATGGGAGTTTTTGTGTAGGGGTCGTTTGAAGTCAAGTTGTGTTGGAAATTGAGTGGTATTGAGCTTTTGGGACAAAACTAAGGTGAGTGGGTGCTTATTAGGTAGGAGTCTGCGCCGTGTGATTGCTGGATAACAAGATTTTTGTGATTGCTCTGGAGTTGACAAATTCCCTTGATTTTCCATTAGCGGATGTGGTAAGATTGCCACCTATCAACAATTAAGTAGAATTAAAAGAAAAATAAACAAATAAGTAATAAGGAAAATAATTTACAATAAAGAAATATAAAAAAGTTGTCACTATGCGGAAAAAGGACATTAAAACGTTGAAAGTAACTACTCCGGTTGATGTAGTGCTAAAAAATAATCCTCTAGTTGATGGTATTGTAAAGTTATCTGAAAAATGGCATAAGCGTTGGCCTAATATTGAACAATCATGGCCTGTGGAAGGGACTCTTAACCCAGGTGTACTTAAAATAATGCAAGTACTTGTGTCCACATATAAGTCGGATCAAAATAAGGGGAAAAAAGGGGAACGACGTAAAGAGAAGAGACGAAGAGAGCTGGGTGTTCTTAAGTTGTTCGAACATGAAGGTCAAAAACTGATGAAAGAGACGCAAGAGAAAAGGGACAGTGGTGTGGAGAAAATGGCAAAAGAGGCAAAGATAACAGAAAAATTAATGGCAGAAGTCAACAAACCCTTCTCACATACAGATTCAGCAAAGAGACCTCCACCATACGAGGAGGAAGCGGAGTTTAAGGATGTCTATCCTCAGCTTCCAGTGATCATTCAGGAGGGTGGTTATTGCATCAGAGATGAAGATGAACGAGTCATAGAGAGAGGACAAGCAGAAACAACTATAAAGATGACTCCAAGCTCCAAAAGTAAGAAGAAAATGACACGTTTGGGAAACTAAGGGTAGAGCGAGGCTTAGGAGAATGGAAGATGATGATGAACAGAGTGATGTAGAAGAGATCATGGGTGGATATGATCCTGTGATCAGACGGAGGCTGGCCAGAGCGGAAAGAAGGGGTGATGAAAGTTGGAAGAAGGATACAGGAGATAAGATCTCCGATGAAAGTGAAGATGGAGACAGCAATGAAGAGTGGGAGATTAAAGGTGCTTCATGTTCAAGAGGATTTTATCCTCCAATGACTACTGAAGAAATAGAAAAAGACATGGATCGATGCATATCATGCTTGGAGAAGTCGACTTATCCAGAAGAAATAAGAGAATTGGAAGAACATCTCGAAGAACAGGACCAAGTAACTCTCAGAAAACTCAATCAAATACAACTGGTGGAAAATAAGAAGAAGGAGAAGAAACAGACTTTGGTTATGCAGGATCAGTGTTTACCAAAGCAACAATCACCACCACAGCTTCAGTCAAACCAGGAACAACCGCAATTGTGTTCGGCCTGAAGATGGTACACATCTGCCTATGTCCAATCAACTGATTCGGACAAGGGGGTTTGAGGGAGTGATGCAGCTGATTCCTCTCACGGAACCAATTGAGCTCTTCTATAAAAATCAGAAAACTACAATACCCATATTGGTATCAGAACATACACCTATTGCTCTATTGGGAAGAGATGCTCTGTGTAGATTGAACTGCACAATAAAATGTACACCAGATGGCTGTCTGATGGACGTGCCAAAAGAAATGGTCCACCAACTATTGATGACAACAGAGATGGAGTCCTCTGCAGTATTCTGGATTGGAAATCTCAGTGCAGATTTCTTGGAGCCGGCTAAGATATGGGAGAAATTCATTGTGGCGAACATGCCAGATGCGAAACTTCCAGAATATCCATTCCATTGTACGCTCAAGTATTTCAAGAATGCTGCCCAAGCAAACCCAGAGGAATGGTTGGCTCATCAACCAAAGGGAATTCAACTAAGCTCAAGTTGCATAATTTTGGATGATTTGGATGATTTCAGCTAAAGGACAAGGACAGCCACAAGCTGTACGGACACATGAATCTATTTGTAGTGCCAAGATGGACTCAGATTCTATGAAAGAGGAGATGTTGCGAGAAGTTCCAGAATGTTTGTGGTCTCAACACAGTACCGATATTGGACTTGTGAAATCAGCCCAACCAGTGAAAGTAGAACTTCGACCAGGAGCTAGACCTCCTTGGAAGGATGAAGCAATTCAAGGAATCGAACCACAAATTGAGGGACTTTTGAAAGCAGGTGTTTTGAAGAAGACAACAAATCCTCAGAGTAACACGCCTTTGTTGCCTGTGAAGAAACCTGATGAGACTTATCGTATGGTTCATGATTTGAGAGCAGTAAATGAAGTGGTAACTGATTTTCCAGCAGACGTTCCGGATCCACATACTTTGTTAGCCCAAATTCCTTCTGAGGCAACACATTTCACGGTGTTAGATTTGTGTGGTGCATTTTTTAGTGTTCCTCTTAGTGTAGAGAGTCAGGGTTTATTTGGATTCACATATAAAGGACAGTTTTATGAGTATGAGAGATTGAAGGATTTAAACACAGTCCTCATATTTTTAACAAAGTATTGAAAGATGATTTGGTAGGGATAGATCAGATATTGCAGAGTACTGTGATTCAATATGTCGACGATATTATGATCTGTTCACAAGATGAAGAAACATGTCACAAAGACTCAATTAAATTGCTACAAATATTGGCAGAAAGGGGCATAAGGCCTCACAAAAGAAGTTGCAATATTGCCAGGAGAAGGTTGTATATTTGGGTCAGACAATAACGCATGGACACAGAAGCATTTCTGATTGTCAATTGGAGGCTATTCGCAAGGCTCCAAAGCCCAGAACTGTCAGAGAGATGTTGACGTTTCTTGGTATTGCTGGTTATTCTTCAGCATGGGTTGAGGATTATTCTAGTTTGACGGGACCTTTGAGAGCTATGGTTAAGGATACCGGGAACGCTCAACTTCACAGCAATCTGACCTGGACACAGGAAGGCCTTGTGGCATTTGAAACAATCAAACAGAGGTTACAGGAGGCGCCAGCGCTCTCACTACCAGACTACTCGAATTTCTTGTTGTATGTGTCTAATTCCACTGGAGGTAATATGCATGTGCGACTGCAGCCGACGGGTACAGGGTCGAATCCTCAACCTATTTCCTATTATTCGACTGCATATTCAGAAGTGGAATTAGGGCTACCACTGTGCTATAGAGCAATGGTGGGAGTTTATTTAATGTATGACAAAGCATCATCTGTTACAATGGGTTACCCAGTAACAATTCTTACCCATCATAGTCTAAGGAATCTCCTGAACTAGGGGAAAATACACATTGACTATGCCAAGGCTTAGAGACTATCATAGGCTCTTAGAGCAGGAGGATGTCACCCTGGTGAGGTGTGATACGGTAAATCCAGCCGAGAATTTGCCAACGTCAGAGGATGGTGAGCCACATGATTGTGTTCAAGAGGCAGAGAAATACTCAAGGCTTAGATCAGACTTGCAAGCCCTTCCACTACGTGAGGCAGACCTGGAGTATTGGACTGATGGGTCTTGTTATCGTGTGGGAGATAAATTGTGTACTGGCTATGCAGTAGTAAAAGCTCAAGGAACGGGATTTGTTGTTGAAAAAGCTGAAGTAATACCACAGCCTGCGTCTGCACAGCTTGCAGAACTTTTGGGGCTGACAGAAGAGTGTTTGTTAGCAGACGGACAGCGAGTGACAATATATACTGATTCGGCATATGCACATAATGTATGTCATTTGTTTGGAGCAGTGTGGAAAGGTCGGGGGTTTAAGAGAACGGATGGTTCTCCGATACAACATCACGCACAAATAATAAAACTGTTGCATGCTATGATGAGGCCTAAAGAGATAGCGATATCAAAGTGTGCAGCTCATAAAACAGATGCGTCAAGAGTGACACAAGGGAACAAACTGCTGATGAAGCTGCAAAAGCTGTAACAGGAGCTGACAAATTGGGCAAGGTTTTTGGGTCACTCATGGGGTGGATTTGGAAGACAGAATTACGCTTAAGGAAGTGATTTTGATGCAGGAAGCTGCTTCTATGATTCTACGGGTCTTTGGAGAAATCACGACGGACTGATAGTAGCACCTCTGGACCTGTTAGGTTTGATGATTCAGGAAGCACATGGTAACCCATGTGCTAACGCTCATGTTGCCAGGGGGGAGGTTAGGAGAAAAATCACAAAGGAGTATGGTTTTTGGGCACCATATTTGCTTGAACAGATTGATTATGTCATAGGCAGGTGTACAATCTGTCTGAAAAATAATGTCCACAGGGGTATGACATTTCCTCCTGGTTACATTCCCACCCCAAGGGGTCCTATGCGTGAGTTAGTTGTTGACTTTGTCGATATGATAAAACCAGTTGAAGGGAAAAGATACATGCTAGTGGTTGTGGATAGATTTTCACGATGGCCGGAGGCCTGTCCAACCAAGCGGAAAGACGCTCAGTCGGTTGCCAAGTTTTTGTGTAGAGAGGTCATAAGCAGGTGGGGACTTCCAGATTGAATATCATCAGATAATGGGAAAGAGTTTGTGGATAAAACAGTTAAATTGATTTTGAAAAATAGGGAATCAAACAACGTCTTGGAGCAGTTTATCACCCACAAAGTCAAGGGGTGTGTGAAAAAATTAATGGGGATTTGCAAATAAAATTATACGAGGGTTTAATCTTCTGTCAAATACTCAAAGAAGTCACAGACTGACATTGTTGAAACATGACATGGCTCTTGACTATATTTTAGCCAAACAAGGAGGTTTGTGTGTGGCTATGAACTTGACGGGAGACGGTTGTTATACTTTGATCCCAGATAGTTCTGATAATATCACTAGTGTTATAGATGCATTAAAGAGTATAAAGGATGCGTTTGGTCAATCTGAGGGAGCTGGATGATCAGCAAATACTTGGCTACAAAATCAGTTAGGACTAGTGGGAGCAGTGGTGGTTCAGATTTTGGTAGCAGCCTTTGTAGCGCTGTGTTTGATGTTTTGCTTTTGTACGGTGCTATTGACTTTTGCGAAAGCTATGATATTGAGATGGGTTGGAGTGGTAATGCCTGGGGAGAACACTCAGATGCCTTTGTTAACTATGGCTGATTCAGATGGAGAGGATGAAGGGGAACCAGATGAAGTAATGATGGAAAGATATCCATTTTAATGTTACTTTGTATTTTCATACATTGAGGTTTTAATTTTCATGTGTTATTTGCAACAAGATACTGGTTGGTGTTTTCTTTTCTTCCAGAGTATATGGGGATGTACAGATGGGGATTCAAATACTCAAACAAGGACAATATGAATGGACTCTGGACAAGGACGGTGTGGAAACGTCTGGATTGCATCGACACTGCTGAGGAGCTGCAGTGGAATACCTTCCTATGTCTACTTTGATATAGATATGAATACATATGTGAATGAATAATACTTAATTAACAATCATATTCTTTTTGTGTTAACTGTGTAAAGACTTGTAGTTTCAGTTAGGGAGTTAATATTTGGGGACCTCAGGTTTTTTCTTTTTCTTGATGCTTAGGGATATAGGGTCTAGGCAGGGAAAGGTCCGTTGGAGGGTCCGATGGGTTGACCAGCCTGAATTCGGACATTGTTTTGAATCATTTCCTGAGGTTTTCACATGTATTGGCTTAACCGTATTTCTGCATTGACTGATAAAGATGTCGTTCATTAATTGGACTGGAGTACCATGCGTGGCCGCCTAAGGAAGAGGGGCTGTGAGAAAATTTTCCTGTCTAGATTGTCTTGGAGGGAATTTGGAATGAAGGCTGCCGGACAGGTTTTTTGTTCTCACACTCCATAAAGTTGATATATTGTTAAAAATAATATTGCTAGAAGTATGTGTTGGAGAAATTTATCTCTTTTTGTTTTTCGAGACTCAATTAAGTCTCGTAGGGGGGAATATGTGGTGTATAACATATGTGCATTTGACTATTACAGTTTAACATAATAAAAAAAAAGACAGCTAATTTTCAAGCCACACAACCAATAAACTAAAATGAAACAATTCATTAAAAGAAACTCAGGCAGCTCCCCTTGTTTTTATATCAAAGAGCTATTCAACTGAAAAATCATCAAGGCAGAGTTTACTAAAAATAACTAACATCAGTGAAACTAACAACTATTAAAATATCAAATTCATTTTCTCACATCTAATATAAAATTGATGGCTCTCAATCCCTTCTCTAACGTAAATCCTTCATAGATAATACTCACATTGCTGCCTATCAATCTGTATTTCTATGTTTCTATAAATTTGCAAACTTTATCAGATGTCATAATTTTTCTAGTTTTGTTCCGACCAAACAGTGTCTTCAGCCTGTTATTCTGAACTAAATTTCCTTTATTATCATAATACTTTAGTAGGCTGTTTCAACTACACTTTTGTTTTTCGTATCCAGCAGTCATTGCCATTCTTTTACTAATCTGCTTACTGTCAGGCTGTTATTGGTTCAAAAAACTTTTATAACTCCTGTTACTATTAACTCATGAGTAACTTGCTATAAAGTGCTGTTGTTATACTATAAAGGTGCAACAGATCACAAAACTCTCATATAACTTTTGGTTTAGGGCTGAACGGCTTTCTTTTCTCTCTCTCAGCCTGCCGTCCTCCCCCACACGGACACACACACTCACCCTCACACAGACACAGCTGCACCTCAGCTCCTGCTCAGTGCCCCTCCCACGCTGCACTCTCTGTTAAGTGTGAACTCCTTTTTTTCTCTTTTCTCATCCAGTCTTTATTATTCGACTGCTACTTCAGAACTTAATTTTGTACATAACTATATCACAATTTGATCACAGACTACATCAAAGTCGTCTTTCACACTATACTAGTCCACATTAACTATTTTATCAATATATATTCATATATCTATTACTTTATAACTCCTTCCATCAACTTCTTATACTTTTTATATCGCCATATCAACTCTATTCATCTATTATCCTTAAGCTTTATGTTAGTTTAACATTAGATCAGTTATTCAACTATCATTATTTTATACTTTTTATCTAATGGTCTTAAACATGAGGCTTCAAGACTCAAACTCTTAGTATTATTATCTTAGGCCTTGGTACTCAGTTTTTTAACATTTAGATGCATTTTTTGTTAACACACAGCTATCGACTATATTTTCAGCCATATTTACATGCATGTACGTTTCTCTATTCTGACTCCTGCCGGTCCCTAACTCTGACCCAATTTACATTACCTAGGTTTTTAATGGACTGACCTGATACACTTCCTCGACACAGAACCAGTCTACACACAAATAGCCTCTCAATCCACTTCCTTGACATGAGGGCTTAGACAGAATTGATACACTTCCTCAACACAAAATCTGTCTTCAAAAATCACTACTCAATCCACTTCCTCGACATGAGAGTGTAAACTTCTTTTAACTTTAAGCATGCTTTATTCTCCTACCCTGCCGCAGTCCTATTTTAGGCTCCTAGCGGAAACGTGCTACAGTACAGCTGCCCGTGCAGTCCTAACCTACCATCGAAGAGCCCCAACATTCGGTTGAAATCCTGTGATATAAGTTAGCGGTAGCCACAGAATGACTGGAAAACTCTTATCTTTCTAGAACTCTAAGCCTAAAGTCTTTTTACTCATTATCCTCAATTAGCCTGCGTGATTTACACTCAAAGCGAACAGTTAATCACACAAAGCACACCTTAACTAATAATAATAAATAATAATTAAAGCTGCAAGCAGCGTTGGGCGGGCCCTCGCACGTGTAGCACGTTGGGGCGTGAGGCGGCCACGTTGCATATTCTGGAGCTCTGCCGATCCGGCTGTGAATTTGCTATGTACTTCGGACGCTGCTTGAAGGTGTTATACGTTACTTCCTGTGTCCCCTTTGTAGCGCTACATAGCACTTGGCGCTATGAATCTACGTTAATTTTGGTGAGTAGATGTGTTCAGAGCGTGACCCTCATCAAATGTGTGAAATGTGGTAGAGACATGAGCATGTACACTGAAGTTACAACAACTTCCTGTGTCATGGCGAAGACTTGATCTTTCATGGCACGCCACAGACACACCCATTGATGAAAACTCACAGATAGCACAACTTTTCATCGTCAATGCCTTTAGAAGGCACAGCAGAAATTTGAAGTTGATCGGACAAAATGCCTAGGAGGAGTTTGTTAAAGTACGGAGTGTGTAAATCATCCAAAAATATCCGTAAAATTCAAAATGGCCGACTTTCTGTTGAGTTTAGGATATGGGATCTTGAGGCTTTTTTGTGCGTCTGGACATGATACATGTCCCCAGAAAATTTCGCGCATGTAGGTTGAACGTGGATGAGGGGCTAATCTTTTCCAATTTTCTAGGTGGCGCTAGCGAGTCATTTTGCCACGCCCATGTGCGAAACTCATAAAATACGAATGTTTTGGCCCCCAAAATTTTGCTTACTTTGCAGGAAAAAGAAAAAATTTCAATAGGGACCTCGCACGGTTCGTGCTCATGTTAACACAGTTAACAAACATTTAGCACAAACACTACAATCACACATATGGAGCTCCTGCCTGCATCAATCATACGTTTGCACCCATCTCTGACACATCAGTGGTTCTCAATCTGTATCTGCTTTTTCTTTTTTAGTAAATTTTAGCAAATTCAGTTCAATTTTTAACAATTTTCCTTAATTTATTTTTGTACTTTAACTAGGTTCAAGAGTGAGGAAGCTTTCAGAAACTTCACCTGGGCGGAGAATCCTGTACTCAGAAACACACTATTACGCAGAAATCTTAGAAAATGGTTTTCTGCTTAGCTTTTTAAGTGCTCGCATGTGTCTCTGAGATACAGTCTGTCCGTCCTTGGTCAAGGTCATCCTGCCCCTGTTCAACTCTCGTGGCTAGCTCGCCAAGTAATGTCATGTAAAAATTCAAGACTTGGGCCAGATAAGAAAGCTTGAACTTTTACCAACATTTTTATTATCAACAAAAACAGACACCAATTACAAAAGTTCCACCGGAGTGTGTCAGAGATCGGTGCAAAATAGAGCCCCATTCTGTTACCAGAACAGAGACCTGAGTCGACATGAAAACCATGTAACAAGTGACTTTCACCTCCTTTTGGACCTCCTTTTATAGCTCTGTTTCGTGGCTTCACATCATCTCTTGGCTCTTTTTCCTACTGCACCTGGGTCTGGGAAATTCCCTGACTGCCTGCTCCTCCTCTCTGTGTCCTTTGCATGCACTCCGCTTGATCATGCCATTTCAACCATAACCTGACCTTTGTGGAATAAACTGGTGTTGTTTGTGCTCCGTGCTAGAAACAGGACATTGTTACTGTACTATATTGATGTATGTTTTGTAATACAATTTTCACAAAATCTGCTTCTATATTTTCCTTTTCAAGTGTTTCTGATGCTATCTTACTGTGCTCCCTCCCTTTTCTCCCAAAGCACACGAGCTTGCTCACACACACACGTGCTACTGCTGAGCCTGGGCAGTTAGATACAGAAAGGAGCACGTACACTCAGAGCTATAGAGTTTTAGCACTGTGATCCTAACTTTACACTATAAAATAACACTTTAAATGATGACAATGTAGACCATCATTGCTCTAGTAATTAATGATAACAATTTAGGCTATAATGCTCCAAAATAATTCACAGCAGCTTTACTGTCATAAACTTCACAAGAACAATATTGCCAAAGCTTCAGGGATAATACAAAAAACAATACATTCATACAGTTCATTTAATTAATTAAATTAAATAATAAAACAATAAGTGTGTGTGTGTGTGTGTGTGTGTGTGTGTGTGTGTGTGTGTGTGTGTTTTAGTTCACCAAATAAATAAAATAAAATAAAACAGTAATGTGTGGTGTTCATTCACTTCTGCATTTAAGCAAGTGTTGGCCATTGTGGTCTTTTGTAAATGTAAAATGCTCCGTATTTGTATGGCACCTTTCTAGTCTTTTCGACTACTCAAAGCACTTTTACACTACATTTGCATTCACCATTCACACACATTCATTCACTGAGCCTAAGTGTTCCACCAGAAACTAACATACACTGGCAGAACAGCCACCAGAGGCAGTTCAGGGTTCAGTATCTTGCCCAAGGATACTTCGACATGCAGCCTGGAGAAGCCGGAGATTGAACTGCCGAGCTTCCGATTAACAGGCAACCCGCTCTACCTCCTGAGCCACAGCCGCCCCCTCAGCCTTTATGTTTGAAGATTTCAATGGAACAAGTAAAAAGTAGTCAAGTTGTACCACAACAAATATGCAAACGAGTGCCTTTATCCCATGCTTTTCCCCGTTTAGCAACGCTATTTTTAACAAATGCACCTGCAGAAGTTAAAGATTCTGTAATGAAATGAGAACCAAAAAGCATCATGTCAAGAACTTTGCAAAGTTCACTGAGGTGACTGCCCTAGGTGCACCAAATGTAAGATATTAATCTTTTAGTGATCAAGCTGCCCTCCACAAAGTGAGAGAGGTTTCCATAAACTATGTGGTAAATTACTGCAAGAGAATTGCTGTAAATGGAGAAGTTGTTAATGGTCATACCTACAGCAAAACAAACAAACAAAAAAACTCTATTGTGCTTTTAGGATAGGAGTATTTTCAGAGTGGCAGAGTCTCCCACTTTAATGACATGGGTGACATGGGTGATGAGTGTTTATATGCTATAGGAAACTATGGTAATTGCATAGTGCATTAGTTAGTCAGAGTTTCTCTTATCAGAACTCCGCTGAGCTACATGTTAACTGTCCACTTTCCCACAGGCGTTCACAAAGCCATAAACACTGCTCAGGTAGTTAGACCATGTATGTATATTCAGTGTCCACAGTCCAGCTCAACTGTATGTCGGCTACTTAAGACATATTACTGTAAATGAACTAAATGTGAAGATGGTCACTTATTCTTTCAGGGTTGCTGAGCTGACCAGTAACTAATTGATTTTACTGTTACTGTAATTTAATGTGAGAAACCCTTTTCTGTAAAATCTATGTAAAAATACTGATACGGCACATAGCAGAGTGAAAAGTTTACTACAAAATTTATTCTACTTTAATACATTTTGCAATGCATGTCATTAACATCCAAAAGGACACAAGTGCAAGGTATAGGGGCAAGACAATTAGTGTAGCATCTTTATAAACATGTAAAAGAAAAATGTATTGCCTTTTCTAAATATTAAATGTAAATATGCAACTTGTATAATGTCATATGCCAATTATGTGCAAAATTTAAATCTTTCTACGGCAGGAAATGAGTGAGTGGGTCCTTTTATTTTGCTTAATATTGAATACATTACATGGCGCTTTTGAATATTTTATGCATACACAAGAACTTTAAAAAATCTAACTGTGTAAATAAAAATACATTTTGCCTATTTTATTGGATATAATTGCTCATACAATCTTAAATAAATAACAACAAATAAAACTCATGTAATCATTTTAGGAAAATTCACAAGTTGAGATTGAAGAAAGTGTCAGCTAAAAACCAGACAATTGCTAATAAAGCTTAGAAATACCCTAAACTCTTTTTGGTCATCTTATCATGTAATTTAATGTCTCATATATGTGACTTGTAAGGTTTTTATACAATACTACAGGATTTCGGTTTCACTAATTGTTGCACAACTCATATGACTTTGATGTTACACATATCTACTATGAATATTGTATGTGGATTTACTGTCATATATAGAACTTACAAGTTCCCAAATTATCTCATATTACACAACTATGGATCTTGTATCTTGTTCGACTGTGTATATATTACGTACTTAGTTTCACATAAAATATATAAACATTTTGTAAAATTTATCTATATCTTTTCCATATGGGATGTTTTCTCCCTTTTGGTGGGCGTGTCAGAGGTGTAACCCAATCAGCTGCGACAAGTATTTAAACATAGCCGTAGTAAAAGGCAGTAAAGGGCAGTGCGCTAGCGTACACAACAGGTTGTTCAAGGCACCACAGTTTCCGTTTAAATAAATGTTTTGTCGGGGCTGAAAACGGCCCTGATGAAGAACCAAAGTGATCCAAGCATGTTGGCCTTTTTTCATTTAAAATAGAGGCTTTTCCTCGTCGTTGTTATGGTTCTTATATTTTGAAGTGACTGGACTGCGTTTAGACTTTAGACTTTAGACTTTGTTATTTCCCTGTTTTCCAAGAGCACATAACACATTTCTGATCTACAGTTGAACATACAGAGCAACCAGTCAAATTACTGCTAAAAATGCATTTTGCAAAAAAACAAGTTGACGAGATTTAAAGGACGTGATAGTCCAAGAGGTGTTGGCAGTGGTAAAGGGGAGAGACAATACTAGTAGAGGGCAGTGATGATGCAGCAACAGTGTACGAGATTAAAATGAAGAAGATCAACTTGAATACAAGGCTGCAATATGTAATTATAAACAAAGACTGTTTATCATGTACTAAAATCTTCTGATGTGACATCACACTGTGTGACACTCTATATTATAAGGTCACTTTCGGCGACGCAGGGAGATGTGCTGCAGTCTCCTGGCTTTTCTCCTGTCATCAATGGGCCGCATTTCCGTGACCTTTGACCTGACCAGCTGATAGGAGCTGGCACAGTAGCTGGGTCTCTTGCAGTAATGGATCAGTGGGCAGTCAGCCTGCAGGTCTGCACAGACAACAAAATCTAAGTTTGTTAACATAATCACATTCCAGTCTTTGAGCTTTGAGCTGTGTGTGTATGTGTCATATAAAGTCCTCACTTCTTGCAACTTGTGCAGCTTTCTAAAACATCAGAATCTCAAAAAGCCACTTCGTCCTTCTTAGGTGGATCACATAGCTTTCTGATTTTTTCAAAAACTGTATTTATGTTATATTAACTGCATGCATTTATATCCTGCGGTCGTGTCTACAATCAACTGACATAAACTTCGTGGCCTACGTAGGGGGCCCTGGGTCGGCCGCCCCCATGCATCCACACTACTTTCGCTTATGATTGAGGAGAACTGATGTTCTATAAACAGTTACAGAGTTTTGTGTATCAGTCCTGTTAAGTGATGAGTTTCCTTTATTTCTCACTGGTGGAGGTGTATGTTGTTCCTTGAGAAAGCTACTTTACAAGATGAAACACTTTGTGTCTGTAATTGTAAGTGTAAGTGTACTACTATAAGCACACACCCTGCATTCAAAATCTGACTTAACTACAGTATTATCTGTAGTATTATCACCAAAATATTTATGTGAAATCTTAATCTGCAAACTAACCAATATCTGTCAAATATATTTAAAGCGATGTATTGTAACGTAAAATCACATAAAATGACCTAGGTACAGTACCTGAGTAAATGTAAATGTGTGTTAACACTGGAATGGTTCCCAGGTGTAAAAAGCTGTAGGAGTGCATACCATTCTGACACTGCTGTTGCTGCTTTTCTGTGTGGCCCTCGGGCTTCTTCTTGTCTGCGTAGTTTTGGCCTGATCTCAGCAGGGAACCTGCAGCTCCTCCTGGATTGTTTTTCCCTTCCTCCTCTTTAGGCTCCTCCTGCTGCCTCTTGCGCTCCACCTCCTCCTGTCTCACCACGTCTGTTTTCATATCATCCCTGCCTGTGTTGGGTCTGTCAGCAGTTCTCCTTGAGTCTTTCTTCTCTGCCTCTTTCTTGACATTTTCCTCCAGGTCTACAAACACACACACACACACACACTCAATTTTGAAACAGGGATTAAAATATGATAATGTTGCGTCACTTGATGTAGAACATACTAAATGAGCCAATCAGAAAAGGAAGTCAGGGTATGTGCTAAGCCAGGGAGCAAATAATCAAAAAGGACACTGACATATTCTGCTATGCTTCATTGGACCGTCTCACTCTGTACAACAGACAATAAGTGGAATAGACACCAGAGCCAGCATTGGTTTTCATTATTGGTCATTATTAAAGGGGCTATATGTAGTTTTTCAATGAAATCACTTGTTAATAGATAAAATTTTTACTTTCTTTTTGTCAGTGGGCAAACACCTGTTTGCTCTGTTGCTTGATCATTAATAAGCTGGCGTATGGCTCACCTGTGGCCGTGACAACAGATGGTGGGTGGAAAGTTCTCAGTCTTTACCGCATATCTTTTTGTATAATTTTAATATGGACACACAATGTAGTTAAAAGTTCAGGTCATTATTTTCATGTTTTTTCAACCTAAATCAAACTTACATAACACATAACAACATAAACATGTGTATGTGGTTCAGGGTTAGATGGGGAGCTTTCTGTATTATTCCCATAGATAATGTTTCTCAGTGTTGCCAATGACAACAAGGCCTCCACTACCCTTGCCTTCTTCAGTGAAGATGTTGAGAAGCATGTCTTACCACAAAGGTAAATGTTGTACCTTTAAATTGATATATACCTTTATATCTTAAGGTAAGGTATTAGGTATATACCTTCTAATAGGGGTATGACGAGATCTCACGCCACGAGATATCGCAAGATTGAATTGTGACAGTATTTCTTGTCAGGTAAAAAGCTGTCTCGTGAGACTCACACAAATGACATTTTTCACATGCTGTCAAGCCACACATTAATTTTCTCCCGCAGTGAAATACAAACATTGTATTAAAGCTGCAAGCAGCGTTGGGCTTCAACAACGAGTTGCTCCTGTGTTACTGCCACAATAGTTCTTGCGTTGTAAAGATTATGTTCATGGATGCTTTAGGAATAATCAGATTGTTTTGGCTGACTGTACTACTGCAAAGCAAGTGGTTTGGTTGCCTACATGTCCATAATAAAAGATACAGGCAACAAACATAGGCTGGGCAGCAACCGTGATATTTTAAAGTGATCTTATCAATAAGTTCATGGAGATTTAAAAAGGAAAATAATTCTATTAAACAGAAATTGCTAAAATACAGATAATAAGATAGATAGATAACAAGCAAAGCAAACTGCATTCTATAAAAAACCTGTTGCACAGCAAATTAAATATATTATTAAATGTATACACAGCAAAATCAAAAGTGTTAGATTTTCAGTGTTAGAGTTGAGAGTAAAAATGTAGAGTCATTTCAACTCTTTTTAAATCTAATTTAACTACAAGAGAGTTATTCCTCAAAAAGAGTTGGTGTTGTCACTGGGAGTTAAATGTCATATTGATGGTTCAACTCTAGAGTGTTGATTTCAACTCGAAAGCTAGTGTTACCTCCTGAAGTCTATCATGTCCGTTACTTGCCTGCAGTGAGGTGGGAGACCAGCCAGCTTTTTTTCCCGCTCGACTGGATCGGACTGGACATTCGACTGGATAGCTCAAAGTGTAAGTGGGAGCATTCACATGTAAGTAAATTTAAGTGGTGGGCCTATTTTTTTGGACAGGTAAGATTAAGTTAGCTAATGCTTAATATCCTAGTTGGTTTGATAGTGCTAGCTAACGAGTTCACCATGCAACAGTTATTACCACGATAACGTTGATTCAAAAGGATCCGTGTACAATTTTTCCGTAGCTCAATGAATGGAACGTCTCGGGTTACGTATGTAACCCTTGTTCCCCGAGAAGGGGAACGAGACACTGCGTCGGTGACGACTTTATGGGAACGCCTCTGGGCGTGGCAGGGCTGAACTATGAATGAAACTGCTCCAATCCTATTGGTGTTGCTAGAACGGTAGTGTGTGACGGCGTAACCGGAGGGGTATATAAGCACGCCGGCACATTAGCCCTTTTCTATGAAGCAAGGCACTCCAGGGGTGAGGTGTGGCGGACCCTTCTCGGGGAACAAGGGTTACATACGTAACCTGAGACGTTCCCCTTCAAGGGAACTCGAACTGCATCGGTGACGAGACTATGGGAACGAGATACCCACTTAGGCCGCGCTGAAACCCCGCCTGCCCCCAGCGTGCAAAACCTGACGGCATGACTAGGAGGAGAGCGCACGGGTGCTGGGTGCAGAAGGAAGGTCCAGACTGTAAAACCGGATGAAAGTGTGAGGGGTGGCCCAGCCAGCCGCGTCACACAAATCCTGGAGCGACGCCCCTGCGAGGAGGGCCCTAGAAGCCGCCATGCCTCGAATAGATGGATGAATATATATATATATAGGTGAAGGCAAACCGCGCACCTCATAGGCCATGGGAAATAGTCTGAACGATCCAGTTGCTGATGGTGTGTTTAGAAACTGGACGGAACCTTAGGGACATAGCCCAGACAAGGGTGCAGGATGGCTCTAACCCTCCCCGGGGCAAACTCCAGGCATCGAGGAGAAACCGAAAGTGCCTGGAGATCCCCCACCCTCCTCAGAGAGGTGATAGCGAGGAGAAAGGCCATCTTAAGGGTCAGGTGCTTGGCCTCAGCCGACTCCAGGGGTTCGAAGGGGGCCTCAGCCAGCGCTTCGAGAACCACCGCCAGGTCCCAAGTGGGAATCCTGGAACGAGTCACGGGTCTCATCCTCCGGGCTGCACGACCAGTGGAAGCCTCCCCAGAGGCCCATCACTCAGAGGGGCGTGGAATGCCGCCATGGCAGCCACATACACCTTGATTGTGGATGGGGAAAGGCCAGCAGAGAAACGGTCCTGGAGGAACTCCAGTACTGTAGTGACCGGGCAGGTAACTGGGTCCACCGCCTGTTCTCTACACCAGGTGGCAAACACATTCCACTTCAGGCCGTACGTCCTACTCGTGGACGGGGCTCTGGAGCTGAGCAGCGTCTCGACTGTTCCCGCCGTCAGGCCCGCCTCCAAGAACTGGGCCCCCTCAGGGGCCAGACCCACAGTCTCCACAGGGCGGGGCAAGGGTGAAAGACCTAGCCCTCCGCCTGAGAAAGCAGGTCTCTCCTCAGGGGGATCTGCCATGGCGGGCCCTCGAGGAGCGATATTATGTCCGAGAACCACACTCGGGCCGGCCAAAACGGGGCAACCAGCAGTAGACTGACACCGTCCTGACGGACCCGCTCCAGAACCCCCAGAGCGACTGGAGGAAAGGCATACAGGCGCAGCCTCGGCCACGTCTGCACCATGGCATCCAGCCCTAGCATGGCTGGGGGCGAGAGGGAGAACCACAGTGGACAGTGCGTAGTCTCTCGAGACGCAAACAAGTCCACGTCTATGGGACCGAACCTTTCGCATAATAACTCCACCACTTGGGGGACAGGGGACCCTGGGACAGGAACCAAGGCTTCCTCCATACTGACAGGGAACAAAGGCACCTGCTCGTAACCCATATCAGACGGAACGGATTTCCCCTCGGGGAGAATCCCTTGGATTTTGACCACCACTGCAGGGCTCTCATGTGCAGCAGGCCAGATAGGATTACACTAGACGCTGCCGCCATGAGACCCAACACCCTCTGAAAGTGTTTCACAGTGATGGTGAGGCCTAGCTTCACTCTGGTCACCGAGGACAAAATGGACCCGACGCGTGCAGGTGACAGGTGGGCCCGCATTGTCGTCGAGTCCCACACCACCCCTAGGAACGTAGTCCGTTGGGCGGGCGTCAGCATGCTCTTCTTCGCATTGAGCCGCAGCCCCAAACGCTGAAGGTGGGCGAGGACGACATCTTGATGCCGAACTGCTAACTCCCGAAACTGAGCCAAGATGAGCCAGTCATCGATATAGTTTAATATGTGGATGCCCTGGAGCCTCAGCGGGGCCAGAGCTGCATCCATGCATTTGGTGAACGTGCGAGGAGAGAGTGCTAGGCCGACTGGAATCCTTGGATTGGATGTGACTGATGATGGCGGGGATGGTGAGCATCCTGAACCTGAATCTCCTCAGAGATTGGTTCAGGGACCGCAGACCTAAAATCGTACGCAATCCTCCGTCCTTCTTGGGAACTATGAAGTACTGGCTGGAGAACCCGGACTCCCTGACTTGCGGGGAAATGAGTTCTATGGCCCCTTTCTCCAGCAGAGAGCGAACTTCTTGTCCCAACACCTGGCTCTGCCCCGCGTGCACCGCAGTCCAGACCACCCCGTTGAACTTCTGCAGGGGGTGGCCCCGGAACTGCAGCCTCTAGCCATCCACTACGGTGTGCAGGACCCATGGGGAAATGTTAGCAAGGCTCCGCCATGCTTCTACAAAATCCACCAAGGGAACCCCCCTCGGGGCTGGTGGCCAGTATTATGCGTAGGTCCCCGTTGGCACCTGAAGCGGAGGACCACCAGGGAAAACTCGCCGGCGACCCACAGTGTGTGAGCCCGATCATTCCCCTTCGAGGGAACTCGAACTGCGTCGGTTACGACACTATGGGAACGCCTCTAGGCGAAGCAGGTCTGAACGTGAATGAAATCACTCCAATCCTATTGGCCTGTTGCTAGAACGGTAAGGTGTGACGGAATAACCGGAGGAGTATAAAGCACACCTGTACACACTCATCATTAGCTTTTTTCTATTCAGCAGGCGCGCTGTATGTTGTTTGAAGAAAGCTCCAGTCCTACAAGCAGTGTGTCTTACCTGAAGAAGAAGTCTACCAGCATGTCCGGCAACCAGATGTACAGAAGGTGTGTTTTTTCTTGCCCTCGGTACATCACGGATGGAGATTCTCATGAGATGTGTGTCTCATGTTTGGGGATGGAGCACGCACGGGCAGCTCTCGAGGGGGCTGCCTGCGCCCGTTGCGAAGCCCTTTCCGTGCGGGTACTGAGGTACAGCATGGCTCTCTTTTCCGAGGATGGCCGGATGTGTTTTCCCTGTGGCGCGGGCCCTGCGGCCGCTGAGGCGGCCCGGCGGCTTCACTCATGGGTTCACAGCGTGATCTGTCAGAGGATTTCGGGACGGCTGAGGCTTTTTCCCGACCTTCATCAGCTGGCTCCGACGCTTCCTTTCCTCGTTCGGGAGGCCGTTCTCGGCTTCTCCCGCTCTCGGTTTGGATCCGGAGACGCTGTAGCAATCCGACTCCGAGGAGGCGGACGTGCTCAGCGCAGTGGACGATGACTTCCGGGTGTCGGGGCGGCGTCATCTGGCCGCGCCCGACTATGACGTGCTGCTGGAGGTGGTGACTAGAGCCGTGGCTAAGCTCAACATCAACTGGCCGAAAAAAACCAAAACAAAAAGAGAACAGAGGAGCAGACACCACAGGCTAGTGGTAGCTTGATGAAAGGTTTCTTAAGCACCACACGCCACCTCCACGCCGGTCTCTGCCATTCTTTCCTGAAAAGAAAGTGTTGAATGATGAACTGAGTAATCTTGGGGCAGACCCTTCTCTACATGGCTTTCCACACCCCGATCACTGAACTACAGTAATGTGATGGGGGTTAGGGACCGTGGTTATGGGAGGATGCCTCGGGTGGAGGATGAGCTTGCGAGCTAGCTCTCCCCTCGACTTGCGTCCTCCCTGGAGAAGCCGGCGTTACCATCCAAGGGAGGGGTTCTTGGGGAAACTTCCCTTGGTTGTACGTTTCCTCCGTGGTGCCCGGAGGATGAGACCTGCGACTCGGTCCAAGGTTCCCACTTGGGATCTGGCAGTGGTTCTTGGGGCGTTGGCTGAGGCCCCCTTCAAACCCCTGGAGTCAGCTGAGGCTAAGCACTTGACCCTCAAGATGGCCTTTCTCCTTGCTATCACCTCTCTGAGGAGGGTGGGGGAGCTCCAAGCGCTTTCGGTTTCCCCGCAAAGCCTGGAGTTTGCCCCGGGGAATATTAGGGCTATCCTGCACCCTCGTTCAGGATACATCCCTAAAGTGCCTTCTTGTGCGGCAGGGTCCACAGTGCTGCAGGCATTTCATCCTCCACCTCATGTGACGGCGGAGGACGGGAGACTTCATCTGCTCTGCCCTGTCAGAGCACTGAGTATTTACACTCTGAGGTCCTCCCGTTGGAGGAAGGCTGACCAGCTGCTAGTGTGTTTTGGGTCTCCCAGGGCCGGGCTCCCTGCATCCAAACATACTATTAGCAACTGGATTGTTCAGACTATTTCCCTGGCCTATCAGGTGCGCGGTTTGCCTTCACCTGTGGCTGTGAGGGCTCATTCTACCAGAGGCAAGGCGGCCTCTCGAGCCCTCCTTTCCGGGGCCTCTTGCAGGATGTTGTTTAGCGGCTGGGTGGGCCACTCCGCACACATTCATTCGGTTTTACAGTCTTGACCTTCCTTCGGCACCTGGCACTCGTGTGCTCTCCTCTTAGTCGTGCCACTTTATTGCACACAGGGGCAGGCGGGGTTTTCGGCACGGTTTAGTGGGTATCTCGTTCCCATAGTGTCGTAACCGACGCAGTTCAAGTTCCCTCGAAGGGGAACGTCTCGGGTTACGTATGTAACCCTGGTTCCCCGAGAAGGGGAACGAGAGACTGCGTCGGCCCGCCGCACCTCTCTCCCCGCCTGAAGCGCCTGCTTCATAGTTTAAGCTAATGATGAGTGTGTACAGGTGTGCTTTATACTCCTCCGGTTATTCCGTCACACCTTACCGTTCTAGCAACAGGCCAATAGGATTGGAGTGATTTCATTCACGTTCAGACCTGCTTCGCCTAGAGGCGTTCCCATAGTGTCGTAACCGACGCAGTCTCTCGTTCCCCTTCTCGGGGAACCAGGGTTACATACGTAACCCGAGACGTTTTCCAGCTGCAACCCCTCGAGGCGGGCAGACTGGTGAGAGCTCGCTGGTGGTTAGCGTGTCCCGAGCCGCCATGAGGGAGGGGACCTCGGTCAGCCTCTCCGGGGGCTGTGGGCGAGAGCGCCGCCTCGCGTCCCGGGTTTGTTGAGGGCGACTACGGGAAGCAACGCTTCACTTCTGGCTCCGGCGGTAGGAGCTAGACGAGGGCTGAGTTCGTCTCTCTTCAGCCGTCGCCGTCCTGGACCCAGACCGGCGGGGGAGGTATTGCTCAAACGCCTCTCTCTGCGTTGCAGCGTGCTGAAACCTGCTGATGACAGCATCCACCGCCTCACCAAACAGGCCAGTAGGAGAGAGGGGCACATCCAGGAGAAAAGCCTTCTCCTTCCCCTGGATGCCCGAGAGGTTGAGCCACAGATGGCGCTCCGTAGCCACCAATGCTGCCAAGGAGCAGCCAATGCTTGGTAACATGGAGCGTTAAGACCGTAAGCTCAGTCAGGTCCTCCTCAGAGGGACCCCCCCCTAGGTCATAGTCTTGAGAAGATCGGCCTGGTACGCCTGCAAGATGGCCATAGCGTGCAGACTTGCACCAGCTTGACCCGCTGCCATGTAGGCCTTGCCCACCAAAGTGGATGTTTCGTCCGACACAGTTTGGTGGGGAGCGCCGACATCTGAAGGAACAAAGCGAGGGTGGCAGAAAGATAGCTCGCGAGTGCTTCCTCCCCCCAAGCCATCGTTCTCTTAAGCCGTGCTGCTTAGTTTCTGTCACGCTGCTGTAGTCCAGCATCGGGGACACAGTCAGACGTGCAGAGCAGCTTTTTTTTTTTTGGTCTGTTCTATGATTTACATAACTCATTGTGCAAATCAGGAAAGAACGCGGGGGTGGCGCTTGGGCTGCAGAAAAGCTCATGGAGGTTACTGCCGCCTCTCATAGCTGGGCACGGTCTGATGACGTCGGCCCGGCTCCCGGAAGTCATCCTCCATGATGCTAAGCACGCCTAGCTCCTCAGAATCAGACTGTGCAAGCCTCTCCAAACTCATACCTCGGGCGGGAGAAGCCGAGAAACGGATTCCTGAACGGGGAAGAGAGGAGGCGGAGTCTCGATGCCCTCGGAGATGTAGCTCTGGGCGCCCCATGACCGAAGCCACCGCGCCGCCTCAGCGACCGCCAGGCGCGAGCCACGGGGAGAGCGCATCCGGCCGTCTTCGGAAAAAGGAGCTGCACGGGACCTCAGCACTCTCAGGGGCAGGGCCTCACAATGGCCGCAAGCAGCCCCCTCGAGAGCTGCCTGGGCATGCGTCATCCCCAGAAGGATACACACAGGGCATGAGTGTCCCCAGCCGTGATGTAGCGTGGGCATGGAAAAACACACCGCCTGAATCGTTCACCAGCCATCTCTCTGTCTGCCATCTGACTTCCTTCCAGGTAAGAGCTTCTTAGGGTTTTTGCTTAGCTTTGGTCTTCAAACATGCCAGAGTGCCTGCTGAATAGAAAAAGGCTAATGTGTCCGGTGTGCCGGCGTGCTTATATACGCCTCCAGTTACGCCGTCACACACTACTGTTCTAGCAACACCAATAGGATTGGAGTAGTTTCATTCATGTTTCAGCCCTGCCACGCCCAAAGGCGTTCCCATAGTGTCGTCACCGACGCAGTTCGAGTTCCCTCGAAGGGGAACCCTAAATTGCCCCTCCACACACATAACCATGGCAACTGACATTCCTCTTTGTTTAATTACCTCACATCAAAGGATATTCTTATCTTCACACCCAGATGTGAATTGGTGAGAAACTCCAGAACACCAGAGGAGGACAGCCCACATTCCTTTGTGCGAACAAGAATACTGTCTCCGTTTAATTTGCCTATTACCTTGTTTAATTAAATAATCTTTGTTAAGTTACTTAGCAGGTCTCTCCACTCTCTCCAGCTATATTAGTTATAGTTATATTACCATGTTATATAAGTTATATTACCATGTTGTTGTTGTTGAAAAGAAGAATCCATAAAGAAAGTTAATTTGCTGTGTTTAATCTTCCTCAATACTGATATTCCTTTAATTTAGGTTATACTAATGCCATGCTTCAACACCGTTTTATATAGTTTCTTGTTAAAGAACATGATACAGAAATATTATCCTGTGCTACTTAATTAATTTTTCAGTTCGAATTTAATGTTAAATTAAAGCTGCAAGCAGCGTTGGGCGGGCCCTCGCACTTGTAGCACGTCTGGGTGTGAGCCGGCCGCGTTGCACATCCTGGAGCTCTGCCGGTGCGGCTGTGGTTCCGACGCCGCATGAAGGTGTTATATGTCACTTCCTGTGTCCCCTATGTGGAGCTACATAGCACTTGCCGCTATGAATATAAATCGGTATTGGCGTGTAGATGTCTGCGGGGTGGGAGAGTTATCAAGCACGTAAAGTTTGGTTCAGATGTGAGCGTGTACACTGAAGTTACAACAACTTCCTGTGTCATGGCGAAGAGTTGATCTTTGACGCCACGGACACGCCCATTGATGAAAACTCACAGATAGCACAACTTTTCATCTTCAATGCCTTTAGAAGGCACAGCAGAAATTTGAAGTCGGTCGGACTAAATCCCTAGGAGGAGTTCGTTAAAGTACGGAGTGTGTAAATCATCCAAAAATGGCCGTAAAATTCAAAATGGCCGACTTCCTGTTGGGTTTAGGCTATGGCTCCAAGAGACTTTTTTGTGCGTCTGGACAAGATACACTCACCACAGAAAATTTGTGCACGTAGGTGAAACGTGCGGCGGGGGCTGCTTCGATAAAAGTCACTTCCTGTTGCCAGCAGGTGGCGCTATGAATGTGGGTGAATGTCAGCATGTACATGTGTTCAGGGCGGGACTCTCATCCTACATGTACAGTCAGCATGTAGGGTTCTTATGGGTTCTTGAGGCTTTTTTGTGCGTCTTGATAATCATATCAAGACGCACAATGTATCAACATGTCCCCAGAAAATTTCGTGCATGTAGGTTGAACGTGAACGAGGGGCTTCCTGTGTCGTATATTTCAGCTGTGCACTCCCTTCTTGCTCATTTGCCCTGGTATTTAAGTCCTCAGTTCTGTTTAGTCTTTGTTGCGTCGTCATCTTATGTTGAGTGTTCCGTCTGTGCTCTGTTCTCTGTACTCCGTGTCCTGTTTCTGTGATTTGGATAATTTTTGCCCTTTTTGGATTTACCTTTGTTTGGACTCTTACCTGCTGTGCTACCATGAAAGCCTGTTTAAGTTTAGATATTAACAAAACTTAAACGGCTGGATGACACGGTGAGGGCCTGGATGACACGGTGAGAAGGGAGATGACACGGTGAGCGTTTGTGTAATCTCGTGAGACTTGGTGCAATTCAAACATGGCAGCTGGCAACTAAACAAACATTTCATTAAACAAACAATCCGCCAATTTTAAGCGAATTAACAAATAAGAGCAGTCGAATCGCACTAGAGGACCTCGAGGATGAGTGTTTGGAGGACCTTGAAGTTTACATTGACCAGTGTTTTCATCGAGTGGTCATGGGGAAATCAAAAAGAAACCGCACAGAAGACTCACCTGGAGCATCACCTGGAGCAGTCTCCTCACAAGGTGCAGATTTCACAGAGATCCTGGATTCAATAGACAAGAAATTGTCTAGCTTTGATGCCCGATTATCTCTGGTGGAAGTACTTCACAAAGAGTTTCAGGCTCTGCGGGAATCCCTGGAGTTCAGCCAGAAACAGGTGGTTGAGCTTGCGGCGGAAAACAAGGTCCTCAAAGGTTCGGTTAAATCCCTCACGGAGGGAATGACGCGGCTCTCGGCAGACAATAAAAACATTAGAGAAGCGATCATCGATCTCCAGGCTCGTAGTATGCGGGATAATCTGGTCATTTCGGGTATCCCGGAGCAGGCGGATGAAGCCCCAGAGGAGACCGTTAAAAGCTTCATCCAAAATCAACTGAAGCTCCCGGCCGAGACCGTGAAGAACATCAGCTTCCACCGGGTGCACCGCCTGGGAGGACGGCGACAGGAGAACCAGAGGCCCAGGCCCATCGTCGCGAAGTCAACACTTCAAGCAGAAGGAACTGGTTAAAGGCCGCGGCAGGGAGCTGAGAGGGACCAACTTCAGCGTTAATGACCAGTTTCCCCGGGAGATCCTGGACTGACGCCGAGTCCTGTTCCCGATAAGAAAGAAGCTTATTGGAGAAGGATCACGGGCTGTCATCGCGGTGGATAAACTTTACGTTGATGGCCAGCTGTACCGCGACCGAGACACCACTCCTTGGCTCTACTAAGAACCAAGTCCAGCAACAGGTGAACTGTATCACTATGCGATCATGTTTTCCCCTCTCAGTTAATTACTCCGTGACATATGGCAAGTTAATAGTTATAAAATACAGTGCACGTCTCAACAGCCTATACTGTGGTTATCTGACTAGACTGATAATGTTTTGTGTATTTTCCTCTGTTTTTGTTTCACTGTTTCTTTCTTTTGTTAATGTTGCTCTTCCTCCGCCGTTTACACGTCGATCAGCTGCGCAGTTTTCATACTGTTTAATTCACAAACAGTCGGGCACACCGCTAGCACACACACGCAGGCGCATACAACATGAACACATAGACACACACATACAGGCACATACAACACACACAATGATACAACACGCACACTGCACACACTAGCCTACACCACATCCCTTAGTTGAATGATGACCTCACTTATAATCACCTCTTGGAATGTACGCGGAGTTGGTTCAAGGGAAAAGAGATTAAAAATTTTTAACCATCTAAATAATCTGCAAGCAGACATTGTCCTACTACAGGAGACTCATTTACCCAAGACAGCAGATAAACTAACCTCACCACAGTTTCCTCACTCGTACGCAGCCTGTTATAACTCAAAACAAAGGGGTGTCACCATTATGATAAATAGAAAAACACACTTCAATCATAATACCACTGCTATTGATCCAGAGGGTCGATTCATTATTGTTAACATTTCGATTCAAAATACTCCTTTATGCATTGCTAACATCTATGGCCCAAATGTTGACAACCCCTCCTTTTTTCATGCTTTCTTCAACTCACTCTCTGCTCACTCAGACACAGCTCTTATATTAGGAGGGGACTTCAACATGGTATGTAATCCAGCAGTTGACAGGCTCAGTACGGCAGGTGGTCACCGTATTTGGAAATCAACAGACATCCTTAAACAATACATGAGCGATTTTGGTCTTTGCGATGTTTGGCGTTCTCACCACCCCACTCTTAGAGAATATACCTTCTTTTCACCAGTCCACCACTCATATTCTCGCCATGACTATTTTTTGGTTAGCAGCTCAATTATGACAGACATTTCCAACATTCAGATTCACCCTATCACTATCAGTGATCATGCACCGGTTTCTATCACTCTTACTAAAAAAAGGGTCACACGGCCAACTAGAAGTTGGAGATTTAACGCATCATTGCTTAAAGACCTAGATTTTATAAATTACTTCAAAAAGAAGTGGGCAATATATATGGAAACTAATGACCTGCCAGGAACCTCGCCATGTCTTCTTTGGGAGGCAGCAAAAGCAGTAAATAAAAAGAGCAAAAAAAAAAGAGAGATCTTGTGAATTAGAGCTAGAACAAAAAATAAAAACATTAGAAACTACCCTTGCTACCTCCCCACAGGAACACATGCTGAATGATCTGAGAAAATCAAAACTTGAATTAAATGAAATTATTAATAAAAAGACCCAATTTCAGTTGCAAAGACTACGCTTGGAGAACTTTGAACATGGCAATAAATCCAGCAGATTCTTAGCCAGCCAACTGAAATTGAATAAAGAAAAAATAACTATTTCTTCCTTAAAGGACTCAGCTGGGAATCTGACTTATAACCCAGAAGAAATCAACAATGCATTCAGAGATTATTATAAAAACTTATATACATCACAAATTGACCCATCTAGCTCTAACATCGATGCATTTCTGAACAATATAGATTTGCCAAGGTTAGATGATGAACAGATCAGGGCTCTGGATTCACCTGTTTCAATGGCTGAACTCCAGGAAGCTCTCTTACATATGCCGAATAATAAAGGCCCTGGGCCTTGCGTGTTGCCTCCAACAATGAATTCTGCTAATATCAGCCTGCTCCTTAAACCAGACAAAGACCCCACACTCCCGTCCAGTTATCGCCCAATATCACTTATTAACGCAGATCTTAAAATCATCTGCAAAACCCTAGCAAGAAGGCTAGAGAAGGTCACTCCTGGTATAATACACTCTGACCAAACAGGATTTATTAAGGGCAGGCACTCCACCAACAATACACGCAGGCTACTTAACTTAATAGACTATGCCACTATTCATAACCTGGAAACTACAGTTGTTTCTTTAGATGCAGAGAAAGCATTTGACAGAGTAAATTGGAAATTTCTATTCGCTACTCTTTCATAGATTGGATTAAAATCTTATACAGTTCCCCAAGAGCTTCTGTCAAAACAAAGGATCATACTTCTCCATGCTTTAGTCTCCAGAGGGGTACCAGGCAGGGTTGCCCACTCTCTCCCTCGCTATTTGCTATTTTTATAGAACCGCTAGCAGCTGCGATCAGACAAAATAATAATATTTAGCATGGTGGGAACTTCTCAAAATATCTGGGTCTTCACCTATCCCACGCAGATTTACCCCAATCTGGAATAATCCTGACATCCTGCAAAATAAGAAAACACTAAATTCCCCACTGTGGTATGACAAAGACAAAGACATCTAGAGCATGTAATGCAAGGCAGTAACTTTATTCCATTCCAGGATCTAGTGGCACAATATGGAATTAGCCATAATAGATTTCTGGAATTTCAACAGTTTAAATCCATAATTCAGGCTAGATTTAAGGATAAAATAATGGACTTAGATTTACCTCCAATGATAACAGACTTTCTTAAACTCTCGCCTCCAAAACTGTTATCAAAAGTATACATGTTACTGTTAAAAACAGATAGTTCAATCTCTCTCCCATTCTTAAAGTGGGAGACAGATCTATCCATTAGTCCAGACCAAAACTTTTGGATGCAGATATGTTTAAATACCTTTAGAATGACTACAAATCCCAATCTACAACTTATACAGTATAAAACTCTCCATAGAACACACTATACTGGACAAAGGATGTTCAGAATGGGTCTTATGCAGTCAAACATCTGCCGGAACTGCTCAGGTAACATATCTGATAGTTACATGCATGCTATGTGGCAATGTACACCTGTTCAAAAGTTCTGGCAGAAGATATGTGAAGACCTATCGATATGGCTAAGTTACCCCGTCCCAGTTTCCCCATCACTCTGCGTGCTGGGGGACCTAAGTGACATTAGTATAGAGGTTGACACATCATACATGCTTCTCACTGCCTTATGCATCACCAAGAAAACTATCCTCATGAACTGGAAGGCCAAAAAGAATATAAGTATCACCCAATATCGGAATCACCTTATAGATCACATTAGCATGGAGAAAATGTCTGCTGTAAAAAAAAAACAAATTGACACAATTCCAATCTCTCTGGTCCCCCTTGATCAACTTAATAGGGGTGGGTGTGTACTGCCTTGCTGGTCAGGGTCCCGTACGGCCGGTAGGTGTGTCTGGGGGTGGGTTGATTCTTAGATGCATTGCGGTACAGGCGTGGGGGACTTTTTCTAATTTTTTTTTTTTTAAATGTTGGTTGATGGCATGGTGTTGGCGGTGGAGGTTGGTGGGGGGGGATGCTTGTGGTGGGTTTCGGTCCAGTGGTGAACGTGCAGTGTGGGTCACGGTGTAGCCATGGGTGGGGTCTGTGGTCTCTCTGGATGCGGGGGGGATGGGGGCGGTTTGCGCCGGCTGGCATCTCTCCTGTGCAGCGCATTACTTGGCTGTTGTGTGCCGCTAGTTAGATTGGTAGCGGGGTAGTGTTGATTGGCTCATCTGTAGGTCATTATTGGCTTGCGTGCTTGTCGGGGGTTGGGGGCATCAGGTGCGGGCTTGGACTGGGCTGGTGTGCGGCTCTGTCCTGTGTGCATGCTGTGCATCCTGATAATTGCATTTCGGTTCTCTGAGGGGTCTGGCGACTGGTTGTTGGAGGGGTGGGGGACCGGGAAGAAGGGGTTGATGGGGTGGGTTGGGGGTGCAGGCTGGTCCTTTTTGAGCTGGTTGGGGGGTGTCTCCTCTGGATTTTAGTGCCTGGACTGGATGCTTGGTGGTTGTGCTGGGATCCTGTGTGTGGAGGGATTGTGCTTTGGGGTGTGTCGATGGTTGCTTCGCAGTCGCATCGTGGCCCTTTGGATTGTGGTCGTGTTGAGTCCTAGGGGCTAGGTGCATCTGCTGACTCCCTAGGGCTGAGGGGCTGTTGCTGCTGTCGCGGGGTGATTGCTGTCTATTTTTCTTTGGGGACCTTGTGTGTGGGATGCTTCGCTGCTAGGGAGGGAAGGGCGCGGGGGGTGGGGGTCTTCTGGCCTTACCTGGCCTGAGTGGCATTGCCTCCTGGGTGTGGGCCGACCTTCGGGTCTGGGCTGTTGGGCCGTTCTGTCCTTGGGCGGGGTCCTTGGGTTGTGCCAGCTCTGATGGCCTGGTGGTGCTCGAAGTGCTCCTGATTGTGGGGGAGCGGTGAGGTGGGGGGGTGGCAGTGGGGCTGCCGGAGGGGCCCCGGCGAGGACGGGGGATTGTTGGACTTTGGGTTGGGGCTGCACTGACCTGCCTCGAGAGTGTGTGGGGGTCTGGGGCACGGGGCTTTGGAGCCTCTGGGTCTGGGGCGGGTCTGCGTGCTGGGGGGGCTGGGCCCCCCTGGGCCCGTCCTGGGGATGGGCGGGGTTGTCGCTGACTCTGGGGTGCTGCCGGTGCTAGAGGGGCTCTTGCTATAAGCCCTGGGCTGGAGGGACCTGGCGTCCTCCTGCTTAGGGGGGTGGGGGACGGGACTGAATAAATGATGGGGCCAGTCAGGAATCTGGTCTTCTAGCCTCCCTATGACCTCCTTCACCTTTCCCCCTTTGGTCATGTCTCACAACATACACCCTTAGGACCCTGGGGGGCGGGCAGCCTGCAGGGCGTTTGGGGGGTGGGGCTGCTTTATTGCGGCCTCGCACTCCTTCCTCCCTCACTGCCTGCCCCTCAATTTTAATTACACATTAGACACATAGGGCTTGGGGGGTGGGAGGGGCACGATGGGAGGCTCCACTACCTGACAGTTGTGTGGTGCCTGTGTCACAACTACCCTCCAATTTTAGTTGTACCTTAGTTACCACACACCTTTACTCCACCATACAACACTTCACAATCCATGACATGCATCCAACACAAAACAATACATTTACAGAGGCAGGCAGAGGGGTTGAAGGAGTGGGGGAGATTCTCATTGGCCTCGTGTCCTACCCCCTGGAGCCCCGGGCGTCGGGGGTGCTGTGGGGTTGGTGACGGCCTTGCCTGATCTGGGGTGGGCTGGGGGGGGTCGGGGCTCCCCTGGCGTGGGGGCCCTCCCTTGACCTAGGGTTCTGGGGACTTGGGCTTGTGGCCTTTGCTCATTTCTGGGCGGGTGGTGTGTCCCTGGGCCTGGGGGCCCGTTGTCTCCTCTCCTCGCCTGGGCCCTCTTCGGCAGAGGTGAGGCTCCCGCTGCTTCCCCCTGCCAGCTCTCTCACGGTGGGGACATTCGGGAGTCTCTGGGGCGCATGGCCGGTGTTGTCGGGGTAGGTTTTGGTGCTCCTCCTTGGGGGTGCTTGACTGGGGGGGGCTGGGCCCCTGTTCGGGGATGAGATCGGCCTCGGGGGCTGCTGTCACTGCCTGCACTGTAGGGAGGGATGCCTCTGGCTGGGCTGGGGGACCGTTGGCCTGGTTCTCCCGCGTTATCGCTCCCTGGCGGCAGGGAGCTTCCCGGCACGGCTTTCTGCTGTTCTTCCTTGGGGCGGGGTACAGCTTCCCCCGGGACATGCAGTCTGGGGTCCTTTGTGCTTTGGGGGGTCGCAGGGTGTCCTGGCTTATGGGGGGTGGGGGTCTCTGCGCGGGTTGATCCGATTGTCGATGCATCTTGATGCATTATGCTTTTTCCCTGGGCAGGGTCTCTGGATGGCTGCTGGGCGTTTAGTTTGTGCATTGGAGTCCGGGGGAGGCATTTCCTCGTTGGCTCGGAGGGACCTGTTTGCTCGTTTACCCTGTTTTGCTTCGTTGGCCTCGGATCCGTGCTTCCCCATTTCTCTGTCGGCCAGTTGTTGGACCCCTCTGGATACTGAGGTATATAGTTATTTTTCAGGATGTGCAGGGCTGTGCTCCGGTTTGTTCTGGGTTTGTGCCTGGAGTTCTCGGCCCTTGACGGGTGGGTGGGTTGTTGGTGGCATGCAGCTGAGCTAGTTGATTTTGCCTCGTTGCTGGTTTGGCTGGTGTTGCACGGCGGCCAGGGGGCGTGCTGGGCATGGGGGATGTCGGCTGGCACCGGTGGCCTTAGTTTTTTCCGGCGGTTGGGGGGATGGCGGACTTTTATTGGCGGGTGCACGGTGACCTATGCGGCGCGTTTGCTGCCGGGCTGGGACTTGCTGCTGGTGTTTCTCTCCGCTGGCTTTCGCTGTCGTGTTGTTCCGTTTACTCTCTCTCGTTTGCCCGACCTCGCACGCGGGATTCGCGGGGGGCTGCTGGGCATTGGGTGTCGCCGTGCTCGCGCAGTGTGCGCGTTGGGCTCGTCACTTGTGCATTGGTGTTGATGATTGCGTGGCATTTGGGCATTTTTGTTGTTTGCTGCGCGGCGGTGGGGTGCTGGGTGGGGGGGGAGCACTGGTCTATGTTGTGTGCGTGCCGCGGTCGGTCCAGGCGCTGCTCTTCCGCGGGTTACGCTTTTTGCGTTCCGTCGGCATTACGTTGTCAACTGGCATTTGGGTCGGGGTCTTCTGCGTTTGCATCGCGGTGCATCTCGGAGTCTTTGTTTTGTTTTTTTTATTTGATTTATTCTTTTTCTTTCTCCCACCCCTATTGGCTACTGGGGTTCTTGCCTGCCTGTTACAGTCGTGGCGCCCCACTCTCACTAACAACTACATTCTTTAACAGGCTTATGCGCACACACATGTACACACACACACATACAGACACATTCACCCACACGCACACAGACACACACAGACACAAACAAACTTAGGTTGTCCCTGGTAGAATTATTCCTGATGCTTTTATTCCTGATGTTACTTATTTAAATTAATTATTATCCCAGCTCTCGTGGCTGTGTTGTGTTGCTTATTTAGTGTATGTGACTGTTTCTTGTTTTCATTGTTCTCTTAGTTGTCTTAATATGTCAGCTGTTTATTGCTGCTGTTCGGCTGGTTGTCTTCTACTATTATTATTATTTTTATTGTTTGTTTTTGTTTGTTTGTTTGTTGTTGTTGTTTTTCTCCTCCCCAAGCCCCCCTCTCTGTTCTATTGCAGGTTTCGTTGCTTTCTGCAATTGGTGTTTCCCACAGCTTTTCCCTGTTGTCCCCACCTTTCATCCCCCTTTCCCCCTTCTCTTACAGGTGTTGTCCTTTCTCTGTGCTGTCTGTTTGTGCCCCCCCATCCCCGTGTCTGCCCCCCTGTCCGGCCCGGTGACAAATCAATACATAATTAAATAAATAATAAAACAGACAAAGGAGTATTTTAATACTCTCTTGTTAAAGTAAAATCTGTCTGGCACAATATGGTATCCAGGTCATTATACTCTATACCAGGCTGCTGGGCAGGACAGGTTTAAAAAAAAAAAAAGGAAAAAGATATTAACAATCACATAGAAGTGCATCCTGTTGTCTGTGTCTGCATTTGGCCTTCACACCTCCGTTACCTGCATCTGCACTCAGCCATCCTTGACATCCATCATGCTCTTGAAATATGTTGGCGCTGTTGGACTGACATGATCGCCAGCGTTCTATGATCATGATATGGTCCTCATTTATTTATTAATTATTCATCGCTCTATTCATTGCATTCACTCATTTGTGTGTCTTGTAGTTGTTTGTTGTGTGTAGTTAGTAGTTTCATAAAAGTTTAATTTATTATGGTCACTGTACATGAGTCAAGAACTTGATGTCCACCTCCCGAATTGAGACTTCTTTAAGGGTGGTACCTTATGAATTAATTACTGCAAGTTAAATTGTTATTTAGTATAAATATAGATTATTTCTAATAGGCCACGTTGAGTGCTATCACTCTACTTTATCTTTTGTACCAATTAATGTGTTTAGGCTTGTTAATTGTTACGTTATTTGGTGCTGCTTTTTATTAAGTGGTATTGATGCTACACAGCCTATGAACATGTGTATACCTGCCTAAAGCCTTGTAAAAAGTATCAAGGCCACCAACAGCCTTGTAAAGATTGACTTATTTGAGTGAGAGGCTACCTTTGGCTGCATGGGCCTTCCATGTCTCCCTGTTGTGACAAATCTCCTGGTTCCACGTTGCCTTGAAGCTCTTGAAGTCCAGTGTGGTCAAACAGCAACTGTCCTCTGAGCATGGACTCTTCACACTGGAATGCTTTCCATCGCTGCCACTAATACTGTTGACACTGTGGAAGTGTAGATGTGCATGTGCAGAACAGACACACACCCAGGACACATGCACACCAAATGTTAAAACGCTGTAACTGTTTGGAGATCAAAGATGTCTTTCAAAGATGGACCTGAGTGCTGTGTTGGTATTCTGGCTTTACCCACCACTATGATGCTGTTACACCTATTATAAAAATATGACTCTGCTGATACACAACACTGTGTTCAAACAGAACTGTTAGAAAAAGGATTACAATAGTTGACCAAATAAAAATAAAAAATGCAACACTTTTTCAAAGCTACACTAATATTTTTAAAGATATTTTTGGGGCTTTTTATGCTTTTTTTCCCCCCAGATAGGACAGCTGACAGACAGGAAATATGGAAAAGTATTTATACTAGTATTTAAATACTAGCATTTATTGCTCTTACTAGTATTTATTGCTGCTCTTACCAGTATGTATTGTCAGTTGTAGATCTTGTGCTGTATTTGATATTTGTTGATGCTTGTATGTTGTTTCTCAAATGTAAGTCGCTATGGATAAAAGTGTCTGCCAAATGAGTAAATGTAAAGTAAATGTAAATGAAAGAGAAGGGACGACATGCAGCAAAGGGCTGCGGATCAGCCACATCAGAAAAAAGACTATAGGTTGATTGTTACAGCAGCTTATTACAACCCATATTTACGTTACCTTTAGTGGCCATATGACAGGAGTGAAGAAAGAAGTCATGCGACGTAGTATGAAGAGTGACAAAGTCTGCTTAAAGCCTTGATTATACTCGGGAGAGGGTCCACACATGGACAGCTCAGCGGACTACTTCTGTTTATACTACTTTCTGGATTCAGCTTGGCGGACCCATTCCACAGGTACGCAGTAGATCGGTTGGTGCGCTGGTAGCGTAGTTGGCCATAAAAAATGGGAGGCACGCCCCTTTGATGACGATATTTTTGTCACGCGGGCCCTTGCATACTCGCGGACGCGGAAAGTATAATCCTTGGATAAGGAGGTAGGGAGGCGGAGGGGTCCCACTCAGGAGCCCTGTGTCAATCCAAGTCAGTGTTGGCTTATTAATAGTTCTAAGTAAAATAGTATTCTGATGTGAGTTAAGTCATGTGATTTACGTGACTTACCTGAAGTACTTATTTGAACCCACACCACGGTCTTTTCCTAAACCTAACCAAGTAGTTTTGTTGCCTAAAAGTGTCAGGGTTAATGCTGAGTGCAAACAGGAATTGGGCCCAAATGCAACACACTGAACATGTAGGAAGAGTTCTAATAATTTATTAACAAAAAGAGTTCAGGCCAATCCAAAGCCGGTTTCACACAGAGATTCCACAATAAAGGCAGAAAGATGTCCGCCAACAATCCTGCAACAGTGTGTGTTTTCACATAGCGTTCCGGCTTTCCGGATTACCTCCACTGCAGAGGAACAAGGCAGGAAGACAACGGGCCGACAGAGATTGAACAGAATTAGGACAATGGGTGCTTCTCAATTCTCTTATTGTCGTTTCCTTGCTCCTCGATCCTCGCTGGAACCGGAAGTCGTTCCACTCCACTATCTTGCAGACCGTCCCAAAGCTCTTATTTGCGCTCCGAGGAGCGAGGATCGATCTCTGAGGAGCTATGAGCAAGGATACACCAGTGCATCCTTCACAGACGTCTTTTACTGACCGACGCCCCCTTATTTGGTAGCCGTTATATTGATTGGACACTGCAGCTGATCGGACTGATCTGATACATCAGGACAGATAACATTAAAGTGTATCACTGCAAAGACTTAGGCTATGTTTGATTTGTTTTATGATTCACTGTCTAGTTAAAATCTGAGTTCATTGTAGGTCTGAACAACAAGCCCCACACACAACTTTATTGATTTATTAGAAAGAGTTTTCTTTTAGCAAGAAACGCGTTTTACATCATTTATTGTTATTTCTTGTCAGTCACGTGAGGCAGGCCATTACCGTGTTTAGTGTTTAATGATCAATTGGTGACGATGTGACACATCACAGTTTTGAGCGTGTTAAGCTCCAGGTTGTTGTGACCACACCAGAGAGCCTGCTGATCAACCTCCTGTCTGTAGGCCGACTCATCACCGTCCTGGATGAGGCCGATGACCATTGTGTTGTCAGCGAACTTCAGGAGTTTGACAGATGGGTCTCCTGAGGTGCAGTCGTTGGTGTAGAGGGAGAAGAGCAGTGGGGAGAGCACACACCCCTGGGGGTCACCAGTGCTGATAGTCCAGGTGCTGGATGTGATGTTCCCCAACCTCGCCTGCTGACTCTTGTCAGTCAGGAAGTTTGTAAAGCACTGACAGGTGGAGGCTGGCACATTGAGCTGGGTGAGTTTGGTGCTGAGGATTTCTGGGATGATGGTGTTGAACGCCAAGCTGAAGTCCACGAGCAGAATCTTTGCATATGTCCCAGTTTTATTAGGATGGCTGCGGCCCCCCCTGGCAGCACCACTGGATGGGACAAACATTTTAAGATCAGTAGCTTCAGTTTGTGCATTTATAGCGCCTCCTTGTGGTCAATTTGAATGAGACTTCCAGTGTATGTGTGAGGTCCTTATGTAGACATATCCTGCAAGTTTTGTGTTGATTGGACAAACAACTTGTATTTTGTAGCCTGTGTTGCGTTTTATCCCCTGCAGTGTGCATTTATAGCGTATAAATATATCTCCTGAGAGATTTGTGATGATTGGAGAATGAATATGGGATTTATAGTGTAATTTGTGTAATGCTAAGCACCTGTCTTGCGTTTGTAGCGCCCCCTAGTGACGTATGTACATCAAGCTGTCCAGGTATATCCGAGGCACCTATCTGAACATATCGTGTAAGTTTTGTGATGACTGGCCCTACAGTTGCTGATTTGTGGTCATTTATGTCCAGAGCCACACCCCTTTCAAAGTTCATTGGTCCATTTCTTGAAAAGTAATTGAGATATCGACATTCTTTATACAACTTTTAATCGGCTTGATCCAATGATGATTCACTGAAAATTTGGTGGCAATCGGAGCTACGGTCTAGGAGATGTCAAAAATGTGATTTTCAAAAAATTCAAAATGGCGGAAAAAAAGTCTAGGCGGACCTTAATACACTGCTCAAAAAAATAAAGGGAACACTTAAACAACACAATGTAACTCCAAGTCACTCACACTCACACTCAGTTCCTATGCTTCCTGGCTAATGTTTTGGTCACTTTTGAATGCTGGCGGTGCTTTCACTCTAGTGGTAGCATGAGACGGAGTCTACAACCCACACAAGTGGCTCAGGTAGTGCAGCTCATCCAGGATGGCACATCAGTGTGAGATGTGGCAAGAAGGTTTGCTGTGTCTGTCAACGTAGTGTCCAGAGCATGGAAGTGCTACCAGGAGACAGGCCAGTACATCAGGAGACGTGGAGGAGGCCGTAGGAGGGCAACAACCCAGCAGCAGGACCGCTGCCTCCACCTTTGTGCAAGGAGGAGCAGGAGGAGCACTGCCAGAGCCCTGCAAAATGACCTCCAGCAGGCCAAAAATGTGCATGTGTCTGCTTAAACGGTCAGAAACAGACTCCATGAGGGTGGTATGAGGGCCACAGGTGGAGGTTGTACTCACAGCCCAACACCGTGCAGGACGTTTGGCATTTGCCAGAGAACACCGAGATTGGCAAATTCGCCACTGGCGCCCTGTGCTCTTCACAGATGAAAGCAGGTTCACACTGAGCACATGTGACAGACGTGACGGAGTCTGGAGACGCCGTGGAGAACGTTCTGCTGCCTGCAACATCCTCCAGCATGACTGGTTTGGCGGTGGGTCAGTAATGGTGAGGGGTGGCATTTCTTTGGGGGGCCGCACAGCCCTCCATGTGCTCGCCAGAGGTAGCCTGACTGCCATTAGGTACCGAGATGAGATCCTCAGACCCCTTGTGAGACCATATGCTGGTGCGGTTGGCCCTGTGTTCCTCCTAATGCAAGACAGTGCTAGACCTCATGTGGCTGGAGTGTGTCAGCAGTTCCTGCAAGAGGAAGATGCTATGGACTGGCCCGCCCGTTCCCCAGACCTGAATCCAATTGTGCACATCTGGGACATCATGTCTCGCTCCATCCACCAAAACCACGTTGCACCACAGACTGTCCAGGAGTTGGCAGATGCTTTAGTCCAGGTCTGGGAGGAGATCCCTCAGGAGACCGTCCGCCACCTCATCAGGAGCATGCCCAAGCGTTGTAGGGAGGTCATACAGGCACGTGGAGGCCACACACACTACTGAGCCTCATTTTGACTTGTTTTAAGGACATTACATCAAAGTTGGATCGGCCTGTAGTGTGGTTTTCCACTTTGATTTTGAGTGTGACTCCAAATCTAGACCTCCATGGGTTGATAAATTTGATTTCCATTGATAATTTTTGTGTGATTTTGATGTCAGCACATTCAACTATGTAAAGAAAGGAGTATTTAATGAGATTATTTCATTCATTCAGATCTAGGATGTGTTATTTTAGTGTTCCCTTTATTTTTTTGAGCGATGCCTTGCATTCACGGGTACCCAGCCCACTTCGGGCTTGGACCCCTAATAAAAATCCGAGCGAAAACAATAGGGTTCCCAGCCGCTTCACTGTACTGCATGCGAGAACTAGCCAATCACAGCACAGTATGGAGGGACAAGTCGAAACTCTGGAAGGAAAGAAAATAACGCTGCCAGCCTAACAGACGTCATCCTTCTTCCACCATCACCTTTCCTCTTCACATCCGTTCCTCCATCCTCAAACATCTAAACATTCTGAATTTTCATTAAACCTTTAAATGCCAAATTGTTGTTGCTTGCTTGCTAAACCTGTGATGGGATTTAAAGACAGGCATTATTTACAGGAGAGATTATACTTTGTGTATAACCTTCTGTCATGATTTTAGGTTTTTGTGTAGTCAGGTCTCTACGCTAACCTTTGTCCCAAGGAGCACATGGGCTCCTAAATTAAAAAAATTAAGAGCACACAAAGAAATTTAGGAGCGCAGTGACAAATGTTCAAGTAACAGAGTTTAACAAACTATTTATTATATACATATTTATACTACGTGTGTGCTTCTTCTCCTTGTGTTTAACTATGGTGTGAAACCATTGGAGGACTATGGAAGTGAAGACCTTGGTGTCTGGACACTCGGCATTGGCCTTAAAAATTTGTCAAATCTTTTTAAAATTTGACATTGAAAACAGCTTTTAAAACACTGATCAGTTATCACAAAAAACTTTACTGTAATTGCTTGTGTAGTTTTTGAACCAGGGACCTATTCATGATACACTAACAGCACCCACACAACCCACACCTAATGTAAACAACACTACTGAACAGTATTACAATAACTTTAGTAAAACAGATGTAAAGCAGAACAAGGGGAACGTGTTGCTCTCAGGAGAAGGCTAAGAGCACATACTGGCACACCTCTGCAGTGGAAATCTGCATCTTTCCACTGCAGAGGCTCTTTCCACAAAATGGAGGAGAAACTAGTTTAAATGAGTGTATTAGTATTTATATTATTTTAATAACATTAGATAAAGTTCAATTTTAATCTAATTATGGTAGGTTGTAGTCACTCAGACATTGTGCTCATAAATCATTTTTACAGTTCGCACGTATTGATTTTTAGGGGCATATGTGAGCAAAATGGTCGCATTGTAGAGCCCTGGTACTCATTTCTAGTCATTTCTTGTTTTACTTCCTGTCTTTGATTTCTCATCCTCTTTGTTTTTACTTGGGTAATTTTTTTGTGTTTTCTGTGTTTCCTGTTTTATTTGCTACCTACCTCTCTTATAGTTTCACCTGTACCTTTTTATCACCTCCTTGTCACATTCTGCCTGTCGGCTTTGCTTAGTTTAGCGCTCTGTGAGTTTTTTGTTATTTGATCAGTTCAGTATCTATTATATTGTCTGTCTTGTATCTTAGGTTTAGCCCTGCATTTTAGTTCTGCGTTTTAGTTAATGTCATTGTATTTACTCCTTGTTCTGTTTGTATCATTTTGGCTTTGTCTGCTCTGTGTTTTGTTTAATCCTGGCTTCTGTTTTCCCTGTTGGTTGTAGTTTATTTGTGATCTGTCTGCTTCTGTCTGGATTAGTTTGTTATTTATATTATTCTGATCTGTTACGTCTTATTTTGATAATGTCTGTGTTTAGTCCTCAGTAACACTGTATCCTGTCTGTTACTCCAGAAGCCCTCTGCCTGCCTGTCTCTCTGTTTGGTGTTTCTTTTCAGTCCCCGTCCGGTCATTGTAGCGTTTGTACGCTCTGTCGTGTTTGGAGTGTTTTGCCTGTCTCTGTGTTTCCTTCCTCTATTTGGACGTTTTATACCTGGGCACTGTTTCAGAAAGTGGGTTTAGTGAAAACTCTGAGTAAGTTGAGCCCGAGATGAGGGAAACTCTGGGTTTTTGGTTTCAGAGAGCGAGATCAGATAAACTCTAGGTCTGTAACCCCGGCAACTTACGCTGTGAACCTAACCTGCTCGAGAGGAGGTTTACTTCAACTCACGCTGAGTTTCTTTCTGACTCCTCTCCTCCTGCGGAGCCTGAAGCAGCGGTCTGACATTTCCTCATTCAGACTGTCGATATCAAAGCATATATATGAACGCAATTTTTAGAAACATCGAAATCACGTTTAAATAGGTTATTCGTTTTTTTTACCAAAACATGATCTTGAACATGACAGCTTTTATGATCATGTCACGATCTGTGTGGTGAGCAGGTTGGTGGACCCAAATGCAGGACACTGAGCAGAGTACGTACGGTAAAAAAGGTTTATTAAACATAAGGTGAGCACACTTACAGGTGGAGTGGCTGATAAACAGAGTCCAAAAATAAGGTAATCCAAACAGAAATCCAAAGAAACGGGGTGACAAGACGAGCAAGGCAGGCAAAACAGGACAACACACTGTAACACACCACAAAACACCGCAATGACCGGCCAAAAAGTAAACAGAAACAACAGGTTTACACACACACACACACACACACACACACACACACACACACACAGGGACTAACGAGCATGGCGGGAGCAATACAGGTGACAGACATGAGACTAACGAGACACAGGCAGGCAGAGAGAGAGCAGGGAAAAACAGAGAGACTGACATGCAGAGGGATTACTGGGGTAACACAAGCAGACAGATCACAACAAAACTAACACCAACAGGGAAAACAGACTGAGGATGGGATAAAACAGAACTCATAGCAGACATGGGTAAAACACAGAAGTACACAGACTAACTATATAACATATACTGGACAACAGATAGAACCGAACCCAAAACTCAACAACTCTAAGACAGATACTGAACAGATCAAAATAACAAACACTGAAGTACACGGACCAGGAGTAAATACTAAGACATTAACACCAGACTGGGAACTAAGACATGGAACCAAAACACAGACTAAATAACAGATACCAAACTGATAAATTAATAAACTAAATGGAACAGAAGACTGGACTAACATTCAGATACAATACCAAAACCTCAGAATCAAAACCCAAATACATAGCACTCAGGACAGGATCGTGACAGATCAATCTGTCATCGATGTATGGACAGAGAGTTATCTTTAGACATAGAAAATTTATCCTCAGCACAGAATAAAATCTATAAGCTACACTGTCCTTTATAACTCAGTGACTCTGTGGACATTGAGGCAGCTGTCAGGTTGGCAACAGTTGCACAAAACACTTACCGTGCGCTACAGTGCTGCAGTATACTGTTTAAACTAATGTGTATAAAACTGATCAATGAAGAGTAACCTTTCATAATGTAGTCGCACAGATTCCTATCGTACAGAATTGTATAGAACATTCCTATCGTAGTTATCAACTGAATATGATGTGAATATTTCCGAGTGAGGATGACTGTGGTGCAGCTGAAACAAATAAATGTGTTTTGACAGCATTTCATAAAATACAAAATGAGCAAGATTTTATTTATGTACCCTAGACGTCTAAAACTTCAGTCAGTTTGAACCTAGACACATTTTCCGCTGCAAACAAAATCATTAATAGCCATAGCCCTACTGAGTCGGACTGTCACTTTACAATAACAGGTCTGCATGAGTAGCCTAAACTATGTCTAATCTGTTTGATGTTAATATTTTCATCTTCAGTTATTGCCACTGGTATTTAGTCCTGTCCAGTTACAGCTGAATAAACAGGCCTAGCTATTTAAAATGAATAACAGGCTATAGGAGAATTCCAACAATTTATCATTCATTAAGGAAATTCCAGTCTGGTAAATGATGAATAAGCAACGCTGTATAAAATGTAATATTGTTAACGTATCGATCCTTCCTCCACTCCTGTGTTTTAGAGCCAATCATGGTCCGCGTTGACACGCATTCATATTTCTAGCTCCACCCGATTAAAATGGAGGTTCTCCATTTATTTACCCGTTGCCATGGTGAATCGTAGTATTGTAAGCTCCATTGATGATGGCTTTTTTTCATCCCCACGCACGCGCTTCCAGCAGGTTCAACATACTCAGACTTGACTGAACGAATTTTAAACACCTGTTCTGAAACTGGAAACTCTGAGTTTCACAGCTCAGAGTTCGTCAACCCAGAGTTCAGGTTTACACTCAGAGTTTGTTGAACCTGCCCTGAACTGTATGTAAGCCAGAGTTTTTGTGTTTTTTGGATTAAAACCTGTGCTCCATCTTCCCTGTTGCCCAGTCGTCTTGGTCTCTTGTCTAGTAGCCATCCATCCATCCACGGTCAACCGCTTATCCTGCTTACAGGGTCGCGGGGAGGCTGGAGCCAATCCCAGCTGACTTGTCTAGTAGCATATTATTATTTTTATTATGGACAAGCAAGGTTCTATTATCTATAATCTATTTTATTTTTTCTTGTTTCATCAACATAAATAACAATAATACATAACATAATAATGAAAATATTGGGAAATTGTATCAGATCACTCCTCATCCTAAGTAGTTCATCCTCACAGGTAGTATTATACGGGGAAAGACTAAAGCTTGCGAATTGTTTTGTATTTGAATGAGAAATGAGTGAAATGGTTTAGTGACCAAATAAGTTGTGGGAAATTAATTTAAGGTATTTTTTGATACGTGTTGAAAGAAAATAACTGACAATTGTTTTAACTTTCTATCAATGAACCGAATTGAAAGATCTCCAGGAGTGCATTTTCCTTTGGTGAGTGGCAAACCTCCTCCAAAAACAACAGTCACAAATATAAAACGAGTAAAGAGTATGTTTAAACAAGTCACTTAACTACACTAAGACTCTCAGAGGAAAACAGAGGCTGCACGTCCAACCGGTCAAACAAATTATACCTGAACCAGCTGCAGCTGGAGGCTCCTTGAGTAAAATCAGCTGATTGCTGCTGCGCCACAAAAGCATTTAATTGATATGATGGAACGCAGTGATTGATCAGTGACACGTGATGTGAAGAGCAAATAAAAATGTATAGAGAAGTGTTAAATGATACCAGGAGATGAAACCAATGGAAAGCCAAGCTTGTGGTGATAAACAGTGATGAACATGCCTAAGACGCAGCCGAAGGTGAGCGGCTGTTAAAATCCCGCATGGAGTCGGTGCGTGCAGGCCTTTTTTATACAGTCTATGGTGCAGGCACTTAAGGAAAAAAAGGCGTGCTCTTCTCTTTCTTTCAGTGTGTTGTTTGCGTGTTTGGCTGCAAGTAAAACCATACAAATAGTAATTTTTTGCCGCGATCTGGTTAAAAGGTAAAAGGTATGCCTAGGTATCGATGGAAGTACTGGTTTGACAGGAGACATTTCGATTCTACTCAATAATGGGCCGTTTCGGTCGATACCATAAAGGTATCAAGTGTGATACCCATCCCTAGTCTGAGCTCAGCATGCACAGACATTATACTGGGTTTTTTTATTGTTCATTTGTGGACAGTATTCTAATGTTCTGCTTTATTGCTTGGCATTCCTCATTATCTGTCCCTAAGAACCAACTTAATAAGATTGTCTGCTTTTTGAGTCCCAAGTAGTGAGGATGGGCTATCCACATGCTGTTTGTGGGCTACCTGTGTTCAGAGATCCTTTATACCTTGCATTTTTAGGGCCCGAGCACGACCGTGCGAGGTCCCTATTGAATTTGCTCGGATTATTAGGGCCCAAGCACGACCGTGTGAGGTCCCTATTGAATTTGCTCGGATTATATTTTTTTTTTTTTTTTTTTTTTTTTTTCTTTTTTCTGCAAAGTAGGCTCAACTGACATGGCCTAAACATTCTCGAAAACTCACCAAAATTTGCAAACGTGTCAGAACCGGTGAAAAATTTCGTATTCTACAAGTTTCGCACATGGGCGTTGCAAAATGACTCGCTAGCGCCACCTAGAAAATTGGAAAAAATTAGCCCCTCGTTCACGTTCAACCTACATGTACGAAATTTTCTGGGGACATGTATCATATCAAGACGCACAAAAAAGCCTCAAGAACCCATAGCCTAAAGTCAACAGGAAGTCGGCCATTTTGAATTTTATGGCCATTTTTGGATGATTTACACACTTCGTACTTTAACGAACTCCTCCTAGGGATTTAGTCGGATCGACGTCAAATTTCTGCTGTGCCTTCTAAAGGCATTGACGATGAAAAGTTGTGCTATTTGCGCGTTTTCGTCAATGGGCGTGTCCGTGGCGTCGATGATTCGCTATGAAACAGGAAGTTGTTGTAACTTCAGTGTACATGCTCACATCTGGACCAAACTGTACATCTAGGATGATAGTCCCGCCCTGAACACATGTACATGCCGACATTCACCCACAGTCATAGCGCCACCTGCTGGCAATAGAAAGTGACCTTTAACGAAGCAGCCCCCGCCGCATGTTTCACCTACGTGCACGAATTTTCTGTGGTACGTGTATCTTGTCCAGACGCACAAAAAAGTCTCTTGGAGCCATAGCCTAAACCCAACAGGAAGTCGGCTATTTTGAATTTTATGTCAAATTTTGGATGATTTACACACTTCGTACTTTAACGAACTCCTCCTAGGGATTTAGTCCGACCGACCTCAAATTTCTGCTGTGCCTTCTAAAGGCATTGAAGATGAAAAGTTGTGCTATTTGCAAGTTTTCGTCAATGGGCGTGTCCGTGGCGTGGCGTCAAAGATCAACTCTTCGCCATGACACGGAAGTTGTCGTAACTTCAGTGTACATGCTCACATCTGGACCAAACTGTACATGTAGGATGAGAGTCCCGCCCTGAACACATGTACATGCTGATATTCACCCACAGTCATAGCGCCACCTGCTGGCAACAGGAAGTGACTTTTAACGAAGCAGCCCCCGCCGCACGTTTCACCTACGTGCACAATTTTCTGTGGTACGTGTATCTTGTCCAGACGCACAAAAAGTCTCTTGGAGCCATAGCCTAAACCCAACAGGAAGTCGGCCATTTTGAATTTTACGTCAAATTTTGGATGATTTACACACTTCGTACTTTAACGAACTCCTCCTAGGGATTAGTCCGACCGACCTCAAATTTCTGCTGTGCCTTCTAAAGGCATTGAAGATGAAAAGTTGTGCTATTTGCAAGTTTTCGTCAATGGGCGTGTCCGTGGCGTGGCGTCAAAGATCAGCTCTTCACCATGACACGGAAGTTGTCGTAACTTCAGTGTACATGCTCACATCTGCACCAAACTGTACATGTAGGATGAGAGTCCCGCCCTGAACACATGTACATGCTGACATTCACCCACAGTCATAGCGCCACCTGCTGGCAAAGGAAGTGACTTTTAACGAAGCAGCCCCCGCCGCACGTTTCACCTACGTGCACGAATTTTCTGTGGTACGTGTATCTTGTCCAGACGCACAAAAAAGCCTCTCGGAGCGATGCCCTAAAATCAACAGGAAGTCGGCCATTTTGAATTTTACGTCAAATTTTGGATGATTTACACACTTCGTACTTTAACGAACTCCTCCTAGGGATTTAGTCCGACCGACTTCAAATTTGTGCTGTGCCTTCTAAAGGCATTGAAGATGAAAAGTTGTGCTATTTGCGAGTTTTCGTCAATGGGTGTGTCCGTGGCGTGGCGTCAAGATCAAGTCTTCGCCATGACACAGGAAGTTGTTGTAACTTCAGTGTACATGCTAACATCTGAACCAAACTTTACGTGCTTGATAACTCTCCCACCCCGCTATGGAGGACCGATCCTGACACAGTCAGAAATAAATACAGAAATAAATAAATGCTCAATAAATAAATAAGCTTCCAATTAAATACACAAAAAATAAAGTAAATAAATAAATGTTGGTATTAATTAAATTATACAAGGAGACATAAATGTATATATTTTAATTAGTGCCTTTACTTATTCACCTTTGTTATAATTACCTTATTTATTTATTCCCTTATAATCTCCAACTTTATTTATTACTAATTTTTTAATATATTTATTTATGTGTGTGTTTTAATATTTTGTCTGTTTTATTCTTCCTTTGTATTTTTCTACCTTATTTATTTTCACCCATGGTATTTATTTCTGCCTGTCCTTTTTAAATTTCTGTATGCATTTCTGACTCATTATGCAAATGAGGAGGGGCTGTGTCTCAAGGGGTCATCTTCTCTGCTATTGGTGGACCAGTCAGACAGGAGAGCTCTAGGCCTACTCTGCCTGCAGACATCAACGATCTTGCCCCTCACACAGTCAGATGGCTTCCTTCAGTGCGCTGAGGTGTTTAACAACTCTGAAGACACTACCAGCCATGTCTTCCTTCTCTTTTCACGTAGACGCTCCGACAGACAGTGCTTTCAGTTTGCTGCATGCATGGACACAGAACTGCGGTACAGCACACAGTAACGATGAAATGTGTGCTGTTATCACATTCTTCCTCTGTATGTACACATAAACAACAAGGCAGGGAATATAAAAGGAATTTATTTATTGTTTGGGTACATTATTGTTCAGTGTACATGCTCACATCTGAACCAAACTTTGCGTGCTTGATAACTCTCTGACCCCCAGACATCTACACGTCAATACCGATTTATATTCATAGCGGCAAGTGCTATGTAGCTCCACATAGGGGACACAGGAAGTGACATATAGCACCTTCATGCGGCGACATAACCGCGTAGGAAATTCACAGCCGCACCGGCAGAGCTCCAGAATATGCAACTCGGCCGGCTCACACGCGGACGCGCTTACAAGTGCGAGGGCCCGCCCAACGCTGCTTGCAGCTTTAATATATATATTTTTTTTTTCTGCAAAGTAGGCCCAAATGACATGGCCTAAACATACTCGAAAACTCACCAAATTTGCAAACATGTCAGAACCGGTGAAAAATTTCGTATTCTACAAGTTTCGCACATGGGCGTGGCAAAATGACTCGCTAGCGCCACCTAGAAAATTGGAAATGATTAGCCCCTCGTTCACGTTCAACCTACATGTACGAAATTTTCTGGGGACATGTATCGTATCAAGACGCACAAAAAAGCCTCAAGAACCCATAGCCTAAAGTCAACAGGAAGTCGGCCATTTTGAATTTTACGGCCATTTTTGGATGATTTACACACTTCGTACTTTAACTCCTCCTCCTAGGGATTTAGTCGGATCGACGTCAAATTTCTGCTGTGCCTTCTAAAGGCATTGACGATGAAAAGTTGTGCTATTTGCGCGTTTTCGTCAATGGGCGTGTCCGTGGCGTCGATGATTCGCAATGAAACAGGAAGTTGTTGTAACTTCAGTGTACATGCTCACATCTGGACCAAACTGTACATGTAGGATGAGAGTCCCGCCCTGAACACATGTACATGCCGACATTCACCCACAGTCATAGCGCCACCTGCTGGCAACAGAAAGTGACCTTTAACGAAGCAGCCCCCGTCGTACGTTTCACCTACGTGCACGAATTTTCTCTAGTACGTGTATCTTGTCCAGACGCACAAAAAAGTCTCTTGGAGCCATAGCCTAAACCCAACAGGAAGTCGGCCATTTTGAATTTTACGTCAAATTTTGGATGATTTACACACTTCGTACTTTAACGAACTCCTCCTAGGGATTAGTCCGACCGACCTCAAATGTTGTGCTGTGCCTTCTAAAGGCATTGAAGATGAAAAGTTGTGCTATTTGCAAGTTTTCGTCAATGGGCGTGTCCGTGGCGTGGCGTCAAAGATCAGCTCTTCGCCATGACACGGAAGTTGTCGTAACTTCAGTGTACATGCTCACATCTGGACCAAACTGTACATGTAGGATGAGAGTCCCGCCCTGAACACATGTACATGCTGACATTCCCACAGTCATAGCGCCACCTGCTGGCAACAGGAAGTGACTTTTAACGAAGCAGCCCCCGCCGCACGTTTCACCTACGTGCACGAATTTTCTGTGGTACGTGTATCTTGTCCAGACGCACAAAAAAGCCTCTTGGAGCGATGCCCTAAATCAACAGGAAGTCGGCCATTTTGAATTTTACGTCAAATTTTGGATGATTTACACACTTCGTACTTTAACGAACTCCTCCTAGGGATTTAGTCCGACCGACCTCAAATTTGTGCTGTGCCTTCTAAAGGCATTGAAGATGAAAAGTTGTGCTATTTGCAAGTTTTCGTCAATGGGCGTGTCCGTGGCGTGGCGTCAAAGATCAACTCTTCGCCATGACACGGAAGTTGTCGTAACTTCAGTGTACATGCTCACATCTGGACCAAACTGTACATGTAGGATGAGAGTCCCGCCCTGAACACATGTACATGCTGACATTCACAGACAGTCATAGCGCCACCTGCTGGCAACAGGAAGTGACTTTTAACGAAGCAGCCCCGCCGCACGTTTTACCTACGTGCACGAATTTTCTGTGGTACGTGTATCTTGTCCAGACGCACAAAAAAGCCTCTTGGAGCGATGCCCTAAAATCAACAGGAAGTCGGCCATTTTGAATTTTACGTCAAATTTTGGATGATTTACACACTTCGTACTTTAACGAACTCCTCCTAGGGATTTAGTCCGACCGACTTCAAATTTGTGCTGTGCCTTCTAAAGGCATTGAAGATGAAAAGTTGTGCTATTTGCGAGTTTTCGTCAATGGGTGTGTCCGTGGCGTGGCGTCAGAGATCAAGTCTTCGCCATGACACAGGAAGTTGTTGTAACTTCAGTGTACATGCTCACATCTGAACCAAACTTTACGTGCTTGATAACTCTCCCACCCCGTATGGAGGACCGATCCTGACACAGTCAGAAATAAATACAGAAATAAATAAATGCTCAATAAATAAATAAGCATCCAATTAAATACACAAAAAAATAAAGTAAATAAATAAATGTAGGTAGTAATTAAATTATACAAGGAGACATAAATGTATATATTTTAATTAGTGCCTTTACTTATTCACCTTTGTTATAATTACCTTATTTGTTTATTCAACTTTATTTATTACTAATTTTTTTAATGTATTTATTTATGTGTGTGTTTTAATATTTTTGTCTGTTTTATTCTTCCTTTGTATTTATTTACCTTATTTATTTTCACCCATGGTATTTATTTCTGCCTGTCTTTTTTAAATTTTTGTATGCATTTCTGCCTCATTATGCAAATGAGGAGGGGCTGTGTCTCAAGGGGTCATCTTCTCTGCTATTGGTGGACCAGTCAGACAGGAGAGCTCCTACTCTGCCTGCAGACATCAACGATCTTGCCCCTCACACAGTCAGATGGCTTCCTTCAGTGCGCTGAGGTGTTTAACAACTCTGAAGACAATACTACCAGCAATGTCTTCCTTCTCTTTTCACGTAGACGCTCCGACAGACAGTGCTTTCAGTTTGCTGCATGCATGGACACAGAACTGCGGTATAGGGAGAAGCACACGGTCAGCTGGCTGCAGCTAAATCTGGAGTGCACTCGTATTCAATTCTGTATGGTAAATTCAGTTTTAACGGAGCAGAGCGAGCTGACAGGCAGAGTTAGAGACTTTTTCTGTCCGTTTCTCTCTTTACAAAGACGCATGTTGCAGTCAGAGTCTTCTCTGAGATGCGAGCACGACATACAACACAATTTATCAAATTACACAACGGATATACAGTATGAAAATAAGATTGATTGGATTATACTCACAGGAAGTATAAAACCTGTTACATGGTCTATTAAAAGTAAAGTAACACAAAATGTCAGGGAAATTACTTTACTTAGATTTAAGTACTGCAGTTGTACATTTGAAATACCTTCCTACCTTTCTGATAGGAAGCCTTCTTGAGGTGGTATAAAACATTTCTTCTTATATTCTGATTTGAGTTGTGGACAACTATGACCACATGAATTAAAAAAAACATTTCACTGCCCAAGTCAGCTATAACACAAGTCTTGTTCATCAGACTACATGCTGTACAGTATTTGTGGACAGATTTTGTCCCAGGATTTATTATGCATTTCTTCTTCTTCGTTGCATGATTTAGAATAATAAGGTGAGAAATGGGTCTATTCTGAGTTCATCCTGCACTGCAGCAGCTAATAAAGTCCATTTAATCCCAAAAACGCTTTTCTTTTAGGCAGGCTGGAGCAGAAAACAACTCACCTTTCTCAAGTTGTACAGTAATGTCACATGTGTATGAAGGTGGATCAAACAAGCTAATCTTAAATGTCAAAGTAGAGAGGAGCCTAGTAGGCCTATTTATTTCATTCATTACACATATGAATAAGCTATGCAGACAGTTGTAAAGAAAGAACATCTTTTTCTTCTGTTCTCTACTTGTTATAGTTACACAGTATTAGGGGTGTGGGCTGTATTAAAAGTATCCACTGTTCTCCCATGCTCTAACACACAGTAACGATGAAATGTGCTGTTCTCACATTCTTCCTCTGTATGTACACATAAACAACAAGGCAGGGAAATATAAAAGGAATTTATTTTATTGTTTGGGTACATTATTGTTCAGTGTACATGTCACATCTGAAACAAACTTTACGTGCTTGATAACTCTCCCACCCCGCAGACATCTACACCAATACCGATTTATATTCATAGCGGCAAGTGCTATGTAGCTCCACATAGGGGACACAGGAAGTGACATATAGCACCTTCATGCGGCGTCGGAACCGCGTAGGAAATTCACAGCCGCACCGGCAGAGCTCCAGAATATGCAACTCGGCCGGCTCACGCGCGGACGCGCTTACAAGTGCGAGGGCCCGCCCAACGCTGCTTGCAGCTTTAATTAGGGCCCGAGCACGCTATTGAATTGCTCGGATTATTTTTTTTTTTTTTTTTTTTTTTTTTTTTTTTTCTGCAAAGTAGGCCCAAATGACATGGCCTAAACATACTCGAAAACTCACCAAAATTTGCAAACATGTCAGAACCGGTGAAAAATTTCGTATTCTACAAGTTTCGCACATGGGCGTGCAAAATGACTCGCTAGCGCCACCTAGAAAATTGGAAAATTAGCCCCTCGTTCACGTTCAACCTACATGTACGAAATTTTCTGGGGACATGTATCATCAAGACGCACAAAAAAGCCTCAAGAACCCATAGCCTAAAGTCAACAGGAAGTCGGCCATTTTGAATTTTATGGCCATTTTTGGATGATTTACACACTTCGTACTTTAACGAACTCCTCCTAGGGATTTAGTCGGATCGACGTCAAATTTCTGCTGTGCCTTCTAAAGGCATTGACGATGAAAAGTTGTGCTATTTGCGCGTTTTCGTCAATGGGCGTGTCCGTGGCGTCGATGATTCGCATGAAACAGGAAGTTGTTGTAACTTCAGTGTACATGCTCACATCTGGACCAAACTGTACATGTAGGATGAGAGTCCCGCCCTGAACACATGTACATGCCGACATTCACCCACAGTCATAGCGCCACCTGCTGGCAACAGAAAGTGACCTTTAACGAAGCAGCCCCCGCCGCACGTTTCACCTACGTGCACGAATTTTCTGTGGTACGTGTATCTTGTCCAGACGCACAAAAAAGTCTCTTGGAGCCATAGCCTAAACCCAACAGGAAGTCGGCCATTTTGAATTTTACGTCAAATTTTGGATGATTTACACACTTCGTACTTTAACGAACTCCTCCTAGGGATTTAGTCCGACCGACCTCAAATTTTGCTGTGCCTTCTAAAGGCATTGAAGATGAAAAGTTGTGCTATTTGCAAGTTTTCGTCAATGGGCGTGTCCGTGGCGTGGCGTCAAAGATCACTCTTCGCCATGACACGGAAGTTGTCGTAACTTCAGTGTACATGCTCACATCTGGACCAAACTGTACATGTAGGATGAGAGTCCCGCCCTGAACACATGTACATGCTGACATTCACCCACAGTCATAGCGCCACCTGCTGGCAACAGGAAGTGACTTTTAACGAAGCAGCCCCCGCCGCACGTTTTACCTACGTGCACGAATTTTCTGTGGTACGTGTATCTTGTCCAGACGCACAAAAAAGCCTCTTGGAGCGATGCCTAAACAACAGGAAGTCGGCCATTTTGAATTTTACGTCAAATTTTGGATGATTTACACACTTCGTACTTTAACGAACTCCTCCTAGGGATTTAGTCCGACCGACCTCAAATTTGTGCTGTGCCTTCTAAAGGCATTGAAGATGAAAAGTTGTGCTATTTGCAAGTTTTCGTCAATGGGCGTGTCCGTGGCGTGGCGTCAAAGATCAACTCTTCGCCATGACACGGAAGTTGTCGTAACTTCAGTGTACATGCTCACATCTGGACCAAACTGTACATGTAGGATGAGAGTCCCGCCCTGAACACATGTACATGCTGACATTCACCAGTCATAGCGCCACCTGCTGGCAACAGGAAGTGACTTTTAACGAAGCAGCCCCCCCGCGTTTTACCTACGTGCACGAATTTTCTGTGGTACGTGTATCTTGTCCAGACGCACAAAAAAGCCTCTTGGAGCGATGCCCTAAAATCAACAGGAAGTCGGCCATTTTGAATTTTACGTCAAATTTTGGATGATTTACACACTTCGTACTTTAACGAACTCCTCCTAGGGATTTAGTCCGACCGACTTCAAATTTGTGCTGTGCCTTCTAAAGGCATTGAAGATGAAAAGTTGTGCTATTTGCGAGTTTTCGTCAATGGGTGTGTCCGTGGCGTGGCGTCAGAGATCAAGTCTTCGCCATGACACAGGAAGTTGTTGTAACTTCAGTGTACATGCTCACATCTGAACCAAACTTTACGTGCTTGATAACTCTCCCACCCCGTATGGAGGACCGATCCTGACACAGTCAGAAATAAATACAGAAATAAATAATGCTCAATAAATAAATAAGCATCCAATTAAATACACAAAAAATAAAGTAAATAAATAAATGTAGGTAGTAATTAAATTATACAAGGAGACATAAATGTATATTTTAATTAGTGCCTTTACTTATTCACCTTTGTTATAATTACCTTATTTGTTTATTCAACTTTATTTATTACTAATTTTTTTAATGTATTTATTTATGTGTGTTTTAATATTTTTGTCTGTTTTATTCTTCCTTTGTATTTATTTACCTTATTTATTTTCACCCATGGTATTTATTTCTGCCTGTCTTTTTAAATTTTTGTATGCATTTCTGCCTCATTATGCAAATGAGGAGGGGCTGTGTCTCAAGGGGTCATCTTCTCTGCTATTGGTGGACCAGTCAGACAGGAGAGCTCCTACTCTGCCTGCAGACATCAACGATCTTGCCCCTCACACAGTCAGATGGCTTCCTTCAGTGCGCTGAGGTGTTTAACAACTCTGAAGACAATACTACCAGCAATGTCTTCCTTCTCTTTTCACGTAGACGCTCCGACAGACAGTGCTTTCAGTTTGCTGCATGCATGGACACAGAACTGCGGTATAGGGAGAAGCACACGGTCAGCTGGCTGCAGCTAAATCTGGAGTGCACTCGTATTCAATTCTGTATGGTAAATTCAGTTTTAACGGAGCAGAGCGAGCTGACAGGCAGAGTTAGAGACTTTTTCTGTCCGTTTCTCTCTTTACAAAGACGCATGTTGCAGTCAGAGTCTTCTCTGAGAGCTGAAGCGATGCAGCACACATACAACACAATTTATCAAATTACACAACGGATATACAGTATGAAAATAAGATTGATTGGATTATACTCACAGGAAGTATAAAACCTCTTACATGCGTAACACAGTAAGTCAGGGAAATTACTTTACTTAGATTTAAGTACTGCAGTTGTACATTTGAAATACCTTCCTACCTTTCTGATAGGAAGCCTTCTTGAGGTGGTATAAAACATTTCTTCTTATATTCTGATTTGAGTTGTGGACAACTATGACCACATGAATTAAAAAAACATTTCACTGCCCAAGTCAGCTATAACACAAGTCTTGTCATCAGACTACATGCTGTGTACAGATTTTGTCCCAGGATTTTTATGCATTTCTTCTTCTTCGTTGCATGATTTAGAATAATAAGGTGAGAAATGGGTCTATTCTGAGTTCATCCTGCACTGCAGCAGCTAATAAAGTCCATTTAATCCCAAAAACGCTTTTCTTTTAGGCAGGCTGGAGCAGAAAACAACTCACCTTTCTCAAGTTGTACAGTAATGTCACATGTGTATGAAGGTGGATCAAACAAGCTAATCTTAAATGTCAAAGTAGAGAGGAGCCTAGTAGGCCTATTTATTTTCATTCATTACACAATATGAATAAGCTATGCAGACAGTTGTAAAGAAAGAACATCTTTTTCTTCTGTTCTCTACTTGTTATAGTTACACAGTATTAGGGGTGTGGGCTGTATTAAAAGTATCCACTGTTCTCCCATGCTCTAACACACAGTAACGATGAAATGTGTGCTGTTCTCACATTCTTCCTCTGTATGTACACATAAACAACAAGGCAGGGAAATATAAAAGGAATTTATTTTATTGTTTGGGTACATTATTGTTCAGTGTACATGCTCACATCTGAAACAAACTTTACGTGCTTGATAACTCTCCCACCCCGCAGACATCTACACGCAATACCGATTTATATTCATAGCGGCAAGTGCTATGTAGCTCCACATAGGGGACACAGGAAGTGACATATAGCACCTTCATGCGGCGTCGGAACCGCGTAGGAAATTCACAGCCGCACCGGCAGAGCTCCAGAATATGCAACTCGGCCGGCTCACGCGCGGACGCGCTTACAAGTGCGAGGGCCCGCCCAACGCTGCTTGCAGCTTTAATTTTTTTTTTTTTTTTTTTTTTTTTTTTTTCTGCAAAGTAGGCCCAAATGACATGGCCTAAACATACTCGAAAACTCACCAAAATTTGCAAACATGTCAGAACCGGTGAAAAATTTCGTATTCTACAAGTTTCGCACATGGGCGTGGCAAAATGACTCGCTAGCGCCACCTAGAAAATTGGAAATGATTAGCCCCTCGTTCACGTTCAACCTACATGTACGAAATTTTCTGGGGACATGTATCGTATCAAGACGCACAAAAAAGCCTCAAGAACCCATAGCCTAAAGTCAACAGGAAGTCGGCCATTTTGAATTTTATGGCCATTTTTGGATGATTTACACACTTCGTACTTTAACGAACTCCTCCTAGGGATTTAGTCGGATCGACGTCAAATTTCTGCTGTGCCTTCTAAAGGCATTGACGATGAAAAGTTGTGCTATTTGCGTTTTCGTCAATGGGCGTGTCCGTGGCGTCGATGATTCGCATGAAACAGGAAGTTGTTGTAACTTCAGTGTACATGCTCACATCTGGACCAAACTGTACATGTAGGATGAGAGTCCCGCCCTGAACACATGTACATGCCGACATTCACCCACAGTCATAGCGCCACCTGCTGGCAACAGAAAGTGACCTTTAACGAAGCAGCCCCCGCCGCACGTTTCACCTACGTGCACGAATTTTCTGTGGTACGTGTATCTTGTCCAGACGCACAAAAAAGCCTCTTGGAGCCATAGCCTAAATCAACAGGAAGTCGGCCATTTTGAATTTTACGTCAAATTTTGGATGATTTACACACTTCGTACTTTAACGAACTCCTCCTAGGGATTTAGTCCGACCGACCTCAAATTTGTGCTGTGCCTTCTAAAGGCATTGAAGATGAAAAGTTGTGCTATTTGCAAGTTTTCGTCAATGGGCGTGTCCGTGGCGTGGCGTCAAAGATCAGCTCTTCGCCATGACACGGAAGTTGTCGTAACTTCAGTGTACATGCTCACATCTGGACCAAACTGTACATGTAGGATGAGAGTCCCGCCCTGAACACATGTACATGCTGACATTCACCCACAGTCATAGCGCCACCTGCTGGCAACAGGAAGTGACTTTTAACGAAGCAGCCCCCGCCGCACGTTTACCTACGTGCACGAATTTTCTGTGGTACGTGTATCTTGTCCAGACGCACAAAAAAGCCTCTTGGAGCGATGCCCTAAACAACAGGAAGTCGGCCATTTTGAATTTTACGTCAAATTTTGGATGATTTACACACTTCGTACTTTAACGAACTCCTCCTAGGGATTTAGTCCGACCGACTTCAAATTTGTGCTGTGCCTTCTAAAGGCATTGAAGATGAAAAGTTGTGCTATTTGCGAGTTTTCGTCAATGGGGTGTCCGTGGCGTGGCGTCAGAGATCAAGTCTTCGCCATGACACAGGAAGTTGTTGTAACTTCAGTGTACATGCTCACATCTGAACCAAACTTTACGTGCTTGATAACTCTCCCACCCCGCTATGGAGGACCGATCCTGACACAGTCAGAAATAAATACAGAAATAAATAAATGCTCAATAAATAAATAAGCATCCAATTAAATACACAAAAAAATAAAGTAAATAAATAAATGTAGGTAGTAATTAAATTATACAAGGAGACATAAATGTATATATTTTAATTAGTGCCTTTACTTATTCACCTTTGTTATAATTACCTTATTTGTTTATTCAACTTTATTTATTACTAATTTTTTTAATGTATTTATTTATGTGTTGTTTTAATATTTTTGTCTGTTTTATTCTTCCTTTGTATTTATTTACCTTATTTATTTTCACCCATGGTATTTATTTCTGCCTGTCTTTTTAAATTTTTGTATGCATTTCTGCCTCATTATGCAAATGAGGAGGGGCTGTGTCTCAAGGGGTCATCTTCTCTGCTATTGGTGGACCAGTCAGACAGGAGAGCTCCTACTCTGCCTGCAGACATCAACGATCTTGCCCCTCACACAGTCAGATGGCTTCCTTCAGTGCGCTGAGGTGTTTAACAACTCTGAAGACAATACTACCAGCAATGTCTTCCTTCTCTTTTCACGTAGACGCTCCGACAGACAGTGCTTTCAGTTTGCTGCATGCATGGACACAGAACTGCGGTATAGGGAGAAGCACACGGTCAGCTGGCTGCAGCTAAATCTGGAGTGCACTCGTATTCAATTCTGTATGGTAAATTCAGTTTTAACGGAGCAGAGCGAGCTGACAGGCAGAGTTAGAGACTTTTTCTGTCCGTTTCTCTCTTTACAAAGACGCATGTTGCAGTCAGAGTCTTCTCTGAGATGCGAGCACGACATACAACACAATTTATCAAATTACACAACGGATATACAGTATGAAAATAAGATTGATTGGATTATACTCACAGGAAGTATAAAACTTACATGGTCTATTAAAGTAAAGTAACACAAAAATGTCAGGGAAATTACTTTACTTAGATTTAAGTACTGCAGTTGTACATTTGAAATACCTTCCTACCTTTCTGATAGGAAGCCTTCTTGAGGTGGTATAAAACATTTCTTCTTATATTCTGATTTGAGTTGTGGACAACTATGACCACATGAATTAAAAAAATTAAACATTTCACTGCCCAAGTCAGCTATAACACAAGTCTTGTTCATCAGACTACATGCTGTACAGTATTTGTGGACAGATTTTGTCCCAGGATTTATTATGCATTTCTTCTTCTTCGTTGCATGATTTAGAATAATAAGGTGAGAAATGGGTCTATTCTGAGTTCATCCTGCACTGCAGCAGCTAATAAAGTCCATTTAATCCCAAAAACGCTTTTCTTTTAGGCAGGCTGGAGCAGAAAACAACTCACCTTTCTCAAGTTGTACAGTAATGTCACATGTGTATGAAGGTGGATCAAACAAGCTAATCTTAAATGTCAAAGTAGAGAGGAGCCTAGTAGGCCTATTTATTTTCATTCATTACACAATATGAATAAGCTATGCAGACAGTTGTAAAGAAAGAACATCTTTTTCTTCTGTTCTCTACTTGTTATAGTTACACAGTATTAGGGGTGTGGGCTGTATTAAAAGTATCCACTGTTCTCCCATGCTCTAACACACAGTAACGATGAAATGTGTGCTGTTCTCACATTCTTCCTCTGTATGTACACATAAACAACAAGGCAGGGAAATATAAGGAATTTATTTTATTGTTTGGGTACATTATTGTTCAGTGTACATGTCACATCTGAAACAAACTTTACGTGCTTGATAACTCTCCCACCCCGCAGACATCTACACACCAATACCGATTTATATTCATAGCGGCAAGTGCTATGTAGCTCCACATAGGGGACACAGGAAGTGACATATAGCACCTTCATGCGGCGTCGGAACCGCGTAGGAAATTCACAGCCGCACCGGCAGAGCTCCAGAATGTGCAACTCGGCCGGCTCACGCGCGACGCGCTTACAAGTGCGAGGGCCCGCCCAACGCTGCTTGCAGCTTTAATTTTTTATTTTTTTTTTTTTTTTTCTGCAAAGTAGCCCAAATGACATGGCCTAAACATACTCGAAAACTCACCAAAATTTGCAAACATGTCAGAACCGGTGAAAAATTTCGTATTCTACAAGTTTCGCACATGGGCGTGGCAAAATGACTCGCTAGCGCCACCTAGAAAATTGGAAAAATTAGCCCCTCGTTCACGTTCAACCTACATGTACGAAATTTTCTGGGGACATGTATCGTATCAAGACGCACAAAAAAGCCTCAAGAACCCATAGCCTAAAGTCAACAGGAAGTCGGCCATTTTGAATTTTATGGCCATTTTGGATGATTTACACACTTCGTACTTTAACGACTCCTCCTAGGGATTTAGTCGGATCGACGTCAAATTTCTGCTGTGCCTTCTAAAGGCATTGACGATGAAAAGTTGTGCTATTTGCGCGTTTTCGTCAATGGGCGTGTCCGTGGCGTCGATGATTCGCAATGAAACAGGAAGTTGTTGTAACTTCAGTGTACATGCTCACATCTGGACCAAACTGTACATGTAGGATGAGAGTCCCGCCCTGAACACATGTACATGCCGACATTCACCCACAGTCATAGCGCCACCTGCTGGCAACAGAAAGTGACCTTTAACGAAGCAGCCCCCGCCGCACGTTTCACCTACGTGCACGAATTTTCTGTGGTACGTGTATCTTGTCCAGACGCACAAAAAAGCTCTTGGAGCCATAGCCTAAACCCAACAGGAAGTCGGCCATTTTGAATTTTACGTCAAATTTTGGATGATTTACACACTTCGTACTTTAACGAACTCCTCCTAGGGATTTAGTCCGACCGACCTCAAATTTGTGCTGTGCCTTCTAAAGGCATTGAAGATGAAAAGTTGTGCTATTTGCAAGTTTTCGTCAATGGGCGTGTCCGTGGCGTGGCGTCAAAGATCAGCTCTTCGCCATGACACGGAAGTTGTCGTAACTTCAGTGTACATGCTCACATCTGGACCAAACTGTACATGTAGGATGAGAGTCCCGCCCTGAACACATGTACATGCTGACATTCACCCACAGTCCTAGCGCCACCTGCTGGCAACAGGAAGTGACTTTTAACGAAGCAGCCCCCCCGCACGTTTCACCTACGTGCACGAATTTCTGTGGTACGTGTATCTTGTCCAGACGCACAAAAAAGCCTCTTGGAGCGATGCCTAAAATCAACAGGAAGTCGGCCATTTGAATTTTACGTCAAATTTGGATGATTTACACACTTCGTACTTTAACGAACTCCTCCTAGGGATTTAGTCCGACCGACTCAAATTGTGCTGTGCCTTCTAAAGGCATTGAAGATGAAAAGTTGTGCTATTTGCGAGTTTTCGTCAATGGGCGTGTCCGTGGCGTGGCGTCAAGATCAAGTCTTCGCCATGACACAGGAAGTTGTTGTAACTTCAGTGTACATGCTCACATCTGAACCAAACTTTACGTGCTTGATAACTCTCCCACCCCGTTATGGAGGACCGATCCTGACACAGTCAGAAATAATACAGAAATAAATAAATGCTCAATAAATAAATAAGCATCCAATTAAATACACAAAAAAATAAAGTAAATAAATAAATGTAGGTAGTAATTAAATTATACAAGGAGACATAAATGTATATATTTTAATTAGTGCCTTTACTTATTCACCTTTGTTATAATTACCTTATTTGTTTATTCAACTTTATTTATTACTAATTTTTTAATGTATTTATTTTATGTGTGTGTTTTATATTTTTGTCTGTTTTTATTCTTCCTTTGTATTTATTTACCTTATTTATTTTCACCCATGGTATTTATTTTGCCTGTCTTTTTAAATTTTTGTATGCATTTCTGCCTCATTATGCAAATGAGGAGGGGCTGTGTCTCAAGGGGTCATCTTCTTGCTATTGGTGGACCAGTCAGACAGGAGAGCTCCTACTCTGCCTGCAGACATCAACGATCTTGCCCCTCACACAGTCAGATGGCTTCCTTCAGTGCGCTGAGGTGTTTAACAACTCTGAAGACATACTCCAGCAATTTCTTCCTTCTCTTTTCACGTAGACGCTCCGACAGACAGTGCTTTCAGTTTGCTGCATGCATGGACACAGACTGCGTATAGGGAGAAGCACACGGTCGCTGCTGCAGCTAAATCTGGAGTGCACTCGTATTCAATTCTGTATGGTAAATTCAGTTTTAACGGAGCAGAGCGAGCTGACAGGCAGAGTTAGAGACTTTTTCTGTCCGTTTCTCTCTTTACAAAGACGCATGTTGCAGTCATAGTCTTCTCTGAGATGCGAGCACGACATACAACAAATTTCAAATTACACAACGGATATACAGTATGAAAATAAGTTGATTGGATTATCTCACAGGAAGTATAAAACCTGTTACATGTCTATTAAAGTAAAGTAACACAAAAATGTCAGGGAAATTACTTTACTTAGATTAGTACTGCAGTTGTACATTTGAAATACTTCCTACCTTTCTGATAGGAAGCCTTCTTGAGGTGGTATAAAACATTCTTCTATATTCTGATTTGAGTTGTGGACAATAGAACCACATGAATTAAAAAAATTAAACATTTCACTGCCCAAGTCAGCTATAAACAATCTTGTTCATCAGCTACATGCTGTACAGTATTTGTGGACAGATTTTGTCCCAGATTTTATGCATTTCTTCTCTCGTTGCATGATTTTGAATAATAAGGTGAGAAATGGGTCTGTTCTGAGTTCATCCTGCAGCTGCAGCAGCTAATAAAGTCCATTTAATCCCAAAACGCTTTTCTTTTGGCAGGCTGGAGCAGAAAACAACTCACCTTTCTCAAGTTGTACAGTAATGTCACATGTGTATGAAGGTGGATCAAACAAGCTAATCTTAAATGTCAAAGTAGAGAGGAGCCTAGTAGGCCTATTTATTTTCATTCATTACACAATATGAATAAGCTATGCAGACAGTTGTAACGAAAGAACATCTTTTTCTTCTGTTCTCTACTGTTATAGTTACACAGTATTAGGGGTGTGGGCTGTATAAAAGTA
>NW_024040040.1:21650239-21726310 GCF_014851395.1 Micropterus salmoides | reverse complement strand
GGACCGATCCTGACACAGTCAGAAATAAATACAGAAATAAATAAATGCTCAATAAATAAATAAGCATCCAATTAAATACACAAAAAAATAAAGTAAATAAATAAATGTAGGTAGTAATTAAATTATACAAGGAGACATAAATGTATATATTTTAATTAGTGCCTTTACTTATTCACCTTTGTTATAATTACCTTATTTATTTATTATAATCTTCAACTTTATTTATTACTAATTTTTTTAATATTTATTTATGTGTGTGTTTTAATATTTTTGTCTGTTTTATTCTTCCTTTGTATTTTTTACCTTATTTATTTTCACCCATGGTATTTATTTCTGCCTGTCCTTTTTAAATTTTGTATGCATTTCTGCCTCATTATGCAAATGAGGAGGGGCTGTGTCTCAAGGGGTCATCTTCTCTGCTATTGGTGGACCAGTCAGACAGGAGAGCTCCTACTCTGCCTGCAGACATCAACGATCTTGCCCCTCACACAGTCAGATGGCTTCCTTCAGTGCGCTGAGGTGTTTAACAACTCTGAAGACAATACTACCAGCAATGTCTTCCTTCTCTTTTCACGTAGACGCTCTGACAGACAGTGCTTTCAGTTTGCTGCATGCATGGACACAGAACTGCGGTATAGGGAGAAGCACACGGTCAGCTGGCTGCAGCTAAATCTGGAGTGCACTCGTATTCAATTCTGTATGGTAAATTCAGTTTTAACGGAGCAGAGCGAGCTGACAGGCAGAGTTAGAGACTTTTTCTGTCCGTTTCTCTCTTTACAAAGACGCATGTTGCAGTCAGAGTGTTCTCTGAAGAGGGCAATGAAGTCTAAGTAGTACCCGATGCGAGCACCACATACAACACAATTTATCAAATTACACAACGGATATACAGTATGAAAATAAGACTGATTGGATTATACTCACAGGAAGTATCAAACCTGTTACATGCGTAACACAGTAATGTCAGGGAAATTACTTTACTTAGAATTAAGTACTGCAGTTGTACATTTGAAATACCTTCCTAACTTTCTGATAGGAAGCCTTCTTGAGGTGGTATAAAACATTTCTTCTTATATTCTGATTTGAGTTGTGGACAACTATGACCACATGAATTAAAAAAATTAAACATTTCACTGCCCAAGTCAGCTATAACACAAGTCTTGTTCATCAGACTACATGCTGTGGACAGATTTTGTCCCAGGATTTATTATGCATTTCTTCTTCTTCGTTGCATGATTTAGAATAATAAGGTGAGAAATGGGTCTATTCTGATTCATCCTGCACTGCAGCAGCTAATAAAGTCCATTTAATCCCAAAAACGCTTTTCTTTTAGGCAGGCTGGAGCAGAAAACAACTCACCTTTCTCAAGTTGTACAGTAATGTCACATGTGTATGAAGGTGGATCAAACCAGCTAATCTTAAATGTCAAAGTAGAGAGGAGCCTAGTAGGCCTATTTATTTTCATTCATTACACAATATGAATAAGCTATGCAGACAGTTGTAAAGAAAGAACATCTTTTTCTTCTGTTCTCTACTTGTTATAGTTACACAGTATTAGGGGTGTGGGCTGTATTAAAAGTATCCACTGTTCTCCCATGCTCTAACACACAGTAACGATGAAATGTGTGCTGTTCTCACATTCTTCCTCTGTATGTACACATAAACAACAAGGCAGGGAAATATAAAAGGAATTTATTTTATTGTTTGGGTACATTATTGTTCAGTGTACATGCTCACATCTGAAACAAACTTTACGTGCTTGATAACTCTCCCACCCCGCAGACATCTACACGCCAATACCGATTTATATTCATAGCGGCAAGTGCTATGTAGCTCCACATAGGGGACACAGGAAGTGACATATAACACCTTCATGCGGCGTCGGAACCGCGTAGCAAATTCACAGCCGCACCGGCAGAGCTCCAGAATATGCAACTCGGCCGGCTCACACGCGGACGCGCTTATAAGTGCGAGGGCCCGCCCAACGCTGCTTGCAGCTTTAATTGTGGTTGTATTTTTCTGACACTTGCCAGACACAAAGTGTCATGGTTTGGGGTTTTCAGGTATTATTTGGAGGGTTGTTGGGTCCATGTCAGGTGTTTCCTGTGTTCAGTCTTGTCTGTTATGATCACTGGCATATGTTCAACTTAGACACTGGACTGGTAAAAGTAAACTTAGTATGCAGTCTTACTTCTGTGCTTAAATTCTTAGATCTGTTTACTAGTTACTTTCCCATTTGGATTTTATATGTGTTCTGTTTTATTCATCATGGTCCGTTGTCTTTTGTTCTGGGTTTTGTCAGTCTGACTTGTCCATGTTATTTGCTTCTGTATTATGAGTGTTAGGTTCAGTGTCTATGTGAAGTTACATTTTTGTCTATTGTCTATTCAGCCTGTGTTTCTGTTTCCTGTTTTAGTCTGAAGTCTGCCTTTGCTGCAGGGGCGGCTTGTTCATTAGGGGCTGCCAAGCCGGGAAGTTTGTCTCTGAATATCGCTGTCCAATCAGCGTCAAGTCGTGTTCTGTGGAGTCCCGCCTCTTTTGGTGCGATTTCAGTCTGGTTGTAAATCGCCCAGATCTCTCTCATAGACTTTCATGTCAAGGCAGTTTTTTTCGAGCTGCGGCTGCTGCAGTGCAATCTCTATGGGTTCTGGGAGGGCTCGCACTTACGTGTTTATGTCATGCGCCCAGCAGCAGAGCTACGCTTCTGCCACCTGAAAACGACTCGGCAGTCCTCCAGCTTGTTGCTCTCACTACAACCAGCTGCTGTAGAAAAATTTACGTTCAGGCTGAAAATTCAACTGTGGTGTTGTGTCGGGAGAGGCAGTGACTTTACCAGCGGTGAGTAAGACACAGTATAAAAAATACATGTAATTTGTTAAGCTATGAGGAGAGGAAAACTCCGCTAGCCACTAGGCTAATTTATGCTGTGTAAAATGCCATAGGCAAAGCTAATAATCTTGATAGTTATTATTAAGCTCAACCTGTAATAATAATATAAAACAAGTATTGTTTTTTTTCTTTTATTGCCAGAAACCCAAGAAGAAAGAGGAGGTAGCATGATGTGGCCATCACTGGCATCTTGTCAGAGGAGGATAAAAAGAGAAAGCAGGAAAGCAACACAGAAAATAAACCAAAAATAATAGAATATACCTTTTTATATTTCCCCTTACATGCCTTGTTGTGTATGTGTAAATACAGAGGAAGAATGGGAGAACAGCACATAGCTCATTGTTACTGTGTGATTATACAGGGTACAGAGTACAGAGAGTACAGGAGAACAGTGGATACTTTTATACAGCCCACACCCCAAATAATACTGTGTATCTACAGGATAACAAATGGATTTTTACAAATCTCTGCTTACCTTATTAGTCTTGTGTAATGTGTGTAACTTAAAGAATGAAAATAAATACTAGTTTCATCTGTACCCTGTTAAACAACAAGGGACGGTGAAGAGTCGGCCTACAGAAGGGACAGGAGGTCTACAGGAGGTTGATCAGCTGGCTCTCTGGTGCGGTCAGAACAACCTGGAACTTAACACGCTCAAAACTGTGGAGATGATCGTGGACTTCAGGAGGAGGAGCCCCCCCACTCTGCCCCCCATCACCATACTCAACAGCCCTGTGTCTGCTGTGGAATCCTTCAGGTTTCTGGATTCAACTATATCCCAGGACCTGAAGTGGGAGCCCTATACTGACACGATCATCAAGAAGGCCCAGCAGAGGATGTACTTCCTGCGTCAGCTCAAGAAGCTCAACCTGCCTAAGGAGCTGCTGATCCAGTTCTACAAAGCCATCATTCAGTCTGTCCTCTGCACCTCCATCACTGTCTGGTTTGGATCTGCCACCAAAAAGGACAAGGACAGACTACAACATACAGTCAGGACTGCAGAAAAAATAATCGGTGCCAACCTGCCCTCCATTCAGGACTTATACATTTCCAGAGTCAGGAAACAGGCAGGAAACATCACTGCAGATCCATCTCACCCCGGACACAACCTGTTCCAGCTCCTCCCCTCTGGAAGGCGCTACAGAGCACTGTACGCCAAAACCAACACACACAGAAGCAGTTTCTTCCCACAAGCCATCACTCTGATGAACAGCTGATTTCTGACTCACAGTGTCAGGAACAATTCCTGTGCAATAACCCAGTAACTCTGCCTCTAATCAGCCACTTGATTACTGGTTACCACTTATTATTTATTTATTCACCATTCTTTATTTCAGTGCTGTTCATACTATGTCATATTGTATATACTGTATACCAATACACCTACCTCAGGTCATAAGGTCATAGGTCTTGTTTATTTTTTGCAGCATCCTTTGCACTATGCTCCATCACACTGTGTACATGTGTACATGTATGCATGTATATGTATATGCATGTGTATGTGTACCTGTATATCATATCCACTTTCATGTACATAATGAGAATAGTTTACTCTTGCATCCTTTACACTCTGATCACTGCACTATTTGTCAATATGTCTATATTGTTTTGTTCATAGTGTGTATATTAGTGTTGTCTATTCTGTAGTTTGTGTCTGATTTGATTTTATTATTATTTAATTATTGTGTTATGGTATTATTGTATAAGTAAGCACATCATGAGCAATGTACAATCCTGAGTCAAATTCCTCGTATGTGTACACATACCTGGCAATAAAACTGATTCTGATTCAGATTTAAGAATAGTTGTGTTTGATCCACCTTCATATCCAGTATATGTGACATTATTACATTACTGTAGCCTATTACTTGAGATCCCTTAGCTGCAATGCAAGATTAACTTTAAATTTTGTTCATTGCACATTATCAGCCCAGTGCCACTGCGCTTTATTCTGGATTTGTTGTTCCTAAATAAAAGGTTTGTTACAGCTAAATCAGATGATTGTGAGAGTTATTCTTTTATATCATTATTGCTAAAGTAGTTGCCTTTACATCCAAAGGTCTAAAGATCGGTTGATCTTAACTGTGGACTGTTCATTCATTGTAGACATTGACAATGAACTTCAGGACGTAGCTGTTCACAAATACTGTACAGTATGTAGCCTAAGGAACAATACTTGTCTTATAGCAGACTTAGACCATAGAACTTGTCATCTTAGCCATGATCGCAACCCCCCCTGAGAGATTTGGCAGGAGCGGCCACTGCTTTGCTGTCATTGTCTGGTTGTCATTCTGTTTCATTACCTTGACTCACACCTGTTTTGTGTTCCCACCCTGCTCGTTTGCCTGAGTATTTCAATGTCTGTGTTCTGTTCAGTCTTTGTTGGTTCATTGTTGCATGTAGCCTGTATTGCTCTGTTGCCTGTGTTTGTTCCAGCAGTACTTTCCCTTTGTTTTTTGGACCTGTGTTTCTTAGTTACTTTGGATTCTATTTGGACTCAGCCACAGTTTGTAAGTATGCTCTCCTTTTGTTAATAAATCAGTGCACTATATCTGCTCAGCTCTAGTGTCCTGCGTTTGGGTTCTCAGCCTGCTCCATCATTACAACACATGACAATTCATGACAGAAAGGGAATTTACAAAAGTTAAACTAGACAAAACAAAGTCCAGAGAAATACTGTTATTTTTAACGTTTGAGTGGCAGGTCATGATGATATGACACAATGGCACATGATGTATTTCTGAAAGGACTAAACACTTAAGATGTCAGATGTGTCATCAGAACTTTGTGTCTTTTTTTCAGGACATAAGGGTGGTGTGTCACCTAGAGTTTCTGAAGCCAGCCAATCCAGAGCGAGATGCTTCCTCAATAAGCGGTGTCACAATCTTCTCAATCATTTCCATCAACACAGTGAATGTTGGCTCCACGATGAAGTCAATGAATCCTGCAGGAAACAGTAATCATGCCAGATTAACATTCACCTTGTACCTTCTCACAGAACTTCAGGCTGCATCAGCAGTGTGAGATCCAAAACCATCTGAGACAGTAACCAGTGCTTTTCGTTTATCCCACAGAAAAGTCACATCATTCAGTTTTTCTCTTTTCATTTCAGGGATGTTAACAGTTGGGTACGGGTTAACAGGCTACATTAACCAAATAATTGTACACATTTATTCCACTGCCTTTTAAGATGTTTTATAATATTACTATATTACTTATTGGTTGGAGCCATACAGAACTTGAACCATTTTAAATGGTCGAACAATACACATACGTTACGGTATATTGATCATTTTTGAATAAAAGCTTCCCTTTTGGTACAGTCCGGTCCTGTTACAAATCCAGACATGCTCATTGTTGGTTCCAATGTTAAGATGTCATGAAGCCTGACAAAAGTGACCTCCAGGCAACTGTTCCCACTGACTCCCTCTACTACACAAACACCTTAGATCTCTTCAATGATTTGTTGTGCCATTGGACTCACCATAGGCAGATTAAAGCGAATTTAAATCTTTGACATCATTTCTCAAAGGTGATCAGGTTTGATCCCTGGATTGACCTCAAAGTCCTGATCAGGTTCTACCACTCTACCTCACCTTAGGTGACAGACTTGAGGCAAATCATCAGTTACACCAGTAAAATTGTCTACCCTAGAAACATGAACTTCATCAGAGACTAAATGCATCAATTTGTCACATTTAAAGCAGGTTTAGGTTGCATGCTTGTCATAGTCACATCTCTGAATCCACAAAAAGGAACAAAATGCAGGATAACAATTCCCAAGAGAGTAAAATAATAAATAAAGTTGAGATAACAGACTCTATGCATGACTATTAAAATGACAATATTAACATTACACAGAGACTAACCTCAACCTGAACCAGGCTATTAGGACCTCCGCAGCCCTAAAATAAACAACCTCTAAATGGCAAGACCAAAAGGGCAGGGTAAACATTGTAACGAAGTTCCTCTTTCAAATTACTTCAAAACATCAAAGATCTCCTCTTCAGTCTTGACTCTCTACCCCACCAAAGAGCCTTTAATTTGGACTCTTAACATGCCCTCTCACTTTCACAGCTAGGTGTGAGGAACTCCAGACACCAGAGAAGGACACTGCCCCAAATTCCTTTGTGTGGACAAATGAATACTGTCTCCTTATAACTTGCCTATTACCTTGTTTAATTAAATAATCTTTGTTAAGTTACTTAGCAGGCCTCGCCACTCCATTTGAGTAGTTATATTACCATGTTGTTGTTGAAAAGAAGAATCCATAAAGAAAGTTCATATGCAGTGTTTTAATCTTCCTCAATGCTCACTGATATTCCTTTAATTTATGTTGTACTAATGCCATGCTTCAACACCGTTTAAATAGTTTCTTTTTAAAGAACATGATACAGAAATATTATCCTGTGCTACTTAATTAATTTTCCAGCTCAAATTTAATGTTAAATTAAAGCTGCAAGCAGCGTTGGGCGGGCCCTCGCACTTTTAAGCGTGTCCGCGCGTGAGCCGGCCGAGTTGCATATTCTGGAGCTCTGCCGGTGCGGCTGTGAATTTGCTACGCGGTTATGACGCCGCATGAAGGTGTTATATGTCACTTCCTGTGTCCCCTATGTGGAGCTACATAGCACTTGCCGCTATGAATATAAATCGGTATTGGTGTGTAGATGTCTGCGGGGTGGGACAGTTATCAAGCACGTAAAGTTTGTTTCAGATGTGAACATGTACACTGAACAATAATGTACCCAAACTATAAAATAAATTCCTTTTATATTTCCCTGCCTTGTTGTTTATGTGTACATACAGAGGGAGAATGTGAGAACAGCACACATTTCATCGTTACTGTGTGTTAGAGCATGGGAGAACAGTGGATACTTTTAATACAGCCCACACCCCTAATACTGTGTAACTATAACAAGTAGAGAACAGAAGAAAAAGATGTTCTTTCTTTACAACTGTCTGCATAGCTTATTCATATTGTGTAATGAATGAAAATAAATAGGCCTACTAGGATCCTCTCTACTTTGACATTTAAGATTAGCTTGTTTGATCCACCTTCATACATATGTGACATTACTGTACAACTTGAGAAAGGTGAGTTGTTTTCTGCTCCAGCCTGCCTAAAAGAAAAGCGTTTTTGGGATTAAATGGACTTTATTAGCTGCTGCAGTGCAGGATGAACTCAGAATAGACCCATTTCTCACCTTATTATTCTAAATCATGCAACGAAGAAGAAGAAATGCATAATAAATCCTGGGACAAAATCTGTAGTCAAATACTGTACAGCATGTAGTCTGATGAACAAGACTTGTGTTATAGCTGACTTGGGCAGTGAAATGTTTTTTTAATTCATGTGGTCATAGTTGTCCACAACTCAAATCAGAATATAAGAAGAAATGTTTTATACCACCTCAAGAAGGCTTCCTATCAGAAAGGTAGGAAGGTATTTCAAATGTACAACTGCAGTACTTAAATCTAAGTAAAGTAATTTCCCTGACATTTTTGTGTTACTTTACTTTTAATAGACGCATGTAACAGGTTTTATACTTCCTGTGAGTATAATCCAATCAATCTTATTTTCATACTGTATATCCGTTGTGTAATTTGATAAATTGTGTTGTATGTCGTGCTCGCATCTCAGAGAAGACTCTGACTGCAACATGCGTCTTTGTAAAGAGAGAAACGGACAGAAAAAGTCTCTAACTCTGCCTGTCAGCTCGCTCTGCTCCGTTAAAACTGAATTTACCATACAGAATTGAATACGAGTGCACTCCAGATTTAGCTGCAGCCAGCTGACCGTGTGCTTCTCCCTATACCGCAGTTCTGTGTCCATGCATGCAGCAAACTGAAAGCACTGTCTGTCGGAGCGTCTACGTGAAAAGACAAGGAAGACATTGCTGGTAGTATTGTCTTCAGAGTTGTTAAACACCTCAGCGCACTGAAGGAAGCCATCTGACTGTGTGAGGGGCAAGATCGTTGATGTCTGCAGGCAGAGTAGGAGCTCTCCTGTCTGACTGGTCCACCAATAGCAGAGAAGATGACCCCTTGAGACACAGCCCCTCCTCATTTGCATAATGAGGCAGAAATGCATAAAAAAATTTAAAAAAGACAGGCAGAAATAAATACCATGGGTGAAAATAAATAAGGTAAATAAATACAAAGGAAGAATAAAACAGACAAAATATTAAAACACACACATAAATAAATACATTAAAAAATTAGTAATAAATAAAGTTGAATAAACAAATAAGGTAATTATAACAAAGGTGAATAAGTAAAGGCACTAATTAAAATATAAACATTTATGTCTCCTTGTATAATTTAATTACTACCTACATTTATTTATTTACTTTATTTTTTTGTGTATTTAATTGGATGCTTATTTATTTATTGAGCATTTATTTATTTCTGTATTTATTTCTGGCTGTGTCAGGATCGGTCCTCCATAACGGGGTGGGAGAGTTATCAAGCACGTAAAGTTTGGTTAAGATGTGAGCATGTACACTGAAGTTACAACAACTTCCTGTGTCATGGCGAAGACTTGATCTCTGACGCCACGCGACGGACACACCCATTGACGAAAACTTGCAAATAGCACAACTTTTCATCTTCAATGCCTTTAGAAGGCACAGCAGAAATTTGAGGTCGGTCGGACTAAATCCCTAGGAGGAGTTTGTTAAAGTACGAAGTGTGTAAATCATCCAAAATTTGACGTAAAATTCAAAATGGCCGACTTCCTGTTGATTTTAGGGCATCACTCCAAGAGGCTTTTTTGTGCGTCTGGACAAGATACACGTACCACAGAAAATTCGTGCACGTAGGTGAAACGTGCGGCGGGGGCTGCTTTGTTAAAAGTCACTTCCTTTTGCCAGCAGGTGGCGCTATGACTGTGGGTGAATGTCAGCATGTACACGTGTTCAGGGCGGGACTCTCATCCTACATGTACAGTTTGGTGAAGATGTGAGCATGTACACTGAAGTTACGACAACTTCCGTGTCATGGCGAAGAGCTGATCTTTGACGCCACGCAACGGACACGCCCATTGACGAAAACTTGCAAATAGCACAACTTTTCATCTTCAATGCCTTTAGAAGGCACAGCAGAAATTTGAGGTCGGTCGGACTAAATCCCTAGGAGGAGTTCGTTAAAGTACGAAGTGTGTAAATCATCCAAAATTTGACGTAAAATTCAAAATGGCCGACTTCCTGTTGGGTTTAGGCTATGGCTCCAAGAGACTTTTTTGTGCGTCTGGACAAGATACACGTACCACAGAAAATTCGTGCACGTAGGTGAAACGTGCGGCGGGGGCTGCTTCGTTAAAAGTCACTTTCTGTTGCCAGCAGGTGGCGCTATGACTGTGGGTGAATGTCAGCATGTACATGTGTTCAGGGCGGGACTCTCATCCTACATGTACAGTTTGGTCCAGATGTGAGCATGTACACTGGAGTTACAACAACTTCCTGTTTCATAGCGAATCATCGACGCCACGGACACGCCCATTGACGAAAACTCGCAAATAGCACAACTTTTCATCGTCAATGCCTTTAGAAGGCACAGCAGAAATTTGACATCGATCCGACTAAATCCCTAGGAGGAGTTCGTTAAAGTACGAAGTGTGTAAATCATCCAAAAATGGCCGTAAAATTCAAAATGGCCGACTTCCTGTTGACTTTAGGCTATGGGTTCTTGAGGCTTTTTTGTGCGTCTTGATACGATACATGTCCCCAGAAAATTTCGTACATGTAGGTTGAACGTGAACGAGGGGCTAATCTTTTCCAATTTTCTAGGTGGCGCTAGCGAGTCATTTTGCCACGCCCATGTGCGAAACTTGTAGAATACGAAATTTTTCACCGGTTCTGACATGTTTGCAAATTTTGGTGAGTTTTCGAGTATGTTTAGGCCATGTCATTTGGGCCTACTTTGCAGAAAAAAAAAAATAAAAAAAAATAAATAAATAAATAAATAAATAATCCGAGCAATTTCAATAGGGACCTCGCACGGTCGTGCTCGGGCCCTAATAATAATCCGAGCAATTTCAATAGGGACCTCGCACGGTCGTGCTCGGGCCCTAAAAAAGAAAAAATAAAATAATCCGAGCAAATTCAATAGGGACCTCGCACGGTCGTGCTCGGGCCCTAAAAATAATCCGAGCAAATTCAATAGGGACCTCGCACGGTCGTGCTCGGGCCCTAAAAATCCGAGCAAATTCAATAGGGACCTCGCACGGTCGTGCTCGGGCCCTAATAACCATTTCTTCCCTAGTGAAAGGATCAATTGTTCTCTCGTGGAACCAGTGTCCCCCAAGAGGACAAACTAAGTATTACAGGTCCCTGTTTTGGCCCTTTAATGCCTCTCCCACTGTTTTAATGTATCACTCTGTATTTTATTGGGTATAATCTGATGACATGTTCATCTAACTTGCTTATATGCTCTAAGTAAGAATGTGTAACAGCCAATATTATCCAGGAAATATTGAGTTAAGTCTCTTTCATTCTGAAATCCTGAAAATGTGTTAAACTGGTAACCATTCCAATCATTACAACAATTAAGTAATTGTTTCCTTTCCTTTTTATCAAATGCTTGAAGCTAAGAACGGTATAACTGTTATGACAATTAAGGTTTGATTGTGGCAAGATATATGATTAAAATACGCACAAATAGATTTTAAAATAGATATTGAAGTTAAGGGACAGCCTCTCTCAGTGGTTTTCTGCTTTTCTCAGTCTCAAAGCCCTCCTCCTGAGACACGCCCTAGACAACAAAACACTCTCTCTCTTGTTCTCGGGTCACTTCGCTCTAGCTCTCTGCTCTACACGCTTACGGAGTGTGTCCCTTCTCCCAGCAACGCCCTAAGGAGTCCGGCCCGGCATTGCCTCGAAGATTTCTTTGTGCCTCTCAAGCCACATGCGCGAAGCGCCGCGACTTCGGCTTTCCCTTGTTTCCAGCAACTTACTTGCTTTATATTTTTAGGGCCCGAGCACGACCATGCGAGGTCCCTATTGAATTTGCTAAGATTATTATTAGGGCCCGAGCACGACCGTGTGAGGTCCCTATTGAATTTGCTAAGATTATTAGGGCCCGAGCACGACCGTGTGATGTCCCTATTGAATTTGCTAAGATTATATATTTAGGGCCCGAGCACGACCGTGCGAGCTCCCTATTGTATTTGCTAAAATTATTTTATTAGGGCCCGAGCACGACCGTGCGAGGTCCCTATTGAATTTGCTAAGATTATGAGGGCCCGAGCACGACCGTGCGAGGTCCCTATTGAATTTGCTAATATTATATATTTTTAGGGCCCGAGCACGACCGTGCGAGGTCCCTATTGAATTTGCTCAGATTGTTAGGGCCCGAGCACGACCGTGCGAGGTCCCTATTGAATTTGCTCGGATTATTTAGGGCCCGAGCACGACCGTGCGAGGTCCCTATTGAATTTGCTCGGATTATTATTTTTTTTATTAGGGCCCGAGCACGACCATGCGAGGTCCCTATTGAATTTGCTCGGATTATTTTTTATTAGGGCCCGAGCACGACCGTGTGAGGTCCCTATTGAATTTGCTCGGATTATTTTTTATTAGGGCCCGAGCACGACCGTGTGAGGTCCCTATTGAATTTGCTCGGATTATTATTATTATTTTTTTTTTTTTCTTTTTTCTGCAAAGTAGGCTCAACTGACATGGCCTAAACATTCTCGAAAACTCACCAAAATTTGCAAACATGTCAGAACCGGTGAAAAATTTCGTATTCTACAAGTTTCGCACATGGGCGTTGCAAAATGACTCGCTAGCGCCACCTAGAAAATTGGAAAAAATTAGCCCCTCGTTCACGTTCAACATACATGTACGAAATTTTCTGGGGACATGTATCGTATCAAGACGCACAAATAAGCCTCAAGAACCCATAGCCTAAAGTCAACAGGAAGTCGGCCATTTTGAATTTTACGGCCATTTTTGGATGATTTACACACTTCGTACTTTAACGAACTCCTCCTAGGGATTTAGTCGGATCGACGTCAAATTTGTGCTGTGCCTTCGAAAGGCACTGACGATGAAAAGTTGTGCTATTTGCGCGTTTTCGTCAATGGGCGTGTCCGTGGCGTCGATGATTCGCTATGAAACAGGAAGTTGTTGTAACTTCAGTGTACATGCTCACATCTGGACCAAACTGTACATCTAGGATGAGAGTCCCGCCCTGAACACATGTACATGCCGACATTCACCCACAGTCATAGCGCCACCTGCTGGCAATAGAAAGTGACCTTTAACGAAGCAGCCCCCGCCGCATGTTTCACCTACGTGCACGAATTTTCTGTGGTACGTGTATCTTGTCCAGACGCACAAAAAAGTCTCTTGGAGCCATAGCCTAAACCCAACAGGAAGTCGGCCATTTTGAATTTTACGTCAAATTTTGGATGATTTACACACTTCGTACTTTAACGAACTCCTCCTAGGGATTTAGTCCGACCGACCTCAAATTTCTGCTGTGCCTTCTAAAGGCATTGAAGATGAAAAGTTGTGCTATTTGCAAGTTTTCGTCAATGGGCGTGTCCGTGGCGTGGCGTCAAAGATCAACTCTTCGCCATGACACGGAAGTTGTCGTAATTCAGTGTACATGCTCACATCTGGACCAAACTGTACATGTAGGATGAGAGTCCCGCCCTGAACACATGTACATGCTGACATTCACCCACAGTCATAGCGCCACCTGCTGGCAACAGGAAGTGACTTTTAACGAAGCAGCCCCCGCCGCACGTTTCACCTACGTGCACGAATTTTCTGTGGTACGTGTATCTTGTCCAGACGCACAAAAAAGTCTCTTGGAGCCATAGCCTAAACCCAACAGGAAGTCGGCCATTTTGAATTTTACGTCAAATTTTGGATGATTTACACACTTCGTACTTTAACGAACTCCTCCTAGGGATTTAGTCCGACCGACCTCAAATTTCTGCTGTGCCTTCTAAAGGCATTGAAGATGAAAAGTTGTGCTATTTGCAAGTTTTCGTCAATGGGCGTGTCCGTGGCGTGGCGTCAAAGATCAACTCTTCGCCATGACACGGAAGTTGTCGTAACTTCAGTGTACATGCTCACATCTGACCAAACTGTACATGTAGGATGAGAGTCCCGCCCTGAACACATGTACATGCTGACATTCACCCACAGTCATAGCGCCACCTGCTGGCAACAGGAAGTGACTTTTAACGAAGCAGCCCCCGCCGCACGTTTCACCTACGTGCACGAATTTTCTGTGGTACGTGTATCTTGTCCAGACGCACAAAAAAGCCTCTTGGAGCGATGCCCTAAAATCAACAGGAAGTCGGCCATTTTGAATTTTACGTCAAATTTTGGATGATTTACACACTTCGTACTTTAACGAACTCCTCCTAGGGATTTAGTCCGACCGACTTCAAATTTGTGCTGTGCCTTCTAAAGGCATTGAAGATGAAAAGTTGTGCTATTTGCGAGTTTTCGTCAATGGGTGTGTCCGTGGCGTGGCGTCAGAGATCAAGTCTTCGCCATGACACAGGAAGTTGTTGTAACTTCAGTGTACATGCTCACATCTGAACCAAACTTTACGTGCTTGATAACTCTCCCACCCCGTATGGAGGACCGATCCTGACACAGTCAGAAATAAATACAGAAATAAATAAATGCTCAATAAATAAATAAGCATCCAATTAAATACACAAAAAAATAAAGTAAATAAATAAATGTAGGTAGTAATTAAATTATACAAGGAGACATAAATGTTATATTTTAATTAGTGCCTTTACTTATTCACCTTTGTTATAATTACCTTATTTATTTATTCAACTTTATTTATTACTAATTTTTTTTATGTATTTATTTATGTGTGTGTTTTAATATTTTTGTCTGTTTTATTCTTCCTTTGTATTTATTTACCTTATTTATTTTCACCCATGGTATTTATTTCTGCCTGTCTTTTTTAAATTTTTGTATGCATTTCTGCCTCATTATGCAAATGAGGAGGGGCTGTGTCTCAAGGGGTCATCTTCTCTGCTATTGGTGGACCAGTCAGACAGGAGAGCTCTACTCTGCCTGCAGACATCAACGATCTTGCCCCTCACACAGTCAGATGGCTTCCTTCAGTGCGCTGAGGTGTTTAACAACTCTGAAGACAATACTACCAGCAATGTCTTCCTTCTCTTTTCACGTAGACGCTCCGACAGACAGTGCTTTCAGTTTGCTGCATGCATGGACACAGAACTGCGGTATAGGGAGAAGCACACGGTCAGCTGGCTGCAGCTAAATCTGGAGTGCACTCGTATTCAATTCTGTATGGTAAATTCAGTTTTAACGGAGCAGAGCGAGCTGACAGGCAGAGTTAGAGACTTTTTCTGTCCGTTTCTCTCTTTACAAAGACGCATGTTGCAGTCAGAGTCTTCTCTGAAGAGGGCAATGAAGTCTCAGTAGTACGATGCGAGCACCACATACAACACAATTTATCAAATTACACAACGGATATACAGTATGAAAATAAGATTGATTGGATTATACTCACAGGAAGTATAAAACCTGTTACATGCGTAACACAGTAATGTCAGGGAAATTACTTTACTTAGATTAAGTACTGCAGTTGTACATTTGAAATACCTTCCTACCTTTCTGATAGGAAGCCTTCTTGAGGTGGTATAAAACATTTCTTCTTATATTCTGATTTGAGTTGTGGACAACTATGACCACATGAATTAAAAAAATTAAACATTTCACTGCCCAAGTCAGCTATAACACAAGTCTTGTTCATCAGACTACATGCTGTGGACAGATTTTGTCCCAGGATTTATTATGCATTTCTTCTTCTTCGTTGCATGATTTAGAATAATAAGGTGAGAAATGGGTCTATTCTGAGTTCATCCTGCACTGCAGCAGCTAATAAAGTCCATTTAATCCCAAAAACGCTTTTCTTTTAGGCAGGCTGGAGCAGAAAACAACTCACCTTTCTCAAGTTGTACAGTAATGTCACATGTGTATGAAGGTGGATCAAACAGCTAATCTTAAATGTCAAAGTAGAGAGGAGCCTAGTAGGCCTATTTATTTTCATTCATTACACAATATGAATAAGCTATGCAGACAGTTGTAAAGAAAGAACATCTTTTTCTTCTGTTCTCTACTTGTTATAGTTACACAGTATTAGGGGTGTGGGCTGTATTAAAAGTATCCACTGTTCTCCCATGCTCTAACACACAGTAACGATGAAATGTGTGCTGTTCTCACATTCTTCCTCTGTATGTACACATAAACAACAAGGCAGGGAAATATAAAAGGAATTTATTTTATTGTTTGGGTACATTATTGTTCAGTGTACATGCTCACATCTGAAACAAACTTTACGTGCTTGATAACTCTCCCACCCCGCAGACATCTACACCAATACCGATTTATATTCATAGCGGCAAGTGCTATGTAGCTCCACATAGGGGACACAGGAAGTGACATATAACACCTTCATGCGGCGTCGGAACCGCGTAGAAATTCACAGCCGCACCGGCAGAGCTCCAGAATATGCAACTCGGCCGGCTCACACGCGGACGCGCTTACAAGTGCGAGGGCCCGCCCAACGCTGCTTGCAGCTTTAATTAGGGCCCGAGCACGACCGTGTGAGGTCCCTATTGAATTTGCTCGGATTATATTTTTTTTTTTTTTTTTTTTTTCTGCAAAGTAGGCCAAATGACATGGCCTAAACATACTCGAAAACTCACCAAAATTTGCAAACATGTCAGAACCGGTGAAAAATTTCGTATTCTACAAGTTTCGCACATGGGCGTTGCAAAATGACTCGCTAGCGCCACCTAGAAAATTGGAAAAAATTAGCCCCTCGTTCACGTTCAACCTACATGTACGAAATTTTCTGGGGACATGTATCATATCAAGACGCACAAAAAAGCCTCAAGAACCCATAGCCTAAAGTCAACAGGAAGTCGGCCATTTTGAATTTTACGGCCATTTTTGGATGATTTACACACTTCGTACTTTAACGAACTCCTCCTAGGGATTTAGTCGGATCGACGTCAAATTTCTGCTGTGCCTTCTAAAGGCATTGACGATGAAAAGTTGTGCTATTTGCGCGTTTTCGTCAATGGGCGTGTCCGTGGCGTCGATGATTCGCTATGAAACAGGAAGTTGTTGTAACTTCAGTGTACATGCTCACATCTGGACCAAACTGTACATCTAGGATGAGAGTCCCGCCCTGAACACATGTACATGCCGACATTCACCCACAGTCATAGCGCCACCTGCTGGCAACAGAAAGTGACCTTTAACGAAGCAGCCCCCGCCGCACGTTTCACCTACGTGCACGAATTTTCTGTGGTACGTGTATCTTGTCCAGACGCACAAAAAAGTCTCTTGGAGCCATAGCCTAAACCCAACAGGAAGTCGGCCATTTTGAATTTTACGTCAAATTTTGGATGATTTACACACTTCGTACTTTAACGAACTCCTCCTAGGGATTTAGTCCGACCGACCTCAAATTTCTGCTGTGCCTTCTAAAGGCATTGAAGATGAAAAGTTGTGCTATTTGCAAGTTTTCGTCAATGGGCGTGTCCGTGGCGTGGCGTCAAAGATCAACTCTTCGCCATGACACGGAAGTTGTCGTACTTCAGTGTACATGCTCACATCTGGACCAAACTGTACATGTAGGATGAGAGTCCCGCCCTGAACACATGTACATGCTGATATTCACCCACAGTCATAGCGCCACCTGCTGGCAACAGGAAGTGACTTTTAACGAAGCAGCCCCCGCCGCACGTTTCACCTACGTGCACGAATTTTCTGTGGTACGTGTATCTTGTCCAGACGCACAAAAAAGTCTCTTGGAGCCATAGCCTAAACCCAACAGGAAGTCGGCCATTTTGAATTTTACGTCAAATTTTGGATGATTTACACACTTCGTACTTTAACGAACTCCTCCTAGGGATTAGTCCGACCGACCTCAAATTTGTGCTGTGCCTTCTAAAGGCATTGAAGATGAAAAGTTGTGCTATTTGCAAGTTTTCGTCAATGGGCGTGTCCGTGGCGTGGCGTCAAAGATCAGCTCTTCGCCATGACACGGAAGTTGTCGTAACTTCAGTGTACATGCTCACATCTGCACCAAACTGTACATGTAGGATGAGAGTCCCGCCCTGAACACATGTACATGCTGACATTCACCCACAGTCATAGCGCCACCTGCTGGCAACAGGAAGTGACTTTTAACGAAGCAGCCCCCCCGCACGTTTCACCTACGTGCACGAATTTTCTGTGGTACGTGTATCTTGTCCAGACGCACAAAAAGCCTCTTGGAGCGATGCCCTAAAATCAACAGGAAGTCGGCCATTTTGAATTTTACGTCAAATTTTGGATGATTTACACACTTCGTACTTTAACGAACTCCTCCTAGGGATTTAGTCCGACCGACTTCAAATTTGTGCTGTGCCTTCTAAAGGCATTGAAGATGAAAAGTTGTGCTATTTGCGAGTTTTCGTCAATGGGTGTGTCCGTGGCGTGGCGTCAAGATCAAGTCTTCGCCATGACACAGGAAGTTGTTGTAACTTCAGTGTACATGCTAACATCTGAACCAAACTTTACGTGCTTGATAACTCTCCCACCCCGCTATGGAGGACCGATCCTGACACAGTCAGAAATAAATACAGAAATAAATAAATGCTCAATAAATAAATAAGCATCCAATTAAATACACAAAAAAATAAAGTAAATAAATAAATGTAGGTAGTAATTAAATTATACAAGGAGACATAAATGTATATTTTAATTAGTGCCTTTACTTATTCACCTTTGTTATAATTACCTTATTTGTTTATTCAATTTATTTAATTTTTTTAATGTATTTATTTATGTGTGTGTTTTAATATTTTTGTCTGTTTTATTCTTCCTTTGTATTTATTTACCTTATTTATTTTCCCATGGTATTTATTTCTGCCTGTCTTTTTAAATTTTGTATGCATTTCTGCCTCATTATGCAAATGAGGAGGGGCTGTGTCTCAAGGGGTCATCTTCTCTGCTATTGGTGGACCAGTCAGACAGGAGAGCTCTACTCTGCCTGCAGACATCAACGATCTTGCCCCTCACACAGTCAGATGGCTTCCTTCAGTGCGCTGAGGTGTTTAACAACTCTGAAGACAATACTACCAGCAATGTCTTCCTTCTCTTTTCACGTAGACGCTCCGACAGACAGTGCTTTCAGTTTGCTGCATGCATGGACACAGAACTGCGGTATAGGGAGAAGCACACGGTCAGCTGGCTGCAGCTAAATCTGGAGTGCACTCGTATTCAATTCTGTATGGTAAATTCAGTTTTAACGGAGCAGAGCGAGCTGACAGGCAGAGTTTGAGACTTTTTCTGTCCGTTTCTCTCTTTACAAAGACGCATGTTGCAGTCAGAGTCTTCTCTGAGATGCGATTTATCACAATAACACAATTTATCAAATTACACAACGGATATACAGTATGAAAATATTGATTGGATTATACTCACAGGAAGTATAAAACCTCTTACATGGGTCTATTAAAAGTAAAGTAACACAAAAATGTCAGGGAAATTACTTTACTTAGATTTAAGTACTGCAGTTGTACATTTGAAATACCTTCCTACCTTTCTGATAGGAAGCCTTCTTGAGGTGGTATAAAACATTTCTTCTTATATTCTGATTTGAGTTGTGGACAACTATGACCACATGAATTAAAAAAATTAAACATTTCACTGCCCAAGTCAGCTATAACACAAGTCTTGTTCATAGACTACATGTGTACAGTATTTGTGGACAGATTTTGTCCCAGGATTTATTATGCATTTCTTCTTCTTCGTTGCATGATTTAGAATAATAAGGTGAGAAATGGGTCTGTTCTGAGTTCATCCTGCACTGCAGCAGCTAATAAAGTCCATTTAATCCCAAAAACGCTTTTCTTTTAGGCAGGCTGGAGCAGAAAACAACTCACCTTTCTCAAGTTGTACAGTAATGTCACATGTGTATGAAGGTGGATCAAACAAGCTAATCTTAAATGTCAAAGTGAGAGGAGCCTAGTAGGCCTATTTATTTTCATTCATTACACAATATGAATAAGCTATGCAGACATTGTAAAGAAAGAACATCTTTTTCTTCTGTTCTCTACTTGTTATAGTTACACAGTATTAGGGGTGTGGGCTGTATTAAAAGTATCCATGTTCTCCCATGCTCTAACACACAGTAACGATGAAATGTTGCTGTTCTCACATTCTTCCTCTGTATGTACACATAAACAACAAGGCAGGGAAATATAAAAGGAATTTATTTTATTGTTTGGGTACATTATTGTTCAGTGTACATGCTCACATCTGAAACAAACTTTACGTGCTTGATAACTGTCCCACCCCGCAGACATCTACACACCAATACCGATTTATATTCATAGCGGCAAGTGCTATGTAGCTCCACATAGGGGACACAGGAAGTGACATATAACACCTTCATGCGGCGTCAGTACCGCGTTGCAAATTCACAGCCGCACCGCTATAAGTGCGAGGGCCCGCCCAACGCTGCTTGCAGCTTTAATTTAGATTTATTTTTTTATTAAAAGTTATCAGACCGTTTCAGTTGCGCAACTTTGAATTCAAGTACGACTAAGTTCTTTTTAACTTTATTCCGTTGAGTTAACTTTTACTGCTTCCCCGAAGTTCGGACCCAGCTACGTGGGTTAGTTGCGCCAGCAGCCCAAAGGACATCAAAACCCACGAACCGAGCCAAGGTTAACAGCCATCACAGCAAGTTTTCTTCAACTAAGTCACCAGTCGAAGGGCGGACCTCCCGGAGCAATTCCCTGGCAGAGAAAGCGACCGGCCGACGGCTTGTTAAGCCGTCTCAACCGAGGACGCACGAAACTCAGCCAGCGTGAGGCTGCCGAACACCAACTGGCTGGAGAAACAACAAGCAGTAAGGCTAAAACCCTGCATTCTGTGGTTGAGTTGATGTCCAATAGTCTGTTAATCCATTAGCTTTAATCCTTAATCATTCCAGCCTAAAACATCCAGCCAAATTTAACCAAGTTAGTATTATCATAACATGCGCTTATTAATTATCTTGCTCCTTATGAATCAAATTCTCCCCACAATAGAACAACTCAATTTACATTGAACTCCACTACATTCTCATTGTTTGCATCATGTCTGTTTAGCCATTGGTTATTTCTTTGATGTATATTTAACTATATTTATATCCACCTTTTAGTTAGTTAATAAATTTCACTGTAATCACAGGAACTGTGTGTGGATTGTTTAGCTCCAGGTCACTGTAACGGAGGATTTACGCCTTCGATATGTGATTGACTGATTAGATTGATTCAAGATAATTAAACAATTACTACTAACCGATCACTAGGAAATAATGATATAATTATTCAGCTATACTTGAGGTTCCTAAAGCCTTGGGCGGACAGCAAATCTTTAGGTGGTGCCCTAACGAGGATTTTTGAATTAATATTCTGAAATATTAATATTCATAATTTGTATTAAAAATCATACGAAGATATGCTACATATAATCACTATGGGGACAAAATATAAGTTGACTGGAATTGCAGTGTTAAACATACTAAAGCAAATCCCACACTGAGAAGCATTAGTTGTATTTGTGTACCTTACCAATCTGGGACTGGGCCACCATGGTGGATTTGCGGTCACAGAGAGGGGAGAAAGGTAGACCCAGCTTTGCTTCTTTATCACCCTGAAAATAAATTCAACACGGCAATATACTGTCAGCACAGTTTCATTACTTTATTCCATCATTAGGGCCCGAGCACGACTGTGCGAGGTCCCTAATGAATTTGCTAAGATTGTATATATATATATATTATTTATTTTTTTTTTTTCCTGCAAAGTAGGCTCAATTGACATGGCCTAAACATACTCGAAAACTCACCAAAATTTGCAAAAAAGTCTCTTGGAGCCATAGCCTAAACCCAACAGGAAGTCGGCCATTTTGAATTTTATGTCAAATTTTGGATGATTTACACACTTCATACTTTAACTAACTCCTCCTAGGGATTTAGTCCGACCGACCTCAAATTTCTGCTGTGCCTTCTAAAGGCATTGAAGATGAAAAGTTGTGCTATTTGCGAGTTTTCCTCAATGGGCGTGTCCGTGGCGTGGCGTCAAAGATCAACTCTTCGCCATGACACAGGAAGTTGTTGTAACTTCAGTGTACATGCTCACATCTGAACCAAACTTTATGTGCTTGATAACTGTCCCACCCCGAAGACATCTACACACCAATACCGATTTATATTCATAGCGGCAAGTGCTATGTAGCTCCACATAGGGGACACAGGAAGTGACATATAGCACCTTCATGTGGCTTCGGAACCGCGTAGCAAATTCACAGCCGCACCGGCAGAACTCCAGAATGTGCAACTCGGCCGGCTCACACCCGGACGCGCTACAAGTGCAAGGGCCCGCCCAACGCTGCTTGCAGCTTTAATTAGGGCCCGAGCACGACCGTGTGAGGTCCCTATTGAATTTGCTAAGATTATTAGGGCCCGAGCACAACCGTGCGAGGTCCCTATTGAATTTGCTAAGATTATATATATATATATATATATATTTTTTTTTTTTTTTGTATGTATGTACAATGTATTTATTTATGTGTGTGTTTTAATATTTTTGTCTGTTTTATTCTTCCTTTGTATTTATGCAGCTAAATCTGGAGTGCACTCGTATTCAATTCTGTATGGTAAATTGAAGTTGTTGTAACTTCAGTGTACATCCTCACATCTGAACCAAACGTTACGTGCTTGATAACTGTCCTGCCCTGAACATATCTACACGCTAATATTGATTTATATTCATAGCGCCAAGTGCTATGTTGCGCCACAAAAGGGATACAGGAAGTGACATATAACACCTTCATGCGGCGTTGGAACCGCGTAGCAAATTCACAGCCACACCGGCAGAGCTCCAGAATATGCAACGCAGCCGGCTCACACCCCGACGTGCTACAAGTGCGAGGGCCCGCCCAACGCTGCTTGCAGCTTTAATTTACTTTAGTTTTGCTTTTCTTAATATCATATATAATATCATATAACATGCTAGTATGTATTATATTATACCGGGATCCTGTAGAAATAACAACTCAGTTTTTCCTGTGATTGGTCAGCTTATTTGAATTGATCTTATCCTCAGTGCAGAACAAGTTGCGCTACAGCATATGTAAAAGTCAGCACACTGATTTAAATTATTAATAGGAAGCCTGAGCAATGTTAGCTTGCTAACCCACTAATTTCCCTTTATTAACAAGCCCCAGACCAGTAAAGCAGGTGACATGTTTTTTGGTGACTACCTGTCTGAAGAACTCTTCCAGCAGGGATCTGGTCCAGCGGTGATGGAGGTCCCAGCGTTTGGCAGGGTGGCTGATGTCAGCAGTGTGCAGCAGCAGGGATAAGGCCTTCGGTTTGTCAATCCTGCAAATACAGTCCAGCAGTCACTGCTGACGCCGCACCAATCCGCCTGTCCATCTCTGTTTTGCCCTCACTTATGAACAAGACTCAGACATACTTGAACTCCTATAGTGGTCATATTTAACATATTTCTGCAAAAGAAAACATAATAAACAAATGCTGTTTTTTAAAGAAAGTATTAAAATAAACTCAAATAAAACCATGTTGTCCTTTATATTTGGAAGGAGCTAGCTCAGCATTGTCAGTTTGGATATCAAAACATAGGCTGCAAAGAGACCGAGGAAGTGAGGAAGAGAAAGAGAGAGTGACCAAGCAAGAGGCTGATAAAAGTACAAGATAAAAATACATATGGAGCTCATTGTACCCTACTAGATCACTGCATTCCCTGAATGCACCGTTACTTGTGGTCAAGGCTAAACTAAATGAAAAAATGTGTAATTAAATTGACAACTTTTGAGTTGCCTTAAATCTTTAGGCATAATCATACCTATAATGATTCCCCTCACATTTAATTTAATTTTGACGTTAAACATTATGCACATCTAACTATGAAGGTGTAGCCAATAACGTGTGTGTTATATTTTATCTGTGTTTTTTCATCACTGACTGAGCTTTATTTTTCTATAAATCCAGACACTTGGGCATTTAGGCTACTTTTTTGGAGTGGCTGTGGCTTAGGAAGTAAAGAGGGTTGCCCATTAATAAATAGGCAGTTCAAGCCCCAGCTCTTCCAAGCTACATGTTGAAGTGTATGTGCAAGATAGTGAACCCTGAATTGCCCATGATGGCTGTTCCATCAGTGTGTGAATGTGTGTGTTTCCGTTTGAGCACTTAGGCTCAGTGTGTGAAAGGTGAATGCGATTTAGTGTAAAAAGCGCTTTGAGTGGTCGCACTGCATAGCAATCTTTATAAATGGAGAACTTTCACTCAGTTAGTGGAGAAAGTCAGATCAGGCTGTATTCAGCTAAAAAAATTTTATTCACCTGCAAAATGTAACGTCTGCAACCCTACAGTGTACTTGTGAAGGACCTGAGAGCTGTTTATAAGTTGGGTGGCACTACTCACGCGTCAGGCTGCTGCAGGAAGGTCTTCATGGCTTTGAGCTGCTGGAAGTGGCAGGACATGTCTGTAGCCAACACCATCTCCACTACTAGAGTCCGCAGTTCTCTTAAAGAGTGTATAAAAGTGAAATACCTAAACAACTGTCGGATAGATAGATTTCTTAACTTTTCACCATCGTAAGGTCAAACTTTCAATGCTTTGGTTTAAATGAACCTCTGAGTTTAAAATTCAAAGTTCATTAAAGTTCATGGCGTGAGACCACAGCCTTCAAGCTCTGTCCATCTCTCTCACCGCCCAGCCCTTAATGAAAAACCTAGCTCAGCCGCATCAGTTCACTGTTGATCTCAGTCTGATCTCCATCTCCGACAGAAAAGCTAGTCTGTGTACCTGTTGTAGGTTAACACACAGGACAGCCGCACTTGGGGGGCTTCTCAAGTCTCTTAATTGCATCCACGTTTCCCTCACTCACTTTCCTCACTTTACTTCAAGAGCGAGGAAATATGTTTTTAGAGACATACATCCTTTCCTCCGAAACGTCACATGAAGAGACATCCGTTCCGGATCATTTCTACTGACACAATGCTTATATTATCTGCATTTATATTTGATTCTAATTGGGAATACGTTATTGAATAACTCAGAATATGATCATGGTGTCTTTGGATTTATTAGGCTAAATGTTTCAGGGGAAATTTAAATGATGGATCTCAAATCAAAGCTGACGCTCAGTTTTAGGCTTTCTGTTTATTTCCTCTTCTGATATCCTATAACACTACTGCATACAGTTGAGAGTCACATCACTCGTCACTGATTGATCATTCCATCATATCAATCCAACATTTTTTTCATTCATACTTTCATCAGCTGATTTTACTCGCGGAGCCGCCGGCTGCTTTCATAAGATGTCGGTGAGATGGCTGGATGTGCAGGCTTTATTTCCCTTTTCTTGCTTCATTAGAGACTTTAGTGCAGTTTAGTGACTTGTCCAACTCCTTAGGCTACATGTTTACTATGTTTTATTGTTGTCTATTTGGACTAAACACAGGAATGATCTCACGTGACTGAATAGAAATGATGATAAATGATGTAAAACGTGTTTCTTGTAGACAGACTCTCCGACTCTCTCTGACTTTAATTGTCTCCATAATAAAAGTTGATGGAAGAAATTAAAGAAAGAAAACTCTCTCTAATAAATAAATAAAGTTGTGTGTGGGGCTTTTGTTGTTCAGACCTACAATGAACTCAAATTTTAACAAAAGTTTGCAGTGATAAACTTGAGTTCAATGTTATCTGCCGTGATGCATCAGATCAGTCGCAGCGCAATCCTGCAGTCTGACCAAGACCCTTGGTCAGACAGCAGGATTGGCTAGATGCTTTTTAAAATTTGGTGAATGGCTTTGTGCCATTTGGAAGTGCCTACAATCAGCACAGTGGTGCACGTCGATTTAAAACTTTGAGACTCATGTGTCAGCTCCATCAGACATCTTTTCCATCAGCAGCAGCACCCAAAGGGAGCAGACTGGGCTTTGACTGTAAATGACAGAGTTAGCATTCAGCCCTGCAACAACAGTTTTAAAGCTTTTTTTCTTGTTTATGAATAGTGAAATAAACTGTTGTCTGATTGACTGGTTCCAGCCTCACAGAGCTGCCCTTTTTAGTCCTGTATTATAGCCGGTAAAGTTCAAACAAAATGTACATTCCCTTGCTCTCACCTCCAGTCATCTTTGGAAAGATTAGAGAGGATATTAATTTCTTCATCATCCTGTAGAAGGCGATAGGCAGAGCTGACATGGTGGTTCTCCTGAACAGCTCGGTCATTGTACAACATGGCTGTGTCTGACCTGCAAATGACACACAGCTAGAATTATAAAAATGTATGAAAACTGACTAGTGATTACAAAGATGAATATAAAACATCAATATATTTACAATACAACTTTTTACTGTTTACCCTACATATACCTCTTCACTTTCTAAGTATGGAAGATTATTCTAAGCTGTCCTGGAAATTACCTGGTCTGAATATGGAAGTTATTGGTGGTCCCTGTATGTTCATAGTCATGGATGGCAGCTGCAAAAATTATGGCGAAGATCTCCAACTCAGTTAGCCAGTGCTGAGAGAGAGAGAGAGAGAGAGAGAGAGAGAGAGAGAGAGAGAGAGAGAGAGTTTTTTTTTACTTGTTAAACTGAACTTTACTAAAACTTCACTTATTCACAGACACAAAAAGTCAAAGAATCAAACTGTTGACAAGACAAAATAAAAATAAACCCATAAAATTACCTAAAAACACGACTAAAACTGACTTCTTAACTTACCACTGGACAAATGACATAACACCACTGACGTACAAACACATCCAAGCTGTTCATTAGCTTATGAAACTCTGTCTTTTACCAGCGAGGTAAACACAGGGACTAATTCTGCACACTGCTTTCCTTTTAACTGGTTCTCTTTGGTCATGTATATGGGCAGTTTGACTACATCTACAATGAAATTTAACAGTTGCCACTTAGTTGCATTAGTTTTCCTGTAACCTGCTCCCAAAATTAAAGCAGTGTTAGACCACACTTCACTAAAGGAAGTAAACAACACACCAAAAAGTTCCCCAGTCTGCTGCAGTCTAAAAAACAATGAAAGATGGTTTCCACCAGCCCACAGAAAGGACAGCCATCAGAAACCGAGAGATCCACAGCATGGGCCTCTCCTACGTCCACACCTTATATGTATGTGTATATATATATATACAACGGTGAGACCCAGCCTTCGACTTCCATTTTTCTTTAGCACTGAGCTGTCTAAAGAGCAGAAGATTTGTCTAAAGAGCAACAGACTTTCCAGCCGGAAAACAAGAAGAACGATGTCTTCCAGCAAGCCGGCCAGAATGGGGCGAGACGCCGCTACAGCCGGACGGGTGTGCGGCGTCAGCCACGCGGGCTACATCGTGCTGGGTGATCTCCGTCCCCACTGTGAGGCGTGCCTTGGACCGGAGCACCCCTGAAGAGTGGCGACGCTGGGCGGACAGCTTTGCCGTTCAGGACGAGGAGGTGTGGCAGTCCACCCGCTCTCTGGACGAAGCCCTCGATCTGCTGTTGACGGAAGTTAGATGGCTCCACTCTTCCCATTCACGGGTCTCCGAGCAGCTCCGAGCTTCCCCGGTTCCGACATCCGATGACGCCGGCCTCGATGTTACTAGGTTGCCGCAGCAAGGCAAGCTAACAGATAGCTAACATGACGCTCACATGCGGTCTGCCTGGATCAGCCGACCAGGAGACCCTGCGTGCCCACGTTACTCCACATTAGCTGCGGCTAATGACATCTAGCAACTGGACTGCTTGCTTCTGGCTGACCTTCGTCGCTCAGAGCAGGCGACTGGTAAGCTGTGGGTCGGGACTGTGTGTTTTACGTTTTTGCTCCTTTGTGGAAGTTGTTGAAAAGACGCTGTCTGTGCCTGCCTCAGCCGAATCAGCCACACCAAGCACACATTTTCCACACTGTGTGCCAGGTGGCTAACCAGCAGGTCGAGCTCAAAGCAACAAGCAGTACACTCTCTGTTCACGGTCAGAGGTCCCCTCACACACCCCTCCTCACAGAAATTGTATGAGCCACACGCAGACGCTTCGTGTGGACAGAACACTCTTCACTAACACGGTCCTTCTGTGTGTCCAGGGGTACCCCCTTGTTTACAGATGGCAGGCTGTATCATAAGAGGCCACGAAAGCGGACATTACGCTTTGTGTGGACAGTGTACAAACACATTCAACCCTGTGTGTGGTGTTGTCCTATTGCAGACGCAGCTCCCTACGCTGTCCCCTGGCCTCCTGCCTGCGTTCCAGGAGGCGCCAGTGACATTTTGGGGGTAATTGTGTGTTCACTGTTCATATTCTGGCTGCACTTTCTCTGATGAGACAAATGTGAGCATGTTCTGGCCTGCTGCTGCCTCAGCTGAGCCAGCGGCCGCCGTTACACACATTTCACCCGCACTGTACGGACCGGCTGCAGCTGACTGGACAGCCTTCATGCAGCCTGGTTCCGATGTCACAAGCAGTTCTTTTTCCATGTCGCCAACCTCCCCTCACTGGGGGAGCGGCAGGGTTTTGTCCCGTCCCCTTAGGGGCGGCCCCCTATGGGTTGCGGATGGGTGTCCCCCACCCGCGACAGCGACAGGGGCAGCAGAGTGGCCTCACGTCATGGCCACCAGGGTACCTCATCAGCAGGTCTGACCACTTTCAGAGTCATACTCTAAGTGGCTCTTTTCCTGTTCTATAGACAGGTGGATGAACAGCCTGGTCCGCCATGGTCAAGTCGTCTGACACTTCACCCCTCTGCTGCAGAACGAGCACTTGCTGGTCCGCACCGACAACAAGGCTGCAGCAGCCTACATAACCGCCAGGGCAGGATGTACCATGAATTTGCTTAATAACCCAGAGTTAACTCTGAGTAGGTTGAACTCCCTTCGTAGTACAGGCCAATTGTCCACTTGATAAAATGCTAATTTGCCATGTTTACCTCCATTGACTTCTGCTAAGACGATTAGCGACCGAAATGTCCACTAGCTACGATGCTAATTTTACTATGTAAAATCCTAATTGAGTATGCTGAAAGTGTTAGCAATTGAAATAATGGATGTGCATATTGTTGTATTATGAGACTTATGTTTTTTTGTTTGGTGCACTATAGGCCAGTTTTACTAAAGGTCTGCATGAGTAAAAACGTGTGCAAACATGATATCACCAGCGAATTAACACGTAAGCTGATATACGAATGGTGTGCACACAGAATGACGTCTTTCAAAAGTGCAAGATAGTACCCGTTGTTCATTTAGTACTTTTGCCTTAATGAATATGTAATTTGGGGTGTTTCTATTTTATTGTGCAAAGTAATGGAAGGGTAACATGAAATACGCAATGTGATCTAGCAAGCCTAAACGCAATTTCATGTGAGTGCAACAGCATCTATATTTAATACGTTTGAAAGGAAGGTGCAAACCGCCAAGTGTTGCGCAGAGATGACTGCTGTTATTGTTGCCAGAAGAAGACACAGCTGTAGTGAAAGTTGCGTGGCGCTGTGGAGAGCCCCCAGCTGCAGTGCATGGATCATGCGTAAAATTCATCCAGCCAGAGGGAACGATCACCAACTGTTCACAGGGCGCCGGTGTAATAGGAGAGGGAATGGGGCGTACAGGGCCAGGGAAGGGAGATAGCAGAGCGACCGGGCACAGTGCGGAAGTGTCAGTGATCGTTCCCTCTGGCTGGATGAAGCACAATCTGCTGGCATTTCCTCGCGTCTTGGTCATCCTAGCATACTTTATCTGTTTCTGCTAGGGTTTCCTAAAGCAGTTGATTGTTTTAATTAGAGCCTCATTTCATATCTAGGTTTGTCATGCAGGCTTTCGTTAATGTAAAGTCTCCCTTTTTAAGCTAAGATAACTCTGATGACATCACTATTACATCATATGAGCTATTTTCTCAAACCCCTCCAGAAAACAACGAAGGCAGGACGGGAGAGGCAGAGATCAATGGTCCTGCCATGGTCCTGCCATCTGTGGGGGATTTGGGAACAGGGAAGTTACCCAATTTGAGTCTAGCATGGACCAGTCATATGGAGGAATTTTGCATGTGTTATCATCATTGATCATTAATACTGTATATTATTGTGTAACCAATAAAGGTGATTACAAAAAGATGAAATTGCCTCTTTACTGAAAGCAGAGACGGTTTCTGTTGAAGCTTATGGATTGGTAGCCAGTGGCGCTATCAGTTGGGGGGGCAGGGGGGGCCACAGCCACCCTAAGAAAATGGGTGGCCACCCTAGTGGCCCCACCTGGCAAGGAGCATATGCATAAAATGCTATATGCTGTATATATTATGTAACCCCTTGGTTTGAGTTAAAAAGTGAATAGCAACATACAAGTGTTCTCATATTAGGCTCTGTCACTTTAAGAGGGTAACCGCTGACCCTCAGGTGTGACAGACTATGATGTTTATTTTAGGAGAGGCCTCCGATTCGTCCATGTAGATAGCAATCACGTTTCTAAAATTGTGACTGGTTTAGGGGCGGGACTAACAGACAGAGCAGATCAGAGTACACCGGTGTAGTGCCGAATGTGTGTGTTTTCTGTGGAGGTAGCGACAAGCTGCAGAAGAAAGGAAGTGTAATTTAATAAATGTACAGAGACAGTTAGTAGCATGGCTAGTTTATAATAAGTCTGTCACACTGCAACACAGTTTTGTGTATTGTACTGTGTGTGAGAGCTAATAGTCTGCAGATAGCAACAGGTTAGTACCATCACTAACAGCAAGCTAACGTCTTAGGAACAATGGAGCCCCTGAAAGCGCAGTGTGTCACCGGCTGTTAACGTTATGCTTCGAGGGAGACCGTCCTGTGCCTGTTTTCATCTTCATCTTTCTGAAAGGATTGCAAAACATGAGAACAGCGGGAATCATCCGGACAATGCTGTGAAACTGGGCTCAACGTTACTTGGAAGGGTAAACAACGCTGCCCAACAGGCGCTCGATTGAGCAGCACAACAAACAATACGGGGGCCACAACGAGCCGTCGGATTGTTAGAAAAACTTCAGAGTCATCCAGAAGTTTGGCCAGAGGAAAAACATCATTCCGCCTTTCTCCTCACGTGAGGCCTCAGGTGTGGTGAGTGAAAGCATCTTTTATCATCCTGAATCTGCTGCTGGTCCCTGCATGGGCAAATTGTTGTGCTGGATCGGTTGAGACTAGGCTACGGATTACGGTTGTTGTCATATAGCCACTTTCACACTGCCTTATTATTCGGGATTATTAGGCCAATTTTCTGGCTCGCTGCACTGTATGAAAGGTACGGAATGGGAATGGGATATATATTGGCAGACATTCTTTCAGTTTTGATTGCGGGATCTCTGTGGAAAGCGGCTATAGAAAGGGTCTGGATCCCTAAAACCTTGTCTGTGCGGGTCGTTGTTGACTTCAGTGGTGTTTAGCTCACTGCTGTTTGCTTATGGCCCTGTAGGCTCATTTGTTCTAAGCTTGGTTGTGTTGGCTTAAATATTGAATTTTTAATTTAGGTTTATGACAGTGGTACTGACACTTGTGTCAATGCACTCCCCTGTCTCTCTCTCTTTCTCTCTCATGTTAAGTATTTTGTGGAGCCATGCTGTTTGTTGCAAGAGAGAGTATTGTTGTTTTACTGGTATCTATGTTTTGAAATGTTTGGTGCGCCACCATTTTTATATATAAATATGACACTGGTCAAATTGGTGGTTAAAAAGTGGAATATTTCAAGAATAACTATCCTATTTGTTTGTAACAAGAATAACACCAAACTTGTGAAATAGTATGGTAAATAAATAATTACACAACTTTATACAGACACATATCGTATATTTCAATTTGAATTGTTAGAAAAATTAAAAGAAAAATATTTATGCTTCATGATGTCTGTAATCTTAAGTAGACTTTTGTTTTGTTCCTCCCCGTCAATGCACTCCTACAAATAAAAGCTGTATTTGTCTTTTTTAAAGAAAAGGTCAACAAGCCTATTTAAAGAACAATTAATTGCCTAACACATACAGATAACACATTAAACAGGATTTTATGGTGTAGCATGTCTACTTATGAGGATTAATACAAATTATGAATTTTAATATTCAGAGAATATTAATTCATACAGCTCTCGTTTCGCGGGGCACCACCGGAGATTTAATTCACCCAGAGTCTCCGGACCTCTGAGTAGCGTTTTAATAATTATACAATTATCCACTAGTGATCAGTTAGTTAATAATCGCTCAATTATCCTAAATCAATCAGTCAGTCTCATCACGAAGGGGTAAATTCTCGTGACAGGGACTTGGAGTTAAGCAATACACACACAAAATTCCTGTGTTTACAGTGAAATTTATTAACTAACTAAGGGTGAATATAAATGTGGCTAAATATTCATCAAAGAAATAAACAATGGCTATACAATGAGAATGTGGAGTTCTATTTTGGGGAGAATTTGAGCTAATGAACGCAAGCTATGAGTTTTAAGAGTTTACAACTATTGGACATCACTGATCACAGAATGCCTTGGTTTGGTCTTATTCCTTGTCGTTTCTCCCAGCCAAGTTGATGAGAGATACACGAATGGCATCAGATTATGAACAGGTAAATACAGAGTGACATTTATACATTAAACGGCATTTCAGAACGATGGCATGTAATACTTATTTTGTCCACTTGGGGGAGCTCTGGTTACATGAAGATAGCTTTGATTATTCCTTTTAACAATCTTTTGCTCAGGAGCTGGGGAATTTAGTTATTTAACATTAAATTCGAGCTGGAAAATTAAACGAGTATAGGATGACATTTCTTTATCATATCCTTTCTAAAGGAAGTGTCAGAAAGTGTTAGTGGGAACAAAGAATTGGTTACAACATAAAATGAGGCAATGTCAGGGATCCTTGCTGAAAATTAAAACACTGCAAAAACTTATTTAGATTCTTTTCAACAACAACTTGGTAACATAACTATTAACCTAAGAGGCAAACGCCACTACTAACTTAGCAAGGATTATTATTTAAACAGAACAAAACACAGTTTATAATGAAACCTTTGTTGTTTTAAGGCAGAGGTTGTGTTCCCCCTTTCGCATTCCTGGCTTATCACATTTGCAAATCGGCTAAAGAGAGAAGGGAGTGGTGTTTTATGGCTCAGCCATTCTGTGGGAAAAGGAATCAGAACAGGTGGTACTTTTGATGTCCGGAGGTGACCTGTGGAGGGAGCGGGGTTGGACAACCCCCCTTTGCTGTCCTGCTAAGTGTCTCCAGTGACACCTTTATGGCGAGAGGGGTTCACTAAGGCTCTTTGAATACACAGTTCTTAAGCGATGTATGTCTGATTGAGTCTCTGCAGATCCTTACCAAACCCCAGGCGATGTCTCTGGTTTTTGCATCTCAAAAGGCCAACTCCAATGGAATGTTAACTGAACTGGTTTTAGTCTATGGACATTACACAATTTTAACTGTGAAATAAGAAACCAAAGTAATTCAGTCTGATTCCTTAACTCGTATTTTTATGTAGTATGTATGTACGAGTCTATATACTGCATAATTGAATTCCTGAAATTCAGTTATGGCTTTTGGTTTAGTGTGCTGCCCCATCTGGCCACCCCTAGGAAAATCTTCTGGGAGTGCCGGTAGCATATTGTGCCACTCTCTCTCTTGTTAAAAGTGAACCTAGCTCATCCAGCAGTCGATCTCTCTTTCTCTCTCTCTCTCTACAGTCAATTTAAACAAATAAAAATCCAGCCTCTCCTACAAACAAGATGTGCTTCCTTAAATAGAATTAAGATTTCACTGTTCTAAATGAAAGGATGCATTGGTCTACACAATCCACAGCACAAAATAAACATGATGGATATTATGTTTAATTTTGGCTCGATGTGCCACAAACTGTGGGTAAATAAAAGCTAACATTGAAAATGTTTTAGAAAAGATGATCAACCAGATGCACCAGCTATCTTCAACAGCATGTCAGTCATTTCTCCTTTAGCGAGGCTAACAGCTGGAACAGTTTTAACTTCTGTAAGTAAAAGGCCCAGCCAACATTACTTTGGCCCATCCAAAATTAAAATCCTGGCGCTGTGCCGGCCTACAGAGCTACAGTCGATGTTCAACTGTTTTTGCAGGGTGAGTAGGACTGAGGGATTATGATAGCATGATTTTTGTATTACTCAGGGTAACCAAAATTATTGTGTTTTCTTATATTGATCTCTGATGTATTTTATAGGTAGAAGTTTATACTGTATGTTGGTTTATCATTTATTAAACTAGACCTGATGTGTGTGTTTTTTGGAGAGGTGCAGAAACAGGGGGTCACTGCATGATCAGATAAGGACACACTACCCCTCACCCATTGTGAGGGGTAGTTTGGAATGTGGTACAAACATCTCTTCTCCAAGATATCTCATTTCAGGATCTACGCTCGTAATCTGCCCAGCAACAGCATGGTGATTCGTGGAGTCAGAGGACAAACATTGGGGTCAGAGGACTTGGGCCAATCATGGACTGACCTACACTTTTGTTTTATTGTTTTATGACATGACGATGTATACTAAAACACTGGGTCAGGGAGAGATAGCCAGTCAGACTTCATGAACTGATACAGCTTGTTGTTTGTCAGGGAAAGGAAGATCGACCCAGAGCACTGTAAGCTTTATTCATTTACTTGTAATAAAACTGATTAACTTGGACCAAAAACATCTTCTCCTATTGCTTCATGAAAGAACACGCAGGACCAAGGACTACACATAGTTTAAAAAGGGTAATTTAAAGTTACGGTCCAACAGGACTTACCATGACAACTACACAGTTTACCTTTATAGGTAAGATTAGTGGAGCTCCTTTAACAAGAACTTCTCACTATGACATAGTTCATTTAAACTGGCCGAATGTTGATGTGCTGAGTGACTTAAAGCACTCTTGGTACACTTAGGTGTTAAAATCCCCTTTAATCATAATAACACTAGTAGGATTCACTGAGCAAATGTGCTTTATTTCATGGGTTTAACCCATAACAAAACTTACCACCATGCCAGTCTTGAGGAGCAGGTAATGGATGGTCTGTGTGACGTCAGCAGCATGGATCAGGCTGTGGTAGGGGTTCTTGTGCTTTCTGTAGCCCACCTCTAACGTGTCCACAAATGAAATGAGAGCAGAAATAGGGACCTGAAATACAGGCAACACAGCAATGAAGCGCAATGACAAATATTAGGGGTGGTGATGGTGTAATGGATAAGACATATACCTTTGGTGTGAGAGACCTGGGTTCAATCCCCCACTGTGACCCATCCACCGTTTTGTCCCTGAGCAAGACACTTAACCCCTCGTTGCTCCAGAGGCGTGTGACCTCTGACATATACAGAAATTGTAAGTCGCTTTGGATAAAAGCGTCAGGTAAATGTACTACAGTATTGCTGAAGTTAACCATGGTTACATCAGAGAGTTCCCACTTGGAGAATATTTTCATAGTTTTGTAGGTCAAAGATAGGAATTAAAACTTGAATTTCCATCTAGACTTTTCTCTATAAGCTCGTAAACAGGTAGACAAATATCATCTCCACTTTATACCACACATTCTTCTTCCTGGTCAAACCCTGGCGCCTACGTTACCCACAATGTGTTGAGTTGTGCCTGCCGATAGTTGCATGCTGTTGTATATCAAGTAATATGAAATAGTAAACAACAAATTTATTTAATTCAGTATCCTTTATAAACTTATGTTGCTGTGCAGCTAAAATGCATTGTTCAATCACCATTATAATAATGTTGTGTAATCATGATTTTTTGTGAGAGTATGCTTCAGGACTGACAGTAGAAATGTATTTTACTCTTTCTCTTTATTCTGACAGGAAGTATATTGAAAGTGATGATGAGTGAATGTTCTGGATATGCTTTATGTACTGTTATTTGAGAAAGACATTTACAATGATTAAAGATGATCTTTACTTTTAACACTTAGAGACATAATGCCAAGTATGACAAGAAAGTGTGCTTAAGCGCAAGAGCCTGCATTCGAAGCCTCTGGCCTGCAAATAGCATATAGTGATGGTTTTTGCTTGAGAGTATGAGCTATGCTACCAAGTGATGAACATGATGTTTTTAAGAATGTAAGAAGGATGATGAAAATGATTGAGGATGCTACATATACTCTATATAATATATATAAAAAATATGTGTGTTCCTGACAAACAGTATCACTATATATAAAGTGTCTGGTGTTACTGGTATTCATTGGTGCTGCACACCAGAAAACATCCATTCACAGAGTACTTGACATGATTTGCCTGAGTGGACACTTTAGGACATCCCAGAGATGGGGACTCGAGTTTGAGACTCGGACTCGAGTCGCACTTAAGTCACACCCACAGTGACTTCAGAATTGACTTGAGACTCATCCTCAAAAGACTTGAGACCTCGTGGACCCTAGCGGACCCTCGCATACTTGCGGACGCGGAAAGCATAATCTTTGGTTTATTCCACTCCCTGCGTTACCTATACCCTACCTATGTAACACGTACTACGGATCTGCTGCGCGCGACCACACGTGAGAGAGGACAACAAACACCGGCAGCTGCTGTGCCATTCATCATAAACTTTGGCTTTAAAGCTTCATACAACAAGACCCAAACAAAGAAGCGCTGAACGCAAAATAGGTTAGTAGCCTGAGGTTAGTAAACATGTTTAGCTCAGCATTGGCCATCTAACGTTAGCTTGCTTCTACGACCTACTTAACTTTGACTGTAATATGATGGATAAGATGAATGAGCGTTTGTTTGCCGCCAAACTTGTGGTGGTCGATTAATGTAATCCTTTACGTCCCGCTGGCTGCCATCAGCGTTAATTATCAGCTGCCGGTGTTTGTTGTCCTCTCTCACGTGTGGTCGCGCGCAGCAGATCCGTAGTACGTGTTACATAGGTAGGGTATAGGTAACGCAGGGAGTGGAATAAACCAAAGATTATGCTTTCCGCGTCCGCAAGTATGCGAGGGTCCGCTAGGGTCCACGAGGTCTCAAGTCTTTTGAGGATGAGTCTCAAGTCAATTCTGAAGTCATTATCTAACGTTAGCTTGCTTCTACGACCTACTTAACTTTGACTGTAATATGATGGATAAGATGAATGAGCGTTTGTTTGCCGCCAAACTTGTGGTGGTCGATTAATGTAATCCTTTACGTCCCGCTGGCTGCCATCAGCATTAACAATTTAATGGCAGCAAACAGGCTACAGGTTTATTGTGTAACGTTACAGTTTTATTTAGTTAGGCTATAACGTTACACTGGTTTGAGAGTCTGGGGGTTGTGTTGACTTACAGTAGTTTATAAGCTGTGATTAGTTATTGAGGCTTTGTATCTTAGGCTACATGGTTGTGCTCTGTAAGTGAAAAACAGGTTACAGTTAGAGAATTCCTTATAGTGAAGCAGTTTTATAAGCAGCCTGCTTTGAACGCAGCAGGTGATACAACATTCATTATAACCACAAGAGACTTGAGACTTGACTTGGACTCTAGCTGAAAGACTTGTGAGCATCTCTGCCCTACCACATAGTTTGCCACATGGCACATGTGACCCCAGTAAAGAGTCTTTGAAAATGGAATGATGCAGACATGATGACACACAATCACATATCTGATGTGACTGGTAATAACAATGGAAGTTTATTGGCATACCTTGAAACGATTGATCAAGTCATATCTGGTGAGCAGCTCATAGAAGACAAATTTGAGAGCGTGGTCTCCACTAGCATCATTCAGTGCAAACACATCGAAGGACCACATGTCCACATGCTAGAAGAGACACATACAAACAAGTTTCATTAGCACATGATTATAAACATACCCACCTGTCCATCTGTTCATTGCTATTTTGTTAAAGGTATATCTTAGATAAGACATAAGAAAACCCAAAAATGCCTGACATTTCAGTCAAAATACATGCAGAAATAAAGAAGAACTGGTTTTTTTTTTATTCTGCTGTGCAGATGATTGTTACCCTATTGATATGTGTATGCCTCCATATAGTAGCTTCTTCAAAGACATAAACAAAATAATAATTATATAAATAAATAGAATATACTACACACTCAATCTTTTTTCAGGGGTTTATAATTGCAACAACTCTAATGACTCAGTAGTTAAAATAATAGGTTGAGAGAAGTGATAACTTTCAGTGGACATTCAGATTCCCCCACCTGTGGCAAGCCACTTTTGTTTCTCATTCCAGTTCCTATTGACCTCCCATCCTAACTCCCCCATCACCCGTCCATGCCCTTTAGCATCTCGGTGCCATAGCACACCCTACTGCTATTAATAGTAATAATAATAGGTCTTTGACCTTAACTCTCCCATTCCCCAGTTTGGACCTCTCCCTGTTCAACCTCTGCTCTTACTGCATCCATCTGTAATACCCAGAGTGCATCCTAACCTAAGTGTCAGCCCATCTCAGGCTTCCATTGCCCACACCTACCATGGAGCTCACTCTGGTGAATTCAAACTAGAGATGTCAACCTTGCCACCCGGCATGCGTCATTGCTGCTTTGTTCTTTCTCACCAGTTCAAGCACCCCTACAGGGAGGAAGATCAAGATACGACGATCCACTGAGGTATTGCTCTAAATAAACTTGCACACATACGTCCCATGGTCTAGTGAAATGCAGTTATTGTGATTTAGCGTGACCTTCCGGCAGTTATCCATAATTGATGGATGAATCAATCAATTATTGAAATGGGTTTGAATTAAAAGATTCATACGAGATAAAATTATTGCTCAGTGCTATTTGTATTTGAATCTATTACAAATTTTCACCATACAAAAATAAACAGCTACACAATAATACCTTGAGCACAGTGATGACATTTGGAGGATAACTGAGGCCAGCCATGTTGGAGGTCCGTCTGTACATCCTGTCACAGAGATATAACACAATGTCAGAACAAGCCAACACATCCTGAATGCTATGCTGACATGGTGGTGAGAACAACAACTTCTTTCTGTTCTGTTTTCTTTAAATCAATAATTTTCTCTCTCTTAAATGTTGGAATAGGAACGTAAATTTACCAACTTTCAAAAAAAGTTCCATGAAGAAAGTTCAGGCCACCATCTCCTCTCTCCCATTTCTACATTAACAATAACTTACACAGTTGGCAGAGAGTCTAGCTTGTGTCACCATGACTTAAAAAGAGAAGATATGTGTGTCTGCGTGTGTGTGTGTGTGTGTGTGTGTGTGTGTGTGTGTGTGTGTGTGTGTGTGTGTGTGTGTGTGTGTGTGTGTGTGTAGGTGTTATTGTATATTTGTATTTATATCAGTTTTTTATATCTGTTTTGTATACTTCTGCACCATGACCACCTTCATTTCTATATTTGACCTTGACTACACACCATCTCTTACATTTCGCCCTCAAACAAAATAGGAAATCTTTCTGAACATACACATAAAATAGACATGTTCTAGGACTCCAGTCTGTTAATGTGGAATAAAATGCTCCTTACTTAAAAATTACGTAGCAATGGAAGACTGTTGTCCCAAGAATACTGACATAATCAGCTGCCTGAACTAACTGATACGACCTATTTTTATTTTTAACTGAAGAGTGACGTCTAGTGTCCATGTGAATTTTGACTCTTCGTCATAGGGCGGAAGTCAGGTTGTATGGGTGGTTACCAAAGGGTCAAAGCGTAAGTGGTTTGCACTGGAAAAAGTTTGCACTGCCCTTCTGTTGCTTCTTCCACAGCAGAGAGGTTGTTTACAAAGTCAAAGCAAATTAAAAACTACTTGCACTGTGGCAAAGGAGAGACAGAAGAGCTGTGGAGTTTGGTTTAAAGGACATTTTTTAAGAAATCTGCATGAAACAATGCTCGTCAGACACCACAGAAATAAAATTAGGTACGCTGTAAGTGTGTTTTGTTATGGGATGTGTTTTCTGATTGGTCGCTGTGCCAGCCTCTTATAACATCTGTTGATTTGGGTAGCTGCCAACATAGAATGTATTTTTTATGAATACAGAAGGAAACGCTGATCACAACACCTGCTACACCTGTGATGAGCTATAATGAAATACCAAATAAGCAGTCACATTGAGAGCCTGAGGGGACAGAGTGAGCAACCATTCCTCTTACAGGATTGTGATGAAAATGCAGTTTTGTTGATTGCAACCAGCCATTAACCTGAATAGAATGAAGGATTAATACTGTTCATTTTTGTTGTATTTCATTGTTAATGACAAACTGAATTTCCCCTGAAACACTGGATGTTAATGAAACCCTGTCATATTTTTACTACGCTTTCAGCTGTAATTGAAAATGGTATACTTATTTGTCATTACTCATTAGTATATAATGAAACTATGTTAATGTGAAAACACTAATTCATGATTAAATCATTACTAAGGGTCAGAGTACTGTTACACCAAGTGAACCTAATCATTCAAGACCCAACAAAGACAGACTAAAGTAATCCAAACCTCTCCACAAAGATGCTAGCCTGCACTGCATGGACAATGCTACGGAAGCGTGGCTTGTCTTCATTACGGTGCATCAGTCCCCTCTGCCGGGTAAAAGTGGAAGCCAGCCAGTCACGAACCTCTGATGGCACAGAGTCTGACTGGATGTCGCTCAGCTCATCTTCTGGATCCAGCAGCCGCCTGCAGGAAGAAACTCATGCATAAAAAACCATAACTCATATAATGTGCCATTTCTGCTGTAGTTTATGTACGAGCAAACAAAGTGTGGGGTCAGGAGAGTGTATGAGTGTGTGTGAGTTTGGGGAGGGGGGCATGAGAGTCACTGACAGTGGTGGCGACACAGATGTCAGTGCGACGGGTCTGTAATCATTTAGTCCAGTGGTCCTTGGTTTTTTGGGGACAGGGATGATGGTGGAGACTTTGAAGCAGGCTGGCACATGGCATGTCTCCAGTGAGGTGTTAAAAATGTCTGTGAACACCGGAGACAGCTGATTGGCGCAGTGCTTCAGGGTGGATGTGGAGACAGAATCCGGTCTAGCTGCTTTGCGAGGTTTCTGCCTCCTGAACAGTCTGTTGACATCCCTCTCCAGGATGGTAAGAGAGGGGGAGGAAGTGGGGGATGAGATGGTGGACTGTAGCCGATCAGTGGTGTGACGGGGGATGGTGTCAGGTCTGTCCCATTGTCTTTCAAAACAGTAAAACTGGGTTAACCTGTTGGCAAGGCGTGAGTCGTTCATGGATTGGGGGGATTTAGGTTTGTAACTGGTGATCTGTCTGAAGCCTCTCGAGACAGAAGCAGAGTCATTATTTGAGAACTGGTGTTGTAGTCTCTCTGCGTACAGCTGTTTAGCATCTCGCACCGCCTTGCTAAACCTGTACTTTGACTCCTTAAACCTGGCCTGGTCACCACTCCTAAACGCCTCTTCCTTATCCAACCTCAGCTGTCTGAGCTTAGCTGTGAACCAGGGTTTGTCATTGTTATAACTCACCCTGGTCCGTGTTGGAATGCAGCTGTCTTTACAGAAGCTAATGTAGGACGTCACAGCCTCTGTATACTCATCCAGACTGTTGGTAGCAGTCCTGAAAACATCCCAGTCAGTGCAGTCCAAGCACGCCTGGAGGTTCTCTACAGCTTCACTGGTCCACTGCTTTGATGTCCTCACCACAGGTTTACAGATTTTTAGTTTTTGTCTGTATGCAGGAATCAAGTGAACCATGGCGGGGTCAGAGTGTCCCAGTGGAGCTCGAGGGTTCCCCTCTCTGGATGGACACTTTATGAACTGTCCGTATTTGGGAAGTTCATGGCTGAGGTTTCCTTTGTTAAAGTCACCAAGAACAATAACTAAGGAGTCCGGGAATGTCTGCTCTACCCACAGTATCTGATCGGCCAGCGTGCGCTGTGCCTCCTGCACGTTGGCCTGCGGTGCGATGTAAACACAGAGCAGAAAGTAGCTAGCAAACTCACGGGGGGAGTAGAATGGCTTACAATGTATCAATAAATATTCCAGGTCATGATAACAGTGTTGCTGAATCACTGTCACATCACACCGGCCACTGTTAATGTAAAACAGACACCTCCACCTTTTGTTTTGCCAGAGAGTTCCATGCCGCGGTCCGCTCTGTAGACCTGGAAGCCAGCCAGCTGCAGCGTGGAGTCTGGTATTGATCCAGACAGCCACGTCTCTGTGAAGCACTAAACAGAAGATGAATAAAAATCTCTGTTTTTCCCAACCAGTAGCCGAAGTTCGTCCATTTTATTGCACAGTGAGCGCACGATGGAGAGAAATATTCCCGGTAGGGGCGTGCGGTGTCCTCTTTGGCGTAGTGTCCTTCCCCTCCTCATGAACCGCACCGCACCGCATGAACAGCGGAAAGTGAAGCCTTGACCAGAATGTCCAATAATTCCACTGATGACCCAAGAAAAGTCAGAATTAAATCCCCTGGCATTGTTCCCCTGATGTTTATGAGCTCTTCTCTGGTGAAAGGGCTCCGTGTATCACAGCAGAATGCAAAGTTAACAAACGTAAACAAAACAAACAGAGAGCATCAAAATACAACGGCTGCCCTGAGCAGCGCCATCTTAACGAGCACTGTTGCATTGTGTATTTATCACACTCTCTCCACAGCTGTTAATTCATAACTTTATCAGGAAACTAAAGGGTTTCTGTCTTGACCTGAAAAATCTTTCAAAAGGATCAGGATGACGAACTGTGTTGAAAGTATGGATTGGTGTTTGTTAAATCCTGGATCTGGACTTGGGGCCTCTGCACTCTGGTTCATCAGATTTTCCACATATCATGTTCATAGCCAGTTCAAACAGCATTACACAAATGGTGCACCGTGTGATGATTCCCAACTCCAGTCTGTGCTATTTTGATGTTTTTGTCCTTGCTGGCGCTCTCAACCTGTAGTTGTTGTAGTAATCCAGGATCAGATCACTCATTTTTGCTATAAGATGGTTCAGTTCAATTCAGTTTTATTTATATAGAGCCAAATCACAACAACAGCTATCTCATAACACTTATCATAAAAGAGCAGATCTAGACTGTACTCTGTAGACTGTGCTATTATTTACCCACCAAGAACAAGCACTAGGCAACAGAGGCAAGGACAAACGTCCTTTTAAGAGGCAGAAACCTCGAGCAGAACCATGGCTCAGGGTGGGCGGAAATCTACCTCGACCGGTTAGGGGTGAGGAGGAGAGAGAGAGAGAGAGACTTCCGAATTCCGTTGTTGTTGAGAAGTCATATTTAAGACATGCTGCTAAACAAAACGCTTGTTTTCGGTCCAAAAATTGGATAAACACCGACTTTTTATGAGGAAAATGCAAAAGAAGTGACCACAATACGCCAGAGGAGAGAAAAAGAGGAAAAAGAAGGAGAAAGAAAGAGAAAGAAGGAAAAGAGATACAGTTTGAAGAAGGAGCTCAGAAAACTGAGCTCAGAAACAGCATCAAACTGAAGAGAAATAAACAAGGAGAGAACAAAAACAAACAAGAAGAGGATAGAGGGACTCAAGCAAGTTATAGCAAACTACTGGACACTGAAATCAGTAAGTTTTTGCATTTATTACCATAAAACAAGTCCCAACTGAAACACTCAAGCTAATAGCTAACAAGCTAACACTGGACTGTGGTTACCATGCAACGGCATCAAACAGCAGTAGTGCTGTTTTAAACACAGAAGCTTGAAGATTAACAACTGTTTCATGATGTCTCCACACTCTGAAGCCATTGACTACCCCCCTGCTATCAGCTGTATATATAAACAAACATTACTTCGAGAAAGACCAGAAATCCTGTTCCTGGACCACTACAAAGATGGAAGATCCTACAATTTAATCTTCTGGACTGATGAACCATGTGCCTGGCTGAATGTGTTCAGCTCTCATTACCTAGCAATACAGAGAGCAGGCATTTGTAATGGATGGAAAATAAGTGTACTGGAAGAAAATGACTGACACCAGCAGAATAACAGTAAACCTGTTCAAAAATGGAACTGCCATGATACAAGGCGACCTGAGACAGTTTGAGCTCGACTTTCCTGCTATGAGACTGAGAGCTGAGAAGGAGAAGGAGGTCCTTGCAAGCATCGCTCCAACCCTGGGAGTCAAACCGTCCTGTTCTGTCCCTGCTCCAGACAGACAGCCTGCAGATGCTGACACTGATCCTCTCCTGCTACAGCACTCTGAGGTCCTGGACATCATGAGAGAACACTTCTCCCAGATGGAAATAGAACTGGTACAGATCAGAGAGCAGCTGGACCAACAGCAGCCCACCTCTCCTACTGTCAGTGACTTCCAGGCCAAGAAAGAACAGGACAGTGTCAACTCACAGCTGAGAGAGTTTCAACAAGAACTAGCTTGTCAGAGAAGACAGCTGGATCATCTCAGTGAGGAGGTGAAGGAACTTAGGAAGGACAGAGACAACTGCAGAACTGAGTTGGCTACTCTGAGAGAAGAGCGACAGGACAGGGACAGGCTCAGTCTACAAGCCAGACTGAACTCCACACAACCCCCTGTGCCCGCCTCTCAGATCCAGACCACATCCAGCCAAACTCCCACTACACCTGCTGAAGGACAACACAGCCCTTTCCTCGAGGACTCCCCCCCTCTCATGCAGCCTGGTGCAGACTCTAATCCCCCCCCCTGTACCAACCAGCTGCCTCCATACGAACATCCCAAGCCAAGACGCCAGTCACACCCCTGCACCTGTCCAAGGCCCGGCCTCTAGCCAGCCTCCAGCTAGGAGCTCCAGACCTGAAACCACCACCACAGCTCCACATCCAGACCCGACAGCTGAGTCTGAACAAACACACACAGGCAGAAGGGCTGACATTATCCTCCTCATGGACTCTAATGGAAAGTTCCTGGATGAAAAGACCTTATTCCCAAGGCACAGAACGGAAAAGATCTGGTGCCCCAACACCAGGAGAGCACTGGAGCTGTTAGCAGGCTCACCTAGCCACATCAACATCCATACAGGCACCAACGACTTCAGGTCCCAGCAGGACAGACTCTCTGAGGAGAGTCATTGAGCAAGCCTCCACCAATTTCCCTACCAGCAAGATAGTCATATCCACGCTGCTGCACAGGAGAGACTTCCACCCCCACACTATTCACAGAGTGAATATCAGACTCTCCAGGGACTGTGCCCTCAAACCCAACGTATTCTTGGCCCACCAACCGACCCTGCACCTGGACTGCCTGTATGATAACATACACCTACACAAGCTGTGTCTCAATTCAGGGACCGCATCCTTCGAAGGCTGCATTTGAAGACCGAATACGTCACAGTCGATGCGACTAGGCTGTCCCATTTCGAAGGCTCCTCAAATGCAGCCTTCTTTTCGTCCGTTTGGAGGATCCAACAGTTGGATCCTTCACAGCCCCAGGTATCCCGACATTCATTGCGCGCCAGTTGATTGTCCCGGCGTAAATAATGGCGTCGGCTGTGGCTGTGGAGTTCAGCCCCCCGAATTTTACCTATAAATGTAAGTATTGGATTTCAACTCATTTCAAAAGCCAACTACACATATGTAAAAATAACGAGGCAAAAAAGCGCAATGTGTCGTTTAAAGAATAGTTTTGTGGAAGAAGTTAACGTGAGTTAAGTGATTAACTGGCGAGCTAACAATAAGTTAACGTTACCTGAGGTTACTGATGTGCTAACGTTAACGTTAAATGCAAATTGTTTGGGCAAGTTACAACCTAAAAAATAAAGCCTTTAACGTCTTCACTTTAAATCGAAGAGGTTCAGAGTCAGACCTGTGTCTTACCGAGATTGTCGCGATATTCTACATCACTTATACTTAATATTATGTACATGAAATAACGTGACCACGTAACGTTAGACTAATTTAACGTTAGACGGGTTGGTTTTCACACCGTTAACGTTAGTAATGGTTACAAAAACCTTGGGATATAGTACACGGTTAATGTAACTAGGTTATTTTGCGATTTATGCTGCTTACTGTTTGGTGATGTGAAGCATAAAACTTACTTGAACATGTCGTTTTGTTTTAGGGAGCAAGGAGCAAACTGCCCTCTTTATTAAATTGAGGGGGGAAAGCGACCACCTCTTCAACGGGGCAAAGTTTTCTGCCAACGTGGCTTGGAGGTAATTAAAGTATCAATAGCCCTTTTGTAATATCTGCATTTAATCATCGTGTACTTAAAGTTACAGTTAAATGAGCCGCCATCCTATTCAAAGCCTTTAACAATAAGACAACTAGTAAATGGGGCAGCCCTTTGTTGTGTCTTCACACAATTACCATGTACCACAATTTCCCCACTGTGGGACAAATAATGTTTTTTCTCATCTTATCTTATCTTTCTTATTAGGGCCCGAGCACGACCGTGTGAGGTCCCTATTGAATTTGCTAAGATTATATATATATATATATATATTTTTTTTTTTTTCTGCAAAGTATGCTCAAATGACATGGCCTAAACATACTCGAAAACTCACCAAAATTTGCAAACATGTCAGAACTGGTGAAAAATTTCGTATTCTATAAGTTTTGCACATGGGCGTGGCAAAATGACTCGCTAGCGCCACCTAGAAAATTGGAAAAGATTAGCCCCTCGTTCACGTTCAACCTACATGTACGAAATTTTCTGGGGACATGTAGACGCAAGACGCACAAAAAAGCCTCAAGAACCCATACCCTAAAGTCAACAGGAAGTCGGCCATTTTGAATTTTACGGCCATTTTTGAATGATTTACACACTCCGTACTTTAACGAACTCAAATTTCTGCTGTGCCTTCTAAAGGCATTGACGATGAAAAGTTGTGCTATTTGCGAGTTTTCGTCAATGGGTGTGTCCGTGGCGTGGCGTCAAAGATCAAGTCTTCGCCATGACACAGGAAGTTGTTGTAACTTCAGTGTATATGCTCACATCTGGACCAAACTGTACATGTAGGATGAGAGTCCCGCCCTGAACACATGTACATGCCGACATTCACCCACAGTCATAGCGCCACCTGCTGGCAACAGGAAGTGACATTTAACAAAGCAGCCCCCGCCGCACGTTTCACCTACGTGCACAAATTTTCTGTGGTATGTGTATCTTGTCCAGACGCACAAAAAAGTCTCTTGGAGCGATGCCCTAAAATCAACAGGAAGTTGGCCATTTTGAATTTTACGTCAAATTTTGGATGATTTACACACTTCGTACTTTAACGAACTCCTCCTAGGGATTTAGTCCGACTGACTTCAAATTTGTGCTGTGCCTTCTAAAGGCATTGAAGATGAAAAGTTGTGCTATTTGCGAGTTTTCGTCAATGGGTGTGTCCGTGGCGTGGCGTCAAATATCAAGTCTTCGCCATGACACAGGAAGTTGTTGTAACTTCAGTGTATATGCTCACATCTGCACCAAACTGTACATGTAGGATGAGAGTCCCGCCCTGAACACATGTACATGCTGACATTCACCCACAGTCATAGCGCCACCTGCTGGCAACAGGAAGTGACTTTTAACGAAGCAGCCCCCGCCGCACGTTTCACCTACGTGCACAAATTTTCTGTGGTACGTGTATCTTGTCCAGACGCACAAAAAAGCCTCTTGGAGCGATGCCCTAAAACCAACAGGAAGTAGGCCATTTTGAATTTTACGTCAAATTTTGGATGATTTACACACTTCGTATTTTAACGTACTCCTCCTAGGGATTTAGTCCGACCGACTTCAAATTTCTGCTGTGCCTTCTAAAGGCATTGAAGATGAAAAGTTGTGCTATTTGCGAGTTTTCGTCAATGGGTGTGTCCGTGGCGTGGCGTCAGAAATCAAGTCTTCGCCATGACACAGGAAGTTGTTGTAACTTCAGTGTACATGCTCACATCTTAACCAAACTTTTCGTGCTTGATAACTCTCCCACCCCGCTATGGAGGACCGATCCTGACACAGTCAGAAATAAATACAGAAATAAATAAATGCTCAATAAAGTCCATTTAATCCCAAAAACGCTTTTCTTTTAGGCAGGCTGGAGCAGAAAACAACTCACCTTTCTCAAGTTGTACAGTAATGTCTCATGTGTATGAAGGTGGATCAAACAAGCTAATCTTAAATGTCAAAGTAGGGAGGAGCCTTGTAGGCCTATTTATTTTCATTCATTACACAATATGAATAAGCTATGCAGACAGTTGTAAAGAAAGAACATCTTTTTCTTCTGTTCTCTACTTGTTATAGTTACACAGTATTAGGGGTGTGGGCTGTATTAAAAGTATCCACTGTTCTCCCATGCTCTAACACACAGTAACGATGAAATGTGTGCTGTTCTCACATTCTTCCTCTGTATCTACACATAAACAACAAGGCAGGGAAATATAAAAGGAATTTATTTTATTGTTTGGGTACATTATTGTTCAGTGTACATGCTCACATCTGAAACAAACTTTACGTGCTTGATAACTCTCCCACCCCGCAGACATCTACACACCAATACCGATTTTTATTCATATCGGCAAGTGCTATGTAGTTCCACATAGTGGACACAGGAAGTGACATATAACACCTTCATGCGGCGTCGGCGCAAATTCACAGCCGCACCGGCAGAGCTCCAGAATATGCAACTCGGCCGGCTCACACCCGGACTCGCTACAAGTGCGAGGGCCCGCCCAACGCTGCTTGCAGCTTTAATTTTTTCATGCTTTAGCACTGTGGTGCTGAACAACTCATTTCTCCCTCGCATAGAAAGTGGGAGCTCCCGCTTGTCCCTGTTGATGGTGCCCACCAGGCTGGTCGATTTGAAGAGAAAGGCATTGGCCAATGGGACATAGGTGAAAAAATTGTTGGTGGTGACATTCCCAGGTGTTGTGTGGATGGCCTACTGTCATCTATTCCCAAGTATGGGAAGCCATTTATCATGTACTTGCTGTCAACATCAGCTGCCAGCCAAAACTGATCCCAAATTTGTCTGGCTTGTTGGGCATATACTGGGTGAAGGAGCATCTCGCTTTTGTCAGGAACAATTGTTCATCCACAGTAATGTCCAATCCTGGCTTGTAAACATGCAATAGAGTTCTTTACAAACCTATCCCACACTTCCCTCAGGTGTGCAAATTTGTCTGTCAGACAGCAGCGGCGGGTCTCCTTATGATCAAAGCGCAGGTAGCGCAATATTTCTCGAAACCTGTTCATGGACAGAGTGGTGATAAAAAATGTATTACCCCATTGCTCTGACCAGAAACTTTCGATGTCAAGGTTTTTCCCGCAGTATGCACCCCTCACATGCAAAAGCGCAATAAAAGCCTCTCTCTTCACCTGATCTGCACGCTTTGGCAATGGTGCACTCACGTATGTGTAACATTACACTATCACACAGAGACATAAATGCTGTGACTTTGTCGCAAATATTGCGCCATGCGTGTGGTGTGGGGCCAGCAGACTCTGGCAGGATGTTTTGTCTTTGCTGTCTCCCCGTGACTCTATGACCGTCCACACTGTGCCATCTTTCCCGAGCCGTGGTAGACACTAAATAGGGACGAGGGAAAGAGCAGCCTACTTTAGAATAGGCCTAAAGTCTATTTCATAAATGTGTATAGTCTGCCATAAGGAGCGGGTAAGTAGGTAAGCCTATTCAGTCTAAAGGTGAGACTAGTCTACATGATAGGCTATAAGCCTATAGGTTAATCATTTGCAGCCAGATGCACGCTTGTTGAGGAATAGCATATAGCTTACTATCAGGCTATAGCCTATCTACTTTCTTTCTTTCTATCTACAATAGCTATAGTAGGCCCATCTCCAAGCAGAGGATGGGGCGGCCTCACTTTTCGGGGAGGCTCTGGATTGCTCTCAGATGATGAACCGTCAGATGCTGAATCATCCCAGGACACATTGCTCAGTTCTGAAACCTCCCCACCATTGGACTCTTGTTCACTCAATTCGTTGTACAACTGTAATGCCTGAGTTGCATTCATAATTCTCTTTCTCTTGTCTATAGTGAATGTCAACCTATGACTTATGACACTGTTCTAGCTAGTAAAGAAAGGCGTTGCCAATAGCAACATAGAATGTTCATCTAAACGCACGAAATGGATAGCGCGAAAATGACTGGGGTAAATTTTACCCGCTGGCTCTTACAGGTATAAATGCCCATTATTTAAATCTGGCTTGATGTTGACAATTTTTAACTATAGGGGGTGCAACATAACACACTTTTAGGAAAAGTCAAAGACTGCGGGACTTTAAAAAAGTTACATATAATCAAAAAACAGCTGTGGGTAAATTTTACCCATTGGTGGTTCTTGTGTTAAGTATGGTATGATAAAATTAGAACTGAGCTGGAAGCTCCTTGCCTGGTTTCCTCGATGTATTGAGACTCAAGGACTGAGGCGGCATACTCCAGGTTTTTCTTCAGGTCCACCACAGATGCCTCTCCCCTCTCCAGCTGCTTTACAAGACATCGCAACCTGCAAAACATAGCCACTACATTAACATCAGCATCACTACTTCGTTGGAACAATGCCAGGTGTTTGATCTGGGGTGTAGACTCAGAAGTCCCAGAAGGAAAGATACATTACAACTGTCCCTTACTCTGATATAATGGCTTCATCCATAACTTAAAGAACCTGAGTGCCTATTCTTTGAATTTACTATAATCAGTGTCTTTCCATTACAGATATTGCTAAATACACTCGTGTCCGAGACTTGTATAGACCTTGAACAATACATATTTTATAATAACAGCAATAGCAGAGGTGGAAGGTAACGAATTACAATTACTCATGTTACTGTACTTTTGTTGTATACTTGTACTTTTTAAAGTAGTTTTTTAAATGTGTAATTTTACTTTGACTTAAGTATGTTGTGTTTAAAGTATTGTACTTTGCTACATTTCCAATCACATCCGTTACTAAAAAAATGTGCAAGGAAAAGCTTGCGACCACTTTGGCTTCAAGTGCAAGAGAACAATAGATTTATCATGCACTGTAAGCTGTGAAAAAATGCTGTATTAAGTTACTGCTAATGCAAACTTAACATATCCTGCTGCTGCAGCTTCACATTAAAAGCATTTAACTGGCGAAACACAAGTTGACTTTTATTTTGATTTAGTCACAGGAAATGCAATCTGTTTGTAAGTGAGATAGTTGAGGACCCCTGATGAAGTTAAATAATAACCTACTTATACCATTGTAGGTACATGACAATGTTGGTTGGTATAAGCAACCTGCTGGTAACTAGTTACTTGAATTGATTTGGCAAAGTATCTGTCAAACAAACTAAAATTGAAAGCATGTTCCTTTATCAAATTGCATAAGACTGCAATTCAATTAAGTTGGCTATAATACGTATAGATGAGATATTAAATCAATATAAAGAAGTTATTTTTGGAGTTTAAAAAAGTAACTAATTAACTTTTACTCTGAGTAAATTTAAAATTAGCTACTTTTTACTTTTACTTGAGCAGATTTTCACACTGGTAATTTTACTTGTACTTAAGTAAAAGTTCATGAAAGTAATCGTACTTTTACTTGAGTAGAATATTTTTGTACTCTTTCCACCTCTGAGCAATAGACATTTAAGAAACTGTAGTAAATGTGAGAAACAGATATATTGATTTTGAGTTATACCATTAATTATGAACCTTTCTTTTATAAAGGATCCTTTAAAATGGAATTAATTCCTCTGGGAAGTCATTTCTAAAATCTGTATCCTAAGTCCACTTCCCACACATCTTTTGGGATTGATTTAAACAAACTTGGCAATAGAATGTGTGCACCTCGAGGGAAACTCAGTGTCGAAACTGTGAAGTGGCAATGATGCCAACGCAGTGAAACAAAGCCAAATATAATAATGATGTGTCACACAGTTAATTTCACCACAAAGCAAAATACAGAGCTGTTTTACTGCTGTATCACTTGCTAGAGGAAAGATGACCTAATCAGCTAATCTGTCATCAGCAAAGATATCTCCCCAGCCACCCAAATTCACAAGCACCTATATATTTTTGGAATCAAATGGTTGAACCACATTTTGGTAACCTCTTGACTTTTCCTGTAGTGCCACATCAGTTAAATGGTGAGCTCATTCCACCCATCAAGGCAAAATGGCAACTTTGCACATGTAAGATATAGTACCAGGTTCATGGCTCTTGGAATGGCAATGTCAGTTGGTCCACCACTTTGGTCCAGACTGAAAATTGTCAACAATTATTTGATGAACTGCCATTAATATTTGTTTCAGGCATGCATACTGTCACAATCTGGCTCAAGAAATGTCACACTTGGGTGGTTATTACTCTTACAGCCTATGGGCCCAGATTAGCTAAACCCTCCCATGTCAGCAAATTGATTGCTGAGATTGGCCAAGACAGTCTCCAAGACTGGGGTCACAATGGTCTCCAGAGAATGAATTGTAATGACTCTGAAGATTTCCTGCTAACGTGTTTAACTAAGATGGTGAACATGGCAAACATTAGAGCTGCTAAACCTTGCTTGACCGGGTGCTGTTTCCGTGTGGTCCTCGGACTGTAAAAGGGTCCATAGAAAAAGGTATGAGTCACCTTCAGTTTCTGAGTATGTGTTTTTGTGCATTGCAACCTGATAGCAGTCTTCTCCATGGCGTTGGGTGCATCAGCGCTAGGCAGCTCATCAGCCAGGATCTCCTCTGTGCTGCGCGGGTCGATCAGAATTCCTTTGTGGTCAATGTTGCCAGTGCGGGCTGTGACAGCGGTGCATAGTGCATTCTGGGACTGTGAGCCTGGGCAATTTTCAAACAAAGAAATGCACTCTGCCTGATTTTACATTTCAACTACACCACCACACACACATCTACCTCTATTACACACCCAAATGGAAAAATAATGAACTCTGGTGAACTCACGGGCAAAGCGGGCTAGTGGACGGTGGTTGCCTTCTCCCGCCTCATTGGCAACTGTAAAGAGAAGAAGTAGAATTTCTTTCTTTACATTCTCATTGGTAATACAAGTCAGAGGTTTAAAGAACTATAAACAGTCAAACATACTTTGTCTGATCACGCCTCATGACATTACCCATACTCTCCTGTTGCACCTGTTAAAGTGGAAAAATCTGTACCTTTAATTTTCTTACTATTATATTCAGTTTGGTGACCTTGTGGAGGATACCTCTGCCCAACTTCAACCTGTGCAGAAGTCAATCAGCCAGTGTGTGTGTGTGTGTGTGTGTGTGTGTGTATGTGTATGTGTATGTGTGTGTGAAAGAGAAATTGTGTGAAAGTGTGCATGAAAGTGATAGGTGGATGGGGAGTATGGCTGGAATCAGGCAGAGAAGGAAGAGTGAATGTGCAGCCAGAATACGCTCTGTGATAGAGGCCACTTCATTAATGATAATGACTCCCTGAGCTCAGCACCCTAACAACTGACAATACACACGCACATTTATTTGCACCAGCAAAATTATATCATAGTCATTTCCCATCTCTTTTGGTTCCCATAGAGACAGCACTCAGTAAACACAGACACACACACAGACATACCCTCACACACACTGTAAACGTACATGGCCTTCTGTTCTACTAATGTGAACACAGACATCACAATATTTTTGTAAACATATACACATTGTATTTATATTTGTGTGCAACAGTAAACAATTGAAAATCTCTGGTTTAAATTTGCTGGTCAGTCAATAAATTATTTAAAGAGTGCAGCAAAGTAGGATGACATCATTGGTTTTATACAGGCCATTCTGTCTAATGGTCAGCATTGGTTCCAAAAAACAGTTTGATTTCATTATTCATTAATAGCAAAATTAGGCTATTCTCAGCTGATTTATTACCTCAGTAAACACTTTCTTAATGAGTTTATGGTCTCAGTCTCTAGTTTCAAGTCTTCTTCAACACAGCATGAAGTTCATTTAGTAAATTATGGTCCCATTTAGAGGAAAATAGACCAGGGGATGCTTTAGGGCGGTGCTACCTTATGATTGTTGCCAAGTCGCTACCATGGCAACCTGTCAGATGTAGCAATGGGTATCCCTCCCCACCCCCACCCTCTCATCTAAATAAGGTCTCACTGGTTCCACAAACCAAGATGGCGATAGCCAGTAGGTTTGGGAGTTGAGTCTCAGTCCATCTTCAACCTGAAAAGGTCGAACTATCTCATCCTTCTCCTTCCTCATCCATCTGTCCATAAAACCTGTTCATAAAAATCTGTCAATTTTGATGAGTCATCTTGTGAATCTTATTCAGTAATGGTCGTGTTTCAGCCTTCTTGAACTTGGCCATGCCTCTGAGCACTTGTACTTCTGGACACTCCAGGTAGGTTGCAGTTCTTGAATATGGTGGCACTGGAGGATAATGGGTTCCTGGTAGCTTCATGTTCAATTCTACTCAAGTCTTTTGCACTTAATTTGTGCCTTTTCTTCTGCATGACCTTTTTGTGCCACAGTTGACTGTTAGCAGCAAAATGTTTGTGGTCATGCCTCAAAGGTTTAGCTATTTCAAGAGTGTCTAAAAGGCAAAGGCTGTCTCCTCAGGCCACACCCTCCCTCATTACACAAATATACATCACCTGATATGCGTAAATCCTATAAGCATTCAACTTTATACAGCTTGGAGTTGGAAAGTATGCATAAAAATGATGATATGATCAAAATACTCACTTGTCTAATAATTGTGCACGCAGTGTATTTTTATATGCTAGCAGGGCTAGCTGGCGCATTTGCCAATGTGTATTTCAGTAATAAAGAGATGGGAGAGAGTCACACTTTCATGTACAGGCATTAATTATGATCCGTCCTTGGGAACCGTGTGGGGGATTCATTGTGCAGAGCACACATTGCAATTCTGCAGTGACGATGCCCTGGTCTGTCGCACCATAGCAGCTGGGAGGTGTCTGGTCCGTCACTTACAAAAATGTTAAAGCCTGACCGACTTGCTGGACCTTGTCATCCTCGTAAATGCTTGAATGCCTTATGGAACAGAAATGGCCAGTTACCTTGTTACTGTTGGATCCCGGTACCAGCAACAGGGGCAACTGGCCCAATAGAGAATCACATTGTTTCAGTTCTGAAGCACATGATCACTCTGACAGTTACTGTCCGCCACTCTGCATATGATCTTTAATTAAACACGCCACCTGCAAGTGTTCCAGGCTGACAGCTGCAGCCACTAAAGCACTGAAGCAAGCTCATTGGAGAATTTGACAGGAGGTGGCAGCTGACAGGGAGACGTGAAAGCAATATACTCTGTATATGCAAGCTGTAGCTTTTGATCCTTGTTATAAAAAACACTCATTCTAAGACATGAGACATGCAGGATCTGGAAACAAATTCATGGGGTGGCAAGAGGGTGGTATGGAGACTTTAAGGCATGGCAGAAATATGTAGTAGCTGTATATTCTAGTTTAATCACAATCACATCTATCAATATTTGCTTGGAAAAGCCCCTAAATGGATAGCAAACATTGCATTATTGTGCAATGTACAGTACAATACAAGTAAAGCATTTGTAACAACGATTTTCACCAATTGTGAAGCCACACATTTAGTGTGCCATGATATCAGTTGTTTATCCAGCAATGCTGATTAAAAAGCAAAAGTCCTTTTCTCTGAGCTTCAATTTGAAAATGTGGGAAAAGTGCAAACTCTCAGGTACTAAGCTTTGATCCCCAATCAGTAACAGAAGTGTTTCCAGGGGACACCAAAAAGTGCTAAACACAGGTTGGACACATTTGTTGTGCCACATTTTATGACTCACGATGTTATTTGGATGATTTGTAAGGACATTTAGTGTTTAAGACCTATATTAACCTTTACTATTGTTGGAATTATTTTCTTTTGATCATAGTTGATATACAAATAATTATTGAACTATAAAGGATCTTGTTAATCGTCAGTCGATATATAAGACATCAAATTCAACCATCAGATAGTGTGTTATTAGAGTGCAGACTTCTACTTGCAGCAGATTGCCTTGAAATTCCTACAAAGAACACACACACACACACACACACACACACACACACACATAGTGTTAACAGCTGGGTGTCTTTTACCTTGAGTTAGTACTTTGAGGCCTTTATCCTCTCATGACTGTTGCCATTGAATGAATTTGCTCTATCTCTCACTTTGTTGCCCTTTCTCTCTCTCTCTCTCTCTCTCTCTCGCTCTGTCAACTCCAACCGGTCGAGGCAGATGACCGCCCACCCTGAGCCATGGTTCTGCACGAGATTTCTGCCTCTTTAAAGTTTTTCCTTGGCTGTGTCACCAAGTGTTTGCTCATGGTGGGAATTGTTGGGTCTCTTTAAATAGCAGCATAATGACTATGGTCTAGACCTGCTCTGTATGAAAAGCACTTTGAGATGTTGTGAATTATGTAAATAATATGTAAATAATGTATATGTAAATAATAATAACTAATAAACATAAACTATGTAAATAAAACTGAATTGAATTGAATACATGTCTCCCACATTCACAGGCACACTGCAGCTTTAATGACTGTAGAAATCCAATTCAGTCCTGAGGCTCTTCAGAACTGCAAACTAACTTCTCGATGTCTATGAAGATTCTCAGTCATCCAGGTCATAGTTATCCAACGAAGGCTAAAATCAAGGGCAACTGGACTTGGTTGAAGATACTGTTCTGAAGAACTGAAGAAGTCCTTTGGATGAGGGACGAAACGTCTTCCAGTATCTTCAACCAAGTCCAGTTGCCTTTGATTTTAACCTTCGTTGGAAAACTAACTTCTCCTTTCTCTGATACTAAATGTGTCAATTTGGAGACTCGCCAGGCAAGACAAGAGCTTCCCCCTGAGAAAACACAGGTCTTGTCACGATAACGGAGTCAGAGCAAGACGTTAAGAATCATATGCATTCTTTTTGATTGTTTCAGCCAAGAGAAGAAGCTGTACACACACATTAAGATTTTACTCTCACCTAACATGTGGTGTGAGATTGAGCCAGGTCTGAATTAAGGACAACCAATAAGAAATCCAGCTAACCTTTCTCAACACCTGTTGTCTTGACATTTAACCCAACTTTTATTTTTAAATGACATGAAATAACAACATGATTTTCAGCCTCCATGTCCAAAACTCCTTCTCTGGCTAGTTGACAAAAGGGCTTCACCGTCATCCACGTTGAGGCTGGATCTCAATCCTATTCGAGCTCATGTTTGTTACTCTTTTCTAGTTTTTTGGAACATCTTTCTTTAAGTTTTTTTTGTGCTCCATCTAAATTCAGCGCATAATTTATTGTCGCGCAAGTCTTTAAATGCCTAATGTACTAAACTAAAGAGTTGCTTTGTTACTTTGTTTGTGTACCATGTAGTCTTGCGCGTAGCATAGCAGTTGTTTCTCTCTTTTGAGTTTATCTAGCCAATGGAATTAGAAGCCTAGCTGAAGAAGTTCGTACAGTCAAATATTTTATTCTACAAAGCCAACTTGTCACCTAGGAGAACACCTCATAACCGCAGCTGTACCTGAGCTGCTGGAGTCCAGCCAACAGGAAACCTGCTTTGTGTGCTAACACGACAAAGGTCAGAGTTTTTCATGAAAAATTCCACAAAAAATAATTGTTGTAGTTATTACACTATTACACCACCAATACATTTTTCCTGTCGTAGAGGTAGCTCACGCACCCCCAGGGACACCACACTTTGGGAATAGCTGCATTAAGGAATAACAAATGTGTAAATGTTTACATTTTCTGTGTCTTTTGTTGGGTTCATCATGTGAAAAGGTTTTTGAGGGGGAGAACCATAAGCAACATTACTCATAACCAGTTTTTGTAGTATTGTTTTGAATTTATCTCAGCAATGTGTAAGACTGTGTTGTAGTGTGTGTGTTTTTGAGGGCTTGTGTCTGAGGGTAAAATTTGGTTTTTCAGCAAGATTGAATGGTTTTGAGTGGAGAGTTTCATTTTGACTTGAAAATAGGATGTTTGGGGAATTGGGTGAAAAGTGTTTAGAGTTTTGAGAAAAAGAGCCATAATTTCCAGAAATGTGTTTAAGCAATCGAGAAAAACTGTAATCTGTGTTTTCTTTGATTAATTCTTCTAAAGAGATTGATCAAATTAATCATTGAGATTTAATTAATTCCGCTTAATGTAGCTATAACTAAATAGGGTGTAACTAAATAGCCTGTCACTGGCAAAAAACAAGCCTTTTAGTGGAAGTACTTGTTCGTGTGCAAGTGCTCTCAAGGATTATGTTGCAGTGCTGTTTAGCTGCTGTTGACTGCAGGTCCAGGTTGAAAAATACAGAAAATACCCAGAGAACATGTTATGATCTGAATATGAACACTTTAGACTGTATGAAGTAGAAATAACCGTCACAGAGCATTTAAAGCTGTCCATACAAACCACAGCAAATTGGAAATATATTTCCAATTTGCTTTTTGCTCTTAAAGCATAGAAGGAAGACATGCTACAGATGCAGCAAGAGAGTGAGCACCTATAATTCAAATACAATAAACCTCAAGTAAATAACTCCATCGGTTCAGTAACACAATAGCAAATCCCCTCTCACTCTCTCTCTCTCCGTGTCTCTCTCTCTCTCACACACACACACACACACACACACACACAGAAATCATAGCACACTGTAACAAAGAGTCTCTTACAGATAGTGAAGCTGAATCCATCAATGCTGAAAGTGGCACTCTGACACTTTTTAAATCCCTGTTTTTTAGATGTGCGTTCTGTCATCGTGGCTCTGGTCTCTGGCTGTCAGTGGATGATTGTGGAGAGCAGAGCATTGTTTCCCAGGTAAGGAGTGAACCAAGAGGCTGTAACCCTGGCAGTGCTTGCAGTGCCACTGGAGGGTGGAGGTGCTGCAAAGCAGTCACCAATAGTATTCAGAAGGAACTCCCCTACCACTCTTCGTCCCTCAAGGCCACTGTGATTCTGCAGGAGCACTCAGAATAGCAGCTAGATTGTGTCTCTTTCTCCCCCTGTGCTCTGCCTTATGACCAACTCACTCTATTTTTACCTATCCAAAGCTCTGACCTATGTGACGATTTGTGTGATATATATAGATATGTTTAGATCTAACCACACTTGATAAATGTATTTGTCCATATAATTGTATATATTTACATGTATATACTATAGGTGTATAGTGTGTATAGCTGATGGGTTTTTATTTCAATTGAATTCAACTGTATATTCAACAATTTTATTTATTTATTTTATTTGTTTCTCCCTCAATATTGTTAATGGCTGATAAGAATCTGTGTTGGGGCAGTGACCTAGTGAGCTGTACAACAAGTGTGGGTGCACAATGGAAACTAACCCTGCCCAGTCCCAAACCCGTTCTGACCGTTTGCCTGACTCCAGTCAACTGGGGACCGTGTCCAGTCTGCTCGGAGACCCAAAACCCCACCCTGACGACCAAGTTTCATTTAGCTGGCACCCACGGTCGAGTATCAGAAAGAGCTATCTTCGTGCAGAACAACAGCGCCATCTTTGCAGCATCACAATCATGGACGTCACAGGTAATCAATTAGGAGTACGACTCCAAAACAATGTATTATTATAGATCCTGTTGCAATGAGTATGGCTCCTAGAAAGAAGACTCCCCCAACAACATTGGCTGATTTTCTGGAACGAAAGGCTTGGGTTCCTCAGTTTGAATGGGCGGTGGAAGATTTTAGAATGTCGGGATTCTTGTTTGAGCATGGAACAGTTCATCTTTATACAAGAGAGCTTGATGAAATTTTTCTTTGTGAAAGCAGACCGCACATTACTTTTTCAGCCAAAGACTGGAATTACTTCAGAAACAAAGTCTGTAAAGATATGAGTGCTTCAAAAGGAGTCTATACCACACAATGTTGCGGCTCTGTGCCAGGAGAGCTCTACCGTGTAGAGACACACCTTGAAGTCTACGACCCAGAATCCTACATCTTTTTTAGATCGTGCAAGGACGATTCCATCATTCAAAAGGCAAGGATGGGTGCCCCAGAGCAACAAAAGGCTACCCCATCACGTCTAAAGAGTGGGAGACGTGGTTCAGCACCGGCTTTGTGGTCCAGTGGGGAGAATGGGATAGAACCCTTGAAATCGTCTCACACATTGATAAATTATTATTTATAATTTATCAATGTTTTTGTGCGTTTTAACGCTATCCAGAAAACAATATGTCGATGTTGCTGATGTGATGTATTGCTTAACTGAATCGTTGGTTTGTAAAAAACATAGGTGTTTGTACTGATTTTCTGAAAAGTGTATACTTGTAATCATTGCTGACGGATATGTTGCGTATGTTGTTGGAAATAAAATACTTGAACACAGACGTTGAAGCGTCAGTCTTTGTAACAAAGATCATGGAGGAGGTGATGAGAAATAATAGATTTGTTTTCAAAAACACGTATGGGAGGCGTTGTTTCAAAAATAAGAGGTAAATGCGTCACAACGTCCTTTAAAAATATCTTTGCTGAAGGTAGAATAGCGCATAAAATTCAAAACTGACGAGGGAAAAGAGTAACAAAAGACAATGAAGATATCGTATTTAACAACTTGTATAAAACAAAAGATAAAAGAGTAATTTGTTTTAAATATAATATGGGTGATACTGTAAGAATTTCAAAACTATGTGACCCTTTTAAAAAAGTTTATGAGCAAAATTATACTGATGAATGTTTCACTGTAAAGGATTGCGTGTCAAGGGACCCTCCCGTTTACAGGTTAAAAGACTATGACGGCAAAATAATACAGGGAACATTTTATGAGCAAGAGATGCAAAAATTTATTATAGATAAAAACAAAACATTTAAAATAGAAAAGATTTTATCTAGAAAGAAAAGACAAGGCAGAGACATTACAGCGGTCAGGCGTGTTTATTTACATTCTCTTAGGCACATACACAACAGGCAGGTCTGAAAACAAGTCAGATCTGAGTCTGAAATCATCAGGTGTCTTTAAAATCAATCATCAAATAATCGTAAGGAACAGTCGTGAAAAATCCATTTAAAAAAAAGACTCTTCCCAGGAAACATTTGTCTAGCCAATGCCATGACGTGGTATTTATCTCTGGGGTTTTTAAACAAAACAAGATAATTAGTATACAAATTAATAGTATGGTTAACTCTGCCTTAAAAAAAAACTAATTCTGAACTAGGCATAAACACCTTACAAAATAGGTGCATCATATAAATTTAAACACATTTTGGAAATCAGTGTTATTGCTAGCATCAATCATTAAATCATCAATAATCAACAAATTGTTTTTATATACAGGTAGCAATGTATCAATGTATAAAAATGACAGTAAGTTGTCAACCAAATTCACATTTCTAATTTTAATAAATGACCATACATTGTCCGTCAACACACACAAAAAATGTTTTTAATCTGTTTTGAAAAGAGCTCAACATTTTCACAAAATAAGTTTTAACAACGTTTGAAGGACCTGACACAATCAGACTAAAAGAGTGTTGTAGTCTAAAACCAAGTCAACTGTTTCTCTAACAGACTTTTCAATAGCCATATGTTAAAGTTCTCAGATCAGGAAAAACTCTGCGTTTGGTGTATACGACTTGAAATTTTTTTGCTATTGTTTTGTTTTTTAGTTCGAAAGCCTTTTTATTTCATACTATAGTGTCTGATTTTGTCATCACGTGTCGCTGCGTCTCATCACGATTCACAAACTCATGTACAAGATCAATCAGGGTATCTGGAGTGACGACTGATGCATTATGAGAAGTTAATTTTACACCTTTGCATTTTAGTTCTGCTTTGTTTTCCAATGTGCGGTAAGCGTAACATTTTGGACCACCAGACAAAAACTCAACAATGTAGTCATCACCACCGGTGTCTCCATTAATCTCATCGGTGAGATCTCCTAAATATGGCCCGGTCTGTGGAGTCCAATCGTCTGCCTTTGACACAAACAGCACGCTGTCTGGGTCAGCATACAGACAACGCTCGCCAAGCTTGTCCATAAGCTCACAAAGCATAAGACGTGCATAAACTGTAGTCATGGCTCCTATGAAGATGTTTATATTTTTAGTTTTGGCAGACTGAGCAGTTCTATGACGCCACTGCACAAGCGCGACGTCGTCAGATACAAATGCAAATTGTCTGACATCGTACTGGTCGCTAAACATGTAACGTGCAAAGACTTCAGGATCAGTCACTAGTTCACAGTTAGCCTGGTTTTCACGCATGGAAAAATGTCCCCACAGAGAGTTAAGAAGTAGCTTGTTAATATTTCTCACAGCCTTATTGACAACTATTCTATCAGGGTTCCTCTAGGGGGCAGAACGGTACATTTTAGCAGTCCAAAATACTTTTCAATCGGTTCAAAGTCTCGAAAAATTACTTTAGGATGACCTACTGGATAGCATTTACGGGCTTGCACAGTTGGGTAAAGCGACGTGAAATCAAAGTAGTGTATTTTTTCATTCTCAGCAGCTTTGTAATGCAGTCGACCCCCAAACAGGGCATCTCGAGGGTTGAGCCTTGTTGGTGCTTCATAAGCTTTCAAAAAATCCTGAAGAAACCCATCTGTTTTCTTTGCCTCCTCCCATTCACACTCCCACATCATCCTGACATAAAGCTTGTGGGACTGTCTAAGGGTGTGTATTTTAGCAGTAAATTGCCTGTGGAGAACACCGAACGCAGTGTTTTTGTGGCCAGGATTGTAGCACTTGGGGCACCCGTGCCAGAATCAACCGGCAAATTCATAAGCGATGCGGGTACCACTTTGTTCACTATAACCATCAACATGATAGGGACCAAATTGTTTTTCACCGTGATTGAGAGCGTGACGTATCTCGATGCTGTTTTTTATTGCCTCATATTCAAGCCATGGAAACACTGGGGTACGTCTTGTACTGGTTTACATACGCGCCGTCACACGTTAACGCCAAGGTGTTGAGTGAGAGGAATTGTGTTTTGAATACAGACATGCAACATGACGCGAGTGTAGTGTAATCAAAAGGATCGATACCAGTACAACCAATGAATGCCTCGCGGTATGCTAAGCAGGCTTTGCGAAGAACAACGACATCATTGATCCCATATGATCTCAGCTCGGCCTGAAAATCCAATGTTTTGTGGCAAACTGTGTCGTACCATTCAAGGAGTTTTGCTTTTACTGTCAGACATGTTGTCATAACCGTAAAAAAGCAAATCAGGGCGTGGACCAACAAAGTTAACATTGTCAGGAGTGTTGAAGAGATGAGGGAAGAATCCTTTCGCATGGGAATCTGAAAACACCATAGCGGCAGGTGTTTTAGATAAACGCATGGGCAGAAAGCAGTATGAGTCTATCCATCTGTGTCTGTAGGCAACATCGAGCATAAAAAGAACTTTGCTACCTCTCGTGTAGTTGTCAAACCCTGATGCGTTATGGGCGATGAATGTGTAGTTTTTATATTTTGTCTGTCTGTATTTTTTCACAAAGAGGTCAACACAGTCCACGTCTGAGGCACACCAGCAATCATCCTCAAAATCAATAGCGCATACAAACATGGCCTTGTGTTTAACGTCAATCGTTCGCGTTTCAAAGTCATAAAACACATATTTAGTCTGGGGCTTTGAGGGTTTTTTGGGCTGTATAAAACATTGATGTTGAATGTCTGATGCCAAATCATCCCCACAATGATCGCACCTCCCTCTCTGACATTTATGTCCTACACCGCCTGTTTTTACAGGAAAATGATGACCACATTCTTTGCAGTATTTGTATCGATCACATAAAGTAAACCCCTTGTACTTTTCTGAATCTCTCAAGGTTTTATGCCTGTTAAAACAATCTGATGATCTGTATATGCGGCCACAGTCTGAACAAACACCTGAAGTACTCTGCACATGACAGCCGTCAGAAAAGCACACGTTGCAAAAATGTTTAAATTTATGTCTTTGCTTGAATAGCATTTGTAGCAGAAATCACAGACGTAAGAACTCCCGGAAAATGCTGTTTTTTTCTCTATCAGGTAAAAATGATCGTCGTGCAGATATAGCCATACTGTTTTAGGATGTATTTGTTCACGCGTCTGATACAAATCCAACTTTTTTGTGCCTCGATTGTGATGAAACACGATAATCTTAACATCCAAAAAACGTTCAAATTTAGATATTCACATTGCTTATAGTACATTCATACTTCAAACATGCTTACTACAAGTATACTAAAGATATATTCTCCTGAGCATACATACAACATACTTCTCAAAAGTATACTTTGAATAAATTGCTAATAAATATATTCTTGATTGAACTTTTAATAAATATGCTTGAATAAAAGTATATTTTTTACAACATTTTAGTCTATTTATTCAAAAACATATTTATTTAACTCTTAGTAAATACTCTTTTGGTGTAGTTTGTGGAAGTACATTGTTGAACAATTACACTTTTAGTGGGTTAAAAATATATTTAAGCCAAACATGCTTCATTGTGTAGGCTACTGCAAAATATTGTAATAAGGGCCCGAGCACGACTGTGCGAGGTCCCTATTGAATTTGTAAAGATTATATATATATATATATTTAGGGCCAGAGCACGACCGTGTGAGGTCCCTATTGAATTTGCTGAGATTAAATTTAGGGCCCGAGCACGACCGTGTGAGGTCCCTTTTGAATTTGCTAAGATTATTAGGGCCCGAGCACGACCGTGCGAGGTCCCTATTGAATTTGCTCGGATTATATTTTTAGGGCCCGAGCACGACCGTGCGAGGTCCCTATTGAATTTGCTCGGATTATTAGGGCCCGAGCACGACCGTGCGAGGTCCCTATTGAATTTGCTCGGATTATTTTATTTTTAGGGCCCGAGCACGACCGTGCGAGGTCCTTATTGAATTTGCTCGGATTATATATATATATTTTTTTTTTTTCTGCAAAGTAGGCCCAAATGACATGGCCTAAACATACTCGAAAACTCACCAAAATTTGCAAACATGTCAGAACCGGTGAAAAATTTCGTATTCTACAAGTTTCGCACATGGGCGTGGCAAAATGACTCGCTAGCGCCACCTAGAAAATTGGAAATGATTAGCCCCTCGTTCACGTTCAACCTACATGTACGAAATTTTCTGGGGACATGTATCGTATCAAGACGCACAAAAAAGCCTCAAGAACCCATAGCCTAAAGTCAACAGGAAGTCTGCCATTTTGAATTTTACGGCCATTTTTGGATGATTTACACACTTCGTACTTTAACGAACTCCTCCTAGGGATTTAGTCGGATCGACGTCAAATTTCTGCTGTGCCTTCTAAAGGCATTGACGATGAAAAGTTGTGCTATTTGCGCGTTTTCGTCAATGGGCGTGTCCGTGGCGTCGATGATTCGCAATGAAACAGGAAGTTGTTGTAACTTCAGTGTACATGCTCACATCCGGACCAAACTGTACATGTAGGATGAGAGTCCCGCCCTGAACACATGTACATGCCGACATTCACCCACAGTCATAGCGCCACCTGCTGGCAACAGAAAGTGACCTTTAACGAAGCAGCCCCCGCCGCACGTTTCACCTACGTGCACGAATTTTCTGTGGTACGTGTATCTTGTCCAGACGCACAAAAAAGTCTCTTGGAGCCATAGCCTAAACCCAACAGGAAGTCGGCCATTTTGAATTTTACGTCAAATTTTGGATGATTTACACACTTCGTACTTTAACGAACTCCTCCTAGGGATTTAGTCCGACCGACCTCAAATTTGTGCTGTGCCTTCTAAAGGCATTGAAGATGAAAAGTTGTGCTATTTGCAAGTTTTCGTCAATGGGCGTGTCCGTGGCGTGGCGTCAAAGATCAGCTCTTCGCCATGACACGGAAGTTGTCGTAACTTCAGTGTACATGCTCACATCTGGACCAAACTGTACATGTAGGATGAGAGTCCCGCCCTGAACACATGTACATGCCGACATTCACCCACAGTCATAGCGCCACCTGCTGGCAACAGAAAGTGACTTTAACGAAGCAGCCCCCGCCGCACGTTTCACCTACGTGCACGAATTTTCTGTGGTACGTGTATCTTGTCCAGACGCACAAAAAAGTCTCTTGGAGCCATAGCCTAAACCCAACAGGAAGTCAGCCATTTTGAATTTTACGTCAAATTTTGGATGATTTACACACTTCGTACTTTAACGAACTCCTCCTAGGGATTTAGTCCGACCGACCTCAAATGTTTGCTGTGCCTTCTAAAGGCATTGAAGATGAAAAGTTGTGCTATTTGCAAGTTTTCGTCAATGGGCGTGTCCGTGGCGTGGCGTCAAAGATCAGCTCTTCGCCATGACACGGAAGTTGTCGTAACTTCAGTGTACATGCTCACATCTGGACCAAACTGTACATGTAGGATGAGAGTCCCGCCCTGAACACATGTACATGCCGACATTCACCCACAGTCATAGCGCCACCTGCTGGCAACAGAAAGTGACCTTTAACGAAGCAGCCCCCGCCGCACGTTTCACCTACGTGCACGAATTTTCTGTGGTACGTGTATCTTGTCCAGACGCACAAAAAAGTCTCTTGGAGCCATAGCCTAAACCCAACAGGAAGTCAGCCATTTTGAATTTTACGTCAAATTTTGGATGATTTACACACTTCGTACTTTAACGAACTCCTCCTAGGGATTTAGTCCGACCGACCTCAAATGTTTGCTGTGCCTTCTAAAGGCATTGAAGATGAAAAGTTGTGCTATTTGCAAGTTTTCGTCAATGGGCGTGTCCGTGGCGTGGCGTCAAAGATCAGCTCTTCGCCATGACACGGAAGTTGTCGTAACTTCAGTGTACATGCTCACATCTGGACCAAACTGTACATGTAGGATGAGAGTCCCGCCCTGAACACATGTACATGCCGACATTCACCCACAGTCATAGCGCCACCTGCTGGCAACAGGAAGTGACTTTTAACGAAGCAGCCCCCGCCGCACGTTTCACCTACGTGCACGAATTTTCTGTGGTACGTGTATCTTGTCCAGACGCACAAAAAAGCCTCTTGGAGCGATGCCCTAAAATCAACAGGAAGTCGGCCATTTTGAATTTTATGTCAAATTTTGGATGATTTACACACTTCGTACTTTAACGAACTCCTCCTAGGGATTTAGTCCGACCGACCTCAAATTTGTGCTGTGCCTTCTAAAGGCATTGAAGATGAAAAGTTGTGCTATTTGCAAGTTTTCGTCAATGGGCGTGTCCGTGGCGTGGCGTCAAAGATCAGCTCTTCGCCATGACACGGAAGTTGTCGTAACTTCAGTGTACATGCTCACATCTGGACCAAACTGTACATGTAGGATGAGAGTCCCGCCCTGAACACATGTACATGCTGACATTCACAGACAGTCATAGCGCCACCTGCTGGCAACAGGAAGTGACTTTTAACGAAGCAGCCCCCGCCGCACGTTTCACCTACGTGCACGCATTTTCTGTGGTACGTGTATCTTGTCCAGACGCACAAAAAAGTCTCTTGGAGCCATAGCCTAAACCCAACAGGAAGTCGGCCATTTTGAATTTTACGTCAAATTTTGGATGATTTACACACTTCGTACTTTAACGAACTCCTCCTAGGGATTTAGTCCGACCGACCTCAAATTTCTGCTGTGCCTTCTAAAGGCATTGAAGATGAAAAGTTGTGCTATTTGCAAGTTTTCGTCAATGGGTGTGTCCGTGGCGTGGCGTCAAAGATCAACTCTTCGCCATGACACGGAAGTTGTCGTAACTTCAGTGTACATGCTCACATCTGGACCAAACTGTACATGTAGGATGAGAGTCCCGCCCTGAACACATGTACATGCTGACATTCACCCACAGTCATAGCGCCACCTGCTGGCAACAGGAAGTGACTTTTAACGAAGCAGCCCCCGCCGCACGTTTCACCTACGTGCACGAATTTTCTGTGGTACGTGTATCTTGTCCAGACGCACAAAAAAGTCTCTTGGAGCATAGCCTAAACCCAACAGGAAGTCGGCCATTTTGAATTTTACGTCAAATTTTGGATGATTTACACACTTCGTACTTTAACGAACTCCTCCTAGGGATTTAGTCCGACCGACTTCAAATTTGTGCTGTGCCTTCTAAAGGCATTGAAGATGAAAAGTTGTGCTATTTGCGAGTTTTCGTCAATGGTGTGTCCGTGGCGTGGCGTCAGAGATCAAGTCTTCGCCATGACACAGGAAGTTGTTGTAACTTCAGTGTACATGCTCACATCTGAACCAAACTTTACGTGCTTGATAACTCTCCCACCCCGTTATGGAGGACCGATCCTGACACAGCAGAAATAAATACAGAAATAAATAAATGCTCAATAAATAAATAAGCATCCAATTAAATACACAAAAAAATAAAGTAAATAAATAAATGTAGGTAGTAATTAAATTATACAAGGAGACATAAATGTTATATTTTAATTAGTGCCTTTACTTATTCACCTTTGTTATAATTACCTTATTTGTTTATTCAACTTTATTTATTACTAATTTTTTTAATGTATTTATTTATGTGTGTGTTTTAATATTTTTGTCTGTTTTATTCTTCCTTTGTATTTATTTACCTTATTTATTTTCACCCATGGTATTTATTTCTGCCTGTCTTTTTTAAATTTTTGTATGCATTTCTGCCTCATTATGCAAATGAGGAGGGGCTGTGTCTCAAGGGTCATCTTCTCTGCTATTGGTGGACCAGTCAGACAGGAGAGCTCCTACTCTGCCTGCAGACATCAACGATCTTGCCCCTCACACAGTCAGATGGCTTCCTTCAGTGCGCTGAGGTGTTTAACAACTCTGAAGACAATACTACCAGCAATGTCTTCCTTCTCTTTTCACGTAGACGCTCCGACAGACAGTGCTTTCAGTTTGCTGCATGCATGGACACAGAACTGCGGTATAGGGAGAAGCACACGGTCAGCTGGCTGCAGCTAAATCTGGAGTGCACTCGTATTCAATTCTGTATGGTAAATTCAGTTTTAACGGAGCAGAGCGAGCTGACAGGCAGAGTTAGAGACTTTTTCTGTCCGTTTCTCTCTTTACAAAGACGCATGTTGCAGTCAGAGTCTTCTCTGAAGGGCAATGAAGTCTCAGTAGTACCCATGCGAGCACCACATACAACACAATTTATCAAATTACACAACGGATATACAGTATGAAAATAAGATGATTGGATTATACTCACAGGAAGTATAAAACCTGTTACATGCGTAACACTGTAATGTCAGGGAAATTACTTTACTTAGATTAAGTACTGCAGTTGTACATTTGAAATACCTTCCTACCTTTCTGATAGGAAGCCTTCTTGAGGTGGTATAAAACATTTCTTCTTATATTCTGATTTGAGTTGTGGACAACTATGACCACATGAATTAAAAAAATTAAACATTTCACTGCCCAAGTCAGCTATAACACAAGTCTTGTTCATCAGACTACATGCTGTGGACAGATTTTGTCCCAGGATTTATTATGCATTTCTTCTTCTTCGTTGCATGATTTAGAATAATAAGGTGAGAAATGGGTCTGTTCTGAGTTCATCCTGCACTGCAGCAGCTAATAAAGTCCATTTAATCCCAAAAACGCTTTTCTTTTAGGCAGGCTGGAGCAGAAAACAACTCACCTTTCTCAAGTTGTACAGTAATGTCACATGTGTATGAAGGTGGATCAAACAAGCTAATCTTAAATGTCAAAGTAGAGAGGAGCCTAGTAGGCCTATTTATTTTCATTCATTACACAATATGAATAAGCTATGCAGACAGTTGTAAAGAAAGAACATCTTTTTCTTCTGTTCTCTACTTGTTATAGTTACACAGTATTAGGGGTGTGGGCTGTATTAAAAGTATCCACTGTTCTCCCATGCTCTAACACACAGTAACGATGAAATGTGTGCTGTTCTCACATTCTTCCTCTGTATGTACACATAAACAACAAGGCAGGGAAATATAAAAGGAATTTATTTTATTGTTTGGGTACATTATTGTTCAGTGTACATGCTCACATCTGAAACAAACTTTACGTGCTTGATAACTCTCCCACCCCGCAGACATCTACACACCAATACCGATTTATATTCATAGCGGCAAGTGCTATGTAGCTCCACATAGGGGACACAGGAAGTGACATATACACCTTCATGCGGCGTCGGAACCGCGTAGGAAATTCACAGCCGCACCGGCAGAGCTCCAGAATATGCAACTCGGCCGGCTCACACGCGGACGCGCTACAAGTGCGAGGGCCCGCCCAACGCTGCTTGCAGCTTTAATATTTATTTTTTTTTTTTTTCTGCAAAGTAGGCCCAAATGACATGGCCTAAACATACTCGAAAACTCACCAAAATTTGCAAACATGTCAGAACCGGTGAAAAATTTCGTATTCTACAGGTTTCGCACATGGGCGTGGCAAAATGACTCGCTAGCGCCACCTAGAAAATTGGAAAAGATTAGCCTCGTTCACGTTCAACCTACATGTACGAAATTTTCTGGGGACATGTATCGTATCAAGACGCACAAAAAAGCCTCAAGAACCCATAGCCTAAAGTCAACAGGAAGTCGGCCATTTTGAATTTTATGGCCATTTTTGGATGATTACACACTTCGTACTTTAACGAACTCCTCCTAGGGATTTAGTCGGATCGACGTCAAAGTTCTGCTGTGCCTTCTAAAGGCATTGACTATGAAAAGTTGTGCTATTGCGAGTTTTCGTCAATGGGCGTGTCCGTGGCGTCGATGATTCGCATGAACAGGAAGTTGTTGTAACTTCAGTGTACATGCTCACATCGGACCAAACTGTACATGTAGGATGAGAGTCCCGCCCTGAACACATGTACATGCGACATTCACCCACAGTCATAGCGCCACCTGCTGGCAACAGAAGTGACTTTTAACGAAGCAGCCCCCGCCGCACGTTTCACCTACGTGCACGAATTTTCTGTGGTACGTGTATCTTGTCCAGACGCACAAAAAAGTCTCTTGGAGCCATAGCCTAAACCCAACAGGAAGTCGGCCATTTTGAATTTTACGTCAAATTTTGGATGATTTACACACTTCGTACTTTAACGAACTCCTCCTAGGGATTTAGTCCGACCGACCTCAAATTTGTGCTGTGCCTTCTAAAGGCATTGAAGATGAAAAGTTGTGCTATTTGCAGTTTTCGTCAATGGGCGTGTCCGTGGCGTGGCGTCAAAGATCAAGTCTTCGCCATGACACAGGAAGTTGTTGTAACTTCAGTGTACATGCTCACATCTGAACCAAACTTTACGTGCTTGATAACTCTCCCACCCCGTTATGGAGGACCGATCCTGACACAGCCAGAAATAAATACAGAAATAAATAAATGCTCAATAAATAAATAAGCATCCAATTAAATACACAAAAAATAAAGTAAATAAATAAATGTAGGTAGTAATTAAATTATACAAGGAGACATAAATGTTTATATTTTAATTAGTGCCTTACTTATTCACCTTTGTTATAATTACCTTATTTGTTTATTCAACTTTATTTATTACTAATTTTTTTAATGTATTTATTTATGTGTGTGTTTTAATATTTTTGTCTGTTTTATTCTTCCTTTGTATTTATTTACCTTATTTATTTTCACCCATGGTATTTATTTCTGCCTGTCTTTTTTAAATTTTTGTATGCATTTCTGCCTCATTATGCAAATGAGGAGGGGCTGTGTCTCAAGGGGTCATCTTCTCTGCTATTGGTGGACCAGTCAGACAGGAGAGCTCCTACTCTGCCTGCAGACATCAACGATCTTGCCCCTCACACAGTCAGATGGCTTCCTTCAGTGCGCTGAGGTGTTTAACAACTCTGAAGACAATACTACCAGCAATGTCTTCCTTCTCTTTTCACGTAGACGCTCCGACAGACAGTGCTTTCAGTTTGCTGCATGCATGGACACAGAACTGCGGTATAGGGAGAAGCACACGGTCAGCTGGCTGCAGCTAAATCTGGAGTGCACTCGTATTCAATTCTGTATGGTAAATTCAGTTTTAACGGAGCAGAGCGAGCTGACAGGCAGAGTTAGAGACTTTTTCTGTCCGTTTCTCTCTTTACAAAGACGCATGTTGCATCAGAGTCTTCTCTGAAGAGGGCAATGAAGTCTCAGTAGTACCCGATGCGACACACATACAACACAATTTATCAAATTACACAACGGATTACAGTATGAAAATAAGATGATTGGATTATACTCACAGGAAGTATAAAACCTGTTACATGCGTAACACAGTAATGTCAGGGAAATTACTTTACTTAGATTAAGTACTGCAGTTGTACATTTGAAATACCTTCCTACTTTCTGATAGGAAGCCTTCTTGAGGTGGTATAAAACATTTCTTCTTATATTCTGATTTGAGTTGTGGACAACTATGACCACATGAATTAAAAAAATTAAACATTTCACTGCCCAAGTCAGCTATAACACAAGTCTTGTTCATCAGACTACATGCTGTGGACAGATTTTGTCCCAGGATTTATTATGCATTTCTTCTTCTTCGTTGCATGATTTAGAATAATAAGGTAGAAATGGGTCTATTCTGAGTTCATCCTGCACTGCAGCAGCTAATAAAGTCCATTTAATCCCAAAAACGCTTTTCTTTTAGGCAGGCTGGAGCAGAAAACAACTCACCTTTCTCAAGTTGTACAGTAATGTCACATGTGTATGAAGGTGGATCAAACAAGCTAATCTTAAATGTCAAAGTAGAGAGGAGCCTAGTAGGCCTATTTATTTTCATTCATTACACAATATGAATAAGCTATGCAGACAGTTGTAAAGAAAGAACATCTTTTTCTTCTGTTCTCTACTTGTTATAGTTACACAGTATTAGGGGTGTGGGCTGTATTAAAAGTATCCACTGTTCTCCCATGCTCTAACACACAGTAACGATGAAATGTGTGCTGTTCTCACATTCTTCCTCTGTATGTACACATAAACAACAAGGCAGGGAAATATAAAAGGAATTTATTTTATTGTTTGGGTACATTATTGTTCAGTGTACATGCTCACATCTGAAACAAACTTTACGTGCTTGATAACTCTCCCACCCCGCAGACATCTACACGTCAATACCGATTTATATTCATAGCGGCAAGTGCTATGTAGCTCCACATAGGGGACACAGGAAGTGACATATACACCTTCATGCGGCGTCAACCGCGGAAATTCACAGCCGCACCGGCAGAGCTCCAGAATGCAACTCGGCCGGCTCACGCGCGGACGCGCTACAAGTGCGAGGGCCCGCCCAACGCTGCTTGCAGCTTTATTATTAGGGCCCGAGCACGACCGTGCGAGGTCCCTATTGAATTTGCTCGGATTATTTTTTTTTTTTTTTTTTTTTTTCTGCAAAGTAGGCCCAAATGACATGGCCTAAACATACTCGAAAACTCACCAAAATTTGCAAACATGTCAGAACCGGTGAAAAATTTCGTATTCTACAAGTTTCGCACATGGGCGTGGCAAAATGACTCGCTAGCGCCACCTAGAAAATTGGAAATGATTAGCCCCTCGTTCACGTTCAACCTACATGTACGAAATTTTCTGGGGACATGTATCGTATCAAGACGCACAAAAAAGCCTCAAGAACCCATAGCCTAAAGTCAACAGGAAGTCGGCCATTTTGAATTTTATGGCCATTTTTGGATGATTTACACACTTCGTACTTTAACGAACTCCTCCTAGGGATTTAGTCGGATCGACGTCAAATTTCTGCTGTGCCTTCTAAAGGCATTGACGATGAAAAGTTGTGCTATTTGCGAGTTTTCGTCAATGGGCGTGTCCGTGGCGTCGATGATTCGCATGAAACAGGAAGTTGTTGTAACTTCAGTGTACATGCTCACATCTGGACCAAACTGTACATGTAGGATGAGAGTCCCGCCCTGAACACATGTACATGCCGACATTCACCCACAGTCATAGCGCCACCTGCTGGCAACAGAAAGTGACCTTTAACGAAGCAGCCCCCGCCGCACGTTTCACCTACGTGCACGAATTTTCTGTGGTACGTGTATCTTGTCCAGACGCACAAAAAAGTCTCTTGGAGCCATAGCCTAAACCCAACAGGAAGTCGGCCATTTTGAATTTTACGTCAAATTTTGGATGATTTACACACTTCGTACTTTAACGAACTCCTCCTAGGGATTTAGTCCGACCGACCTCAAATTTGTGCTGTGCCTTCTAAAGGCATTGAAGATGAAAAGTTGTGCTATTTGCAAGTTTTCGTCAATGGGCGTGTCCGTGGCGTGGCGTCAAAGATCAGCTCTTCGCCATGACACGGAAGTTGTCGTAACTTCAGTGTACATGCTCACATCTGGACCAAACTGTACATGTAGGATGAGAGTCCGCCCTGAACACATGTACATGCTGACATTCACACAGTCATAGCGCCACCTGCTGGCAACAGGAAGTGACTTTTAACGAAGCAGCCCCCCGCATTTACCTACGTGCACGAATTTTCTGTGGTACGTGTATCTTGTCCAGACGCACAAAAAAGCCTCTTGGCCGATGCCCTAAAATCAACAGGAAGTCGGCCATTTTGAATTTTACGTCAAATTTTGGATGATTTACACACTTCGTACTTTAACGAACTCCTCCTAGGGATTTAGTCCGACCGACCTCAAATTTGTGCTGTGCCTTCTAAAGGCATTGAAGATGAAAAGTTGTGCTATTTGCAAGTTTTCGTCAATGGGCGTGTCCGTGGCGTGGCGTCAAAGATCACTCTTCGCCATGACACGGAAGTTGTCGTAACTTCAGTGTACATGCTCACATCTGGACCAAACTGTACATGTAGGATGAGAGTCCCGCCCTGAACACATGTACATGCTGACATTCACAGACAGTCATAGCGCCACCTGCTGGCAACAGGAAGTGACTTTTAACGAAGCAGCCCCCGCCGCACGTTTTACCTACGTGCACGAATTTTCTGTGGTACGTGTATCTTGTCCAGACGCACAAAAAGCCTCTTGGAGCGATGCCCTAAAATCAACAGGAAGTCGGCCATTTTGAATTTTACGTCAAATTTTGGATGATTTACACACTTCGTACTTTAACGAACTCCTCCTAGGGATTTAGTCCGACCGACTTCAAATTTGTGCTGTGCCTTCTAAAGGCATTGAAGATGAAAAGTTGTGCTATTTGCGAGTTTTCGTCAATGGGTGTGTCCGTGGCGTGGCGTCAGAGATCAAGTCTTCGCCATGACACAGGAAGTTGTGTAACTTCAGTGTACATGCTCACATCTGAACCAAACTTTACGTGCTTGATAACTCTCCCACCCCCTATGGAGGACCGATCCTGACACAGTCAGAAATAAATACAGAAATAAATAAATGCTCAATAAATAAATAAGCATCCAATTAAATACACAAAAAAATAAAGTAATAAATAAATGTAGGTAGTAATTAAATTATACAAGGAGACATAAATGTATATTTTAATTAGTGCCTTTACTTATTCACCTTTGTTATAATTACCTTATTTGTTTATTCAACTTTATTTATTACTAATTTTTTTAATGTATTTATTTATGTGTGTGTTTTAATATTTTTGTCTGTTTTATTCTTCCTTTGTATTTATTTACCTTATTTATTTTCACCCATGGTATTTATTTCTGCCTGTCTTTTTTAAATTTTGTATGCATTTCTGCCTCATTATGCAAATGAGGAGGGGCTGTGTCTCAAGGGGTCATCTTCTCTGCTATTGGTGGACCAGTCAGACAGGAGAGCTCCTCTGCCTGCAGACATCAACGATCTTGCCCCTCACACAGTCAGATGGCTTCCTTCAGTGCGCTGAGGTGTTTAACAACTCTGAAGACAATACTACCAGCAATGTCTTCCTTCTCTTTTCACGTAGACGCTCCGACAGACAGTGCTTTCAGTTTGCTGCATGCATGGACACAGAACTGCGGTATAGGGAGAAGACACGGTCAGCTGGCTGCAGCTAAATCTGGAGTGCACTCGTATTCAATTCTGTATGGTAAATTCAGTTTTAACGGAGCAGAGCGAGCTGACAGGCAGAGTTAGAGACTTTTTCTGTCTGTTTCTCTCTTTACAAAGACGCATGTTGCAGTCAGAGTCTTCTCTGAAGAGGGCAATGAAGTCTCAGTAGTACCGATGCGAGCACACATACAACACAATTTATCAAATTACACAACGGATATACAGTATGAAAATAAGATGATTGGATTATACTCACAGGAAGTATAAAACCTGTTACATGGGAGTAACAGTAATGTCAGGGAAATTACTTTACTTAGATTTAAGTACTGCAGTTGTACATTTGAAATACCTTCCTACCTTTCTGATAGGAAGCCTTCTTGAGGTGGTATAAAACATTTCTTCTTATCTGATTTGAGTTGTGG
>NW_024040040.1:21576364-21649739 GCF_014851395.1 Micropterus salmoides | reverse complement strand
AAAAAGTGCTGGGAAACGAGTCCTGTCTCCCTCCACATCTCAGTGTTTGTCTGTCTGCTGCCTGCAGGCTTCTCCTCATCGTTTGTTTGCTGGCATGTTTGACTTGACCTGGCTGATATGAGGTGAACGTCACTGCTGTCTCTGTGCGGCCATTTTGTTTTGATAACACATTGATTTCTTCTGCTGAACTTTGCACCTGAGATTCATTCAGGTTCAAGGCTTGCCTGAAAACATGTCAACATTCCACACTTCATTACTACAACACTGATGAAAATCTGATTCAGGTTTATTTATTTCTAATAGTTTCTCACATCTAATAATTTGTCCTGGTATTTTGGTACATAACAATAACCTAAAACAAAGTCATGTGTAATTCCATTATTCCATGAAGAGTACAATCCGATATACTGTACGTGTTATCTCAGCCAGTAACCTGTTGTTTTAGAAGTTTAATCAATGGATGAAATGTACATTGAGTTCTGGCTGGTGTTAAAGGGAGAGTGGGGTACAGTTTGTGACATCATTCAGCTGCATTATTCTCTGCAGTATAACCATTTATATTTGTAACGCTAGTCAGTAATGCTGTTAGATTAGAGCTGCATTTAGGATTATACATCGGCCGATTGATCGGTCTTTCACTACAATAAACATAGTGAGAGAAATGAAAAGAAAAAAACAAGTACTGTAAAAGTCAAGTCATAATATACATTTACAGTAAGAAATATGAGAAGTGTATTTAAAAAATATGTCAAATGTATCTGTAGCTTTTAAATTTAAAACACATCTTTTTAAACTGGCACCACGTGACCACTATTTATTAGGTCACAGCGATCTTTGTTTACAGTTGTTATGTACCCTGATTTTATGCACTGTAATTATAGTTGTTAATTTTATAAATTTATTGCTGTACTGTTTTATGTTTTGTGAGGTGACCTTGTGTGTTCAGAGAGGCGCCTATAAATAAAATTTATTATTATTATTATTAAAACAAACAGGATGGAACATCTAGAAATATTGAGAAAGGAATGTTCACAATATAGAGTATGTGCAAAATGATAATCCCGAAATGTGCGTTCACAGTGGATCATCCTGAAAAAGGAAAATAATTAAGAAATACAGTTTTGTTTTTGTTTTGTCTGTGCACCCACAGTGTCCCACGGCTGCTGAAGAAAGTTGGCCACCCGAGGATGCGTGCAGTCGCCCTCACCCCGATAGGAGGGGCGGTTGCCGAGGCCCAGGAGGCTTTTCCCACCTGCAGACGGAGGTGTGGAGTTGGGGCCGTTGCGAGCACGGACAGCTGGGACATGGAGACACTCTGGACAGGTAGGAGGAAGGTTCGCTGCACTGCATCTGTCAGTGACTCTGTTTCTGCACTGCGCAAAGAATAAAATTCACAAAACAATAACAGCACAACAGAAATGAGAGCATGAGACCAAGGAAGGGCCTGAGACTACATTCATTCAAACTGTAATATGCATAATTGTGTAGTCCTTGAATACGACCTACAGAAAGGTTTTTGCTTATTTCAGGCCAATACAGGAATAATTGTCTTAGAACTTCATTGACGTTTTTGCATACAAGCATAAAAGCAGTTAAATGTAATGAAGTGTTGTTTTAAATTATAAGATAATTTTAGGTAAACTATCCAAATTATTTAATTAGGACATTTTTAACTTTTCAAAGCCGTCATAATCTCAGGTCACATAAGTGGCTACAGTTCAAAGTGCCTGCTATCAGAACAGAAGCTGGAAAGCTAAGCCTGTTCTGTTATGGCCCTTGGTCTTGGAATGATGTGCAGACCAAGCTCAAACTTCAATCCCTCATCTCTCTAAATGATTTTAAACACAGAATAAAGGAGGTGGTCACCGCTAACTGCAGCTTCTTTGCCAATTCCATTACCACTTAACTCTTTATTAAATCTATGATCTAATACTGTTGTTTTTGTGAACAGTACTATGTAGGGTATTATGTAATATCTAAATGTTGTGTTGTTGTGCTGTGTTTTCTGTTGTACCTAATGATGTTGTTGTGATTGGTTCTTATTGTTGCTTGGTTATCTGTTTGATCCTGCTATCTGACCCTGTATTGAGTAGGTCTCACTTGTAAAAGAGGTTTTAAAGGTTATAAAGATATACACAAGCTGTTGTGGGCCACTAAAATATGTTAATCATCTATGACAGTGGTGTGATGTGTCTTTTTGCAGATTACAGCCGCTGTGCATCAAGAGTCTGAACAATAAGGAGGTGGTGCTGGTGGCGGCCGGCGCTCATCATTCCCTCGCTCTGACTGCTCAGTCTCAGGTCAGTCAGAGGCTTCAGTCCTTTTACCAGCTACACAGCATTACCACCACAGTATTTTACACTCCAGAAACAATTGTTTCCAACCAGTTTTCCTTTTCCATTTCTATCCTTGTGTTTATTTGGCCAAATGTAGACTTCACTGTGGAGTTTGATGACATAAAAAAGGGCCTCTGTCTTCCAGGTGTTTTCATGGGGAAGTAACAGCTCTGGTCAGCTTGGACACATGGAGTCACCCAGCACCGTCCCCCGCCTTGCAAAGGTGAGGAGACCACCTCCTTTACAAACACACAGGTACAGGAAGCCCTGAAGTTCAATAACTCCTGTTCCTGTAGGGTGACTGTGGCTCAGGGGGTAGAGCGGGTTGCCCGTTAATCGGAATGTCGGTGGTTCAATCCCCGGCTCCTCCAGGCTGCATGTTGAAGTGTTCTACCAGTGTGTGAGTTAGTTTCTGTTTGAGCACTTAGGCTCAGTGTATCTTTACATTTACATGTTCCTCTCTGCTTCCCCTTGCAGCTATCGGAGGGGATCCGGGTCTGGGATGTAAGTGCCGGAGAGAGACACACCCTCCTGCTCGCAGACGGAGACTGCATCCAGCCCATCATTTATTACAGCGGACAGCAGGTGAAAGAGGGGGCAGAAGAGAGCCAGCTGGGTCAGCAGGAGGAAGAGGAGCAGTGGGCTGGCGGCTACACCCAGCAGCCTGTACTACTGCCCTTCTGCATGAACGTAAGGACAAAGTAACTGGTAGTTTGTTTGCAGGATCTTAGACTACTGCTGAATCAAAGTACAGTTAAGTAAACACATTGTCCTGCATGAAGTGTATAGAAACCAACAGTAGTCTAAAACACAGTATTTCTTTATGTGATTTTGTACAACACAGTCGTGTATCATGATTCAATGAGTTGTGTATTGATTGGCATTATGATTATTATTATTATTATTATTATTATTATTATTATGATGGGTTTCAGTACCATGTTGTTCAGCCAAAACGATTCTGTCTGACTGGTAAGGAAACTCAGCTATTTAACCTCTGTGGGATCATTAGCTAGGTTCGTCAATACCACTGGTCCGTTAGTGCTCCTAGCTGTGGTAACGACAGTCATCATGGTCGTTAGAACCACCCGTGGCCAAGTCTGAACGACCATCGTTGGTATCTTCACCTGAGGCCAAGTGGAAATGCTTGTTCAGTTTCCTGGGAAGTTTTGAAACAAAAATTCATTCGAAATTTAATTCAGAACTGAAGAAGTCTCTTGGATGAGGGATGAAACGTCTTCTAGTTTTTTTTGGATTGGATAATAATTAATAATAACATTTAACAGTCATACAAGTAGTTACCTTTCTGAAGTAGCTTTGACCCAACAGACTAATGCCTTGATAATAACTCAGTGAACAGGTAACACGAGATAAGAGGTCTTATTATATAATTACAGCATCAGAGAGGGATTAAAATCAAAGGAAATGTAATAAATGTACGGTATCTAAAGATCATTTAAAGTTCTAATAGCTTAAACTATAATAAAAGTGTGTGATGGCAGTTTTTTGTGATTCCCATGTGTTGCAGCTGCGTTATGTGAGCAGTGTGTTTGCGGGGGGACAGCGGTGCGTGGCGCTCTCGGACCAGAACGTGATGGGCTTCATCGCCAGCCTCCATGAGCTGGCGTCAGCCGAGAGAAAGTTCTACTGCAAGCTTTGTAACGTCAAGACACAGATCATACGCCCCCTGCTGGAGCTGGGTGAGTGGCCCATCAGGAAAAAAGGAGGAAAAGAGAGAATTCCCAGATTTGAACACAGGAGGCAAATCTTTTAAATCAGCACAATTTTTATCGTTTGTTTCCATTTTTGTGCCGTCTTTCTCCAGAGTCTCTGAATTCGGCCCTCAGCCCAGTGGCCCTCGGTCTCCTGCAGACTCTGGCAGGCCAATTCAGTCTCTTGTGTCATCTAACTGGGCAGCACGCCGCCAGCCTCACCGCAAACCTGCGCCGCGGCCGCAATGTCAAGAGCCTGCTCATCCTCGACTATGCCAGCATCTTCCTCGACTCTCACCATGAGTATGTGTTCCCCATCATGAATTTGAATATTTGTACACTTCATTTTAAACAATAGATTGAACTTTGAACACTTGTTTCTTTGTCAACGCCAAGGTACTGCAGCGCTGTGGGCAACTTCCATGTAATGGGAGGTTTCCAGACCCTGATCAAACCCTCTCTGTGAGCACACACAGACACACTTTTTCACACTTTCCTAAAAATCCAGCAATATTTCAATGCAACAGCCAAAAACACAAGAGAACAGTACTCTAAATGTGATAAATGTAGCTGATAAACAACTAGATAATTTTCTTTGAAGAGATTTCTTTGGGAAGAGTGCTGAGCTGCTTCAGAAGCTGTCTGAGTGCAGCGAGGAGAACCTTACCATGGCGGACCTCCTGGTGGCACTCTTCTATCTCCCAACTCCCCACCTTCATGAATACAGCCGGTTGCTGCTCAAACTGGCCACCTGCTTTGAAGTGGTAGGTGAAACAAGCACTAGTCAAGACAATGATTTTTATGTTTTTTTTAATTTACTGACCGCAGGCAGCACACACACACACACACCTCGCTTCCTTCCAATTTATTAAGAAAAAATGTGAAAAAGTCAAAAGAAAAAAATCATTGTGGAAAAGTAAATTTTCTTCCGTAATTTAATTCAAAAAGTATTCACCACTGACAGAAGATGGATGAATGATTTTGGTATTTGTATTTTTTGTTTTTCAGTTTTTCCCCTAGGATTTTTTTCAGGGGGGGATAGTAGTGTTTCTGAATTCTGTGTTTTACAATTTAAGCACATTTTGTCTTCAGAGTGTAATCATGTGGTAGATGAATACAGTTTTAACAATTCAATAAGAAAATATTAGAAATTGAATCAACATCAGGCTCCCCCTCAAAACAATGGTTTTTAGATTATTAAAAAGAGCAAAATATTTTTTTAAAAATTGGGTGTAGTTTATTTTGATTGTTTTATTGTTTTTGCTGAAATTCAACTTAAAAAGCAATATTAACTTAACCCTAAAACCTTCCTAAAAAGTGAATTAAGATATGTTTAAAACACCTCAAATGTTTAGGGTTTCACGTTATTTCTATTGGAAAAATCAACAGAATCGGAACCTACCCTATAGAAAATCACAATTTATGTCACTGTAAATATATATAACCTTGTGTGTGCTTGTGTATGTGTTGCCAGTGCTCCAATGAGTACCAGAGGCTGCAGGACAGCTGCTCAAAGTTCGAAGCGTTGGCCCTCCAGCTGAAGAGAAAAAGGAAGGACGCCAACTACACCTTTCATTTCTGGAAGAGCTTCCCTGGCAAAATGACGGTAAACTCGCTGAGTGTGCGCATTCCTTTTCATTACCACCAAGCGTATCCTTCACATTGAGACCTGGAGGTGTCACATTTTGCTGAATGGTGTCATTGTGTGTTGTCAGGACTCGCTGAGGAAGCCTCACCGCCGGCTGATCTGCGAGAGCAGTAACAAAGCTCTGACCCTGCAGAACGCCGGGAGGTTTTCCGTCAACTGGTTCATCCTTTTCAACGACGCTTTGGTCCATGCCCAGGTCAGCTACACACACACACACACACACACACACACACACACACACACACACACACACTTTTCATTACGTCCTTCAACTCTTTCACTTTTTTGAAGCCGTCTATATTTCAGACAGTGTAACTTGGTCTGTTTCAAGCGTTTGTGTGTGCTTACCTCCGTGTTGTCAGGGCTTGTAAAAATCTTGTAAGTATGCAGCCAGAAGCAAATGTTAGCACAGCGACCCCGTACTCTCCCCTGTCCCACTCTTTCTTTTCGTGTGTGTGTGTGTGAGAAGGGCTTAGGGCTCTGTGTCATGGGATTCAGCCCTGTTGGAGCGGATTCACATTTAAACACATGACAAACACACACCCGGATAAAACAGGTGAAGGCACCAATGCTAATACAAATATCTGTTTATTTATTATTTATTTATCTAGGGTTCAGCAATATAGAGAAAATCCAATTACTTCCTTTTTACTTTCTTCTTCTGTACTTCCTCTCTCTTTAATTCCTTTCTTTCTTTATGTCCTACTTTACTTCCTTTCTTTACATAATTTTTTACATCCTTTCTTTCTTTACGTCCTTCCATCCTCTATCCCCAAAGGTTTACATTTATATTACATACATACACCATAACATTTATAATTAGAATTTCTTTGACACTTTTTGGAAATCACTTGTCTGTTATTAGCTTATCCAACAAATTAAATACCTGACAAATCAAGGTGCTTAATCGCATTGATGCTAAAATAATAATCAAACCAGGAACAAATGTTAAAGGATAGGTTCAAATTTACACCTGAAAACAAGGCTCACATGCTACATGTATGTTTAGAAAGATTCGCTGTAATTATTCTTTCTTTTAATTCTGGCCATGAAACGTGACTACACTGTAAGAAATTAAGAAATTAAATCCACAGTTTTTGTTCCATGCAAAACTGCATTTCAAATTTCATTCAAAGCTAAAATGAGGCACAAAACAAGGACTGCATTTTTTAAAAATTTGCTCATAAGTATAGGTGTGCATTACTACTTTACTATGTGATGTACTACCAGTGATACCCAGCCCTATCCCCACCTTCACCCTCTGCCTGCTCGCCACCTGAAGGAGACTGCATGGAAAGATGAACTGACTCGAACCAAGGCTCAATGGCTCATTTTACATACTATACTATATCACTGTTCTTGTTCTTCCTTTTCCCGCAATTCAACATTTAAAACCAATTCAGCTTGAAATACAAAACACAAAAACAAATGTTATGTTCTTCTTAAGAGTACTTTTTTTCCTGTCGGTGCCTTGGTTTTTACTGTTGGTTCACTTGTAATTTAACGACAGGCGTAGGATTTGAAAGGCAATCACTTTAGCAGAGGAGCCTATTTTATCCTTTCAAATTACAGTACCAACAGTTTCTGGTTCACTTCTCCAAAGCAATTTCCTTTCCTCTCTCCCGCTTTGTCTCCTCCTTCTTCTGTCCATCCCTCCCCATCTCTTCTAGTCTGCATCGGTCCTGTGGTTGTCCTGCACATTTAAGTCCCTCTGCTTCCTGACTGTGTGACGTTCTGTCATTATTTGAAAAAAACAAAACAACTTCTTTACTTTTCATCCTTATTTCCTTTTTTACTTCCCTTATACTTCCTTCTATCTTTACTTCTCTTTTACTTCCTTAATTCCGCCTGGACCTTTGGGTGAAAAAGAGTATGCATGCTTAGTTCTTAACTTCCTCTTGAGTCTAGCTCTAATAACCTTTTCACTTCCTTTCTACTTTACTTCCTTCTTCACTGTCTTACTTCCTCTTTACTTCCATACTCCCTTCTTTACTTCTTTATTCTTACTTCGTAATTTACTCCCGTTTCACTTCCCTACTTCCTTCTGTACTTCCGATTTACTTTATTTCATTTTTTTTTTTGCATGAATAATGAGCAGGGTATTGGTAATAAAGAGTATACATGCTTAGTTCCTACCTCTTTAAGGTACACATGTTGTCTTGCATGATTAATCTGGCCCCCCTTAGATTAATCTTTGCAAAGTCTGCATCAACGTTCCTTCCTTTTTACTTATTTGCTACCTTTTGAATTCCCTTCTTTTTTCTGTCTTTACTTCCTTTATGCTTCCTTTTTTACGTCACTTCCTCTCTTTAGTTCCATTTGACTTCTCTTTTACTTCCTTTTTACAGCTGTTATATTATTAGTGGAAGTTGTCTGAAATGTAAACAATAAACAAACTAAACTGGAGCAGGAAGGAAAGTATGCTGCTGGTAGAAGGAGGTATATTATCTGCAACTCCATGCGTGAGTCTCTCCACAAAGAAGCAATTAATGATTATTAAAAGGCATTAGTTTTTCTTTGTCAGTGTCCTGCTTGAATTGTTGCACTTAAAAAATCAAAGCATTTTTTCCTGTTAATTATGAGATTATAGAGAAACACCTCCTGTTTGTGTGTAAGGCTCATACACACCTTATGGGCTTACTCATAGCAATTAGGATTGTGTCACTGTCTCTCAGTGTGGTCAGATGTGTTAATAAGATTAATGATGTGTCCTGTTTCTTTCCATTTCTAAACACTTACCTTTCCTTTCTTTCTTCTCTCCTCTTTCCTCACCTTTTCCTTAATTACCCTTTCCTCTCCCCCTGCTTCCTTTCCATCCTCCATGCTTGTTCCTCTCCTCCAGTTCTCCACACATCACATCTTCCCTTTGGCCACACTTTGGGTGGAGCCAATCCCAGAGGAGAACACTGGCCTGTAAGTCTGCTCCCAGTGGAACATTTTTACAGCTTTTCTGTGGAGGAATACTCAAAAATAACATAATTCAACATAATTTCCAGATCTTTTTATTTTGTTGTGTTTAGTCAATTTAAATAGTTACAGTGGGTACGGAAAGTATTCAGACCCCTTTAAATTTTTCACTCTTTGTTTCATTGCAGCCATTTTCCAAAAATCAAAAAAGTTCATTTTATTTCTCAGTAATGTACACTCAGCACCCCATCTTGACAGAAAAAAACAGAAATGTAGAAATTTTTGCAAATTTATTAAAAAAGAAAAACTGAAATATCACATGGTCATAAGTATTCAGACCCTTTGCCGTGACACTCATATTTAACTCAGGTGCTGTCTATTTCTTCTGATCATCCTTGAGATGGTCCTACACCTTCATTTGAGTCCAGCTGTGTTTGATTATACTGATTGGACTTGATTAGGAAAGCCACACACCTGTCTATATAAGACCTTACAGCTCACAGTGCGTGTCAGAGCAAATGAGAATCATGAGGTCAAAGGAACTGCCTGAAGAGCTCAGAGACAGAATTGTGGCAAGGCACAGATCTGGCCAAGGTTACAAAAAAATTTCTGCTGCACTTAAGGTTCCTAAGAGCACAGTGGCCTCCATAATCCTCAAATGGAAGACGTTTGGGACGACCAGAACCCTTCCTAGAGCTGGCCGTCCGGCCAAACTGAGCTATCGGGGGAGAAGAGCCTTGGTGAGAGAGGTAAAGAAGAACCCAAAGGTCACTGTGGCTGAGCTCCAGAGATGCAGTCGGGAGATGGGAGAAAGTTGTAGTAAGTCAACCATCACTGTAGCAATCCACCAGTCGGGGCTTTATGGCAGAGTGGCCCGACGGAAGCCTCTCCTCAGTGCAAGACACATGAAAGCCTGCATGGAGTTTGCTAAAAAACACCTGAAGGACTCCAAGATGGTGATAAATAAGATCCTCTGGTCTGATGAGACCAAGATAGAACTTTTTGGCCTTAATTCTAAGCGGTATGTGTGGAGAACACCAGGCACTGCTCATCACCTGTCCAATACAGTCTCAACAGTGAAGCATGGTGGTGGCAGCATCATGCTGTGGGGGTGTTTTTCAGCTGCAGGGACAGGACGACTGGTTGCAATCGAGGGAAAGATGAATGCGGCCAAGTACAGGGATATCCTGGACGAAAACCTTTTCCAGAGTGCTCTGGACCTCAGACTGGGCCGAAGGTTTACCTTCCAACAAGACAATGACCCTAAGCACACCGCTAAAATAACGAAGGAGTGGCTTCACAACAACTCCGTGGCTGTTCTTGAATGGCCCAGCCAGAGCCCTGACTTAAACCCAATTGAGCATCTCTGGAGAGACCTGAAAATGGCTGTCCACCAACGTTTACCATCCAACCTGACAGAACTGGAGAGGATCTGCAAGGAGGGATGGCAGAGGATACCCAAATCCAGATGTGAAAAACTTGTTGCATCTTTCCCAAAACGACTCATGGCTGTATTAGATCAAAAGGGTGCTTCTACTAAATACTGAGCAAAGGGTCTGAATACTTATGACCATGTGATATTTCAGTTTTTCTTTTTAATAAATTTGCAAAAATTTCTACATTTCTGTTTTTTTCTGTCAAGATGGGGTGCTGAGTGTACATTACTGAGAAATAAAATGAACTTTTTTGATTTTTGGGAAATGGCTGCAATGAAACAAAGAGTGAAAAATTTAAAGGGGTCTGAATACTTTCCGTACCCACTGTATATGTGTGTGTGTGTGTGTGTGTGTAGATATGGGTTAAAGGTCATTGCACCAGAGGAGACATTCACCCTTCTGGCATCCTCTCCCATGGAGAAGGTACGTGTTTTATGCTGCTGCTACTTATCACACGTTATTACACTAGTCTCTGTGTGTGCTGCAATCTGCTCATCATCCACGCACACACCATATTCCCCTAAAAACATATATGTCAAACCAGATCAAATAATTGTATAAATTCCGTTAAAGACAACAACCTACCATAACCCCCACGCTAATTGTTCAAAATATAGTTGGACTAGCCACCTGAGCACCAAGAAAGATGCCCGTGGGCCTGTCGCTCTATGACGGAGACAGAGGTACGTTGTTGGCAGTTGAAGCGGTGAATCATTTAGCTTTAGCCATTTAACGTTAGCTGTATTGTTGCCTTTGTTGTTCAACACGATCAACTTTTCATAAAGCCAATGTGCTTGTCAGTGTCCGTTGTCTTCAACTGACCAATTACAGCCTGGATGGGGCAGGACATTAAAAAAAGTTTAGCCAGAGCCAGGATGCCATTGTGCCAATTTGAGCTGCTTCTAGCCATCGCCTCACGCGCCCCTTATTCGGTTTTACTAAAGTTATTGTTATCAATATTGTTCAGTAATCTTGTTCAACTAAAGTGTGTGTGTGTGTGTGGGTTGTGTGGGTGCGGCGGGTGTATTGTGTATCTGTCCCTGGTTCAAAAACTACAAGTTCCACAAGCCGCAATGCACCAATCACAGTAGAGTTTTCTATGATGAGTGTTTTAAAAAGCTGTTTACAATGTGGCAAAATCAGTAATTTTGGACTGGTGACAGAAATGCTTATGCTTGTTTAACTTTTTTTCACGTTGAGACAAACACATTTAAAAATGTCCGTATTTTGTGCATTTTCCTTGATACTCAAGAAAGTAGACTCATGGTACCATTTGTTCCATTATATCTCAAATTGCAGTATTGTCCACAAAAATCGCAATATGAGTTTTTGTCCAAATCGTGCAGCCCTAATTACCTTAAAACTACATTTCCATTTGTTGCCACTCAAAAGAACTGCACCTCTGTGACATTTCCCTCTTTAAACGTGTGCATGTATTGGCTGCTAGGCCAAGTGGCTTTGCTCCATCAACCAGGCGGTAGACCAGGCCCTGAGTGGGGCGGGGCAGGACACGGCATCAGTCAGCTCAGGGTCGGGGCAGAAGTTAGAGCCTCCAATCTCCAGGATGGCCTCTTACACCTTTTATAAGGACGGACGGCTGAAAGATGCAACATATGAAGGACGCTGGCTTGCCGGGAAGCCAAACGGCAGGTTGGACGCATATTCTCTCTGTTTGCATGTTGATTTGAATATATTAGAAATTTATATTGATATGTAACAATGATTGGGATTATGTTTTTCAGGGGAGTGTTAAAATGGTCTGATGGGAGGATATATACAGGGACGTTCAAGAATGGACTGGAGGATGGGTGAGTGCTGGCCACCAACATTACTCTTTAATATAATAATAATAATCTTTATTTGTAGAGCACTTTTCAAAAACAAGTAACAAAGTGCTTTAACAAGTGTAAAGACAATAATACCCAAAAAACAATAATACAAAAACAATACAAGAATATACCCGCAAGCGGCGATTCGCGAGTTCATACCTTTTTCGCAATATCGCCATCAAAAAAATTTCACACATACGGTTCAACATTGTTATAAAACCTATCCTACAAGTTTTGTAACAACTGGACAACCATTTTCTGATCTATAGCTCGATTTGTATCATTCCACATCCAGTTACGATGCATTTAAAGCGCCACCTAGTGGTCGATTTGAATGAAACTTTCAAGGCATATTTCCGGCACACATGTGGACATATCCTGTGAGTTTTGTGATGATTGGACCAATGCTTACGGATTCTTGTCTATTTATGTCCTGAGCCACACCCTTCACATGTTTATTGGTCAATATCTTGAAAACGAAAGGAGCTATCACCAAGCTTTATACAACTTTATATACGCTAAGGCCAATGATGATCCAGAAAAAATTTGGTGGCAATTGGAGCTACGGTCTAGGAGGAGATGTAAAAAGTGTGTTTGCATTATGGCAAGCGGCCATAAAAATCCTGTTTTAATGTGTTATGTATCTGTATGTGTTGGGCAATAGTTCTTCAAATACGCTAGTTGACCTTTTCCTTAAAAAACAACTACAGCTTTTATTTGTAGGAGTGCACTGACTGCAAAGAACAAAACATTTACTGGGAACAAGCCCACTCAAGATTACAGACATCAGGGAGCATTAATATTTTTCTTTCATATTAGACTATAGAATAATGTAATTGAAATATACACTATGTAAATACTAGTATTATTAACCATACTATTTCATTAAAATGGTTTGAAAATATAGATGCCAGTAAAACTACAATACAATACTCTCTCTTGCTGCTGTGTTTCTAACATCTCAACAAACAGCATGGCAGAGCGAGAGAGAGATCATTTACACTCCCGGCTCCGTACCTTTCATCCAGCGCAGCCAGCCGCCATATTGGCGTAATAACCGCGGATAATAAAGCAGCATGAAAGCGGCTAAATGACAACAACCGCAATCCATAGCCTGGTATCAACCGATCCAGTACAACAGTTTGTCCCATACACGGAGCAGCAGCTCACAGTCACGATGATTAACGATGCTTCACTCACCAAAGCAGGCTCACTTCAGCAGAAAGGCGCAGCGGCGGCTGGGCAAACTTCCGGAGGACTGAAGTTTTTCAGAGAGCCCGCAGACTCGTTGTGGCCCGGCAGTGCTGTTTAACATTTTCCACAGAGTTTAATAAGCGTTACGATCCGACCGTCACTGAGCTCGTAGCTGTTTCCTCTGTCTATTTGTTGGGCAGCGATGTTTAACTCTTTAAAGTAAGCTCAGTTCACAGCATCGTCCAGATAACTCCCGCTGGTGTCATGTTTTGCAATCCTCGGGTATATCCGAGGCACCTATCTGAACATATCCTGTGAGTTTTGTGATGATCGGCTCTACGGTTGCTGATTTGTGGTCATTTATGTCCAGAGCCACGCCCCTTTCAAAGTTCATTGGTCCATATCTTGAAAAGTAATTGAGATATCGACATGCTTTATACAACTTTTAATAAGCTTGATCCAATGATGATTCACTGAAAATTTGGTGGCAATCGGAGATACAGTCTAGGAGGAGATGTCAAAAATGTGATTTTCAAAAAATTCAAAATGGCGGAAAAAACTCTAGGCGGACCTTAATAGTACTTGAGGCTTTTTTGTAGAGCACATTGAGCTGCACCTGTGTGAGAATTTCAAGTCAATCGGATTTACGGTGTAAGGGGCGTGGCCTTTCAAAGTTTGCATTTTTAAGCGTTATTTACAGCGCCACCATGTGGCCGATTGAGTTCATATTTCTATGGAAGCTGATGCACACCATTTCCAGTTATTCCCCCAAGTTTCATGTTTCTAGCTCATTCCAGCTCATGGGAATTTGAGCCGGCGCGGCAGACAACAGACTACGCAGTATGAACCCTAATAAAAGCAAGAAAACATTGAAAACACTAAAATACACGTTTAAGATAAATATAGAATAAGTAAAATAGAATAAAATAAAAGGCAAATAAGATCGGGAAAGGCTCTCCTATAAAAGTATGTTTTAAGAAGGGACTTAAAAGAGTTCACTGACTCAGCCGACCTGATTTCCTCGGGCAGGCTGTTCCAGAGCCTCGGGGCCCTGACAACAAACGCTCTGTCCCCTTTAGTTTTCAGTCGAGACTCTGGAACAGACAGCAGACCTCTGCCCAAGGATCTCAAGGTATGAGCTGGTGTATGGGACTAAAAGGTCAGAAATATAACAAGGCGAGAGGCCATGAAGAGCTTTAAAAGTGATCAATACATTTTTTTAAGTCAATTCTAAAACATACTGGGAGCCAGTGTAGTGAAGCTAAAATATGGGTAATGTGGTCATATTTCTTCGTTCAGGTTAAAAGCCTGACAGCTGAGTTCTGGACAGTCTGGAGTCGATCAGTAGATTTTTGGGTTAAACAAGTGAAAAGGCTGTTGCAACAATCCAGGCGCTTAAAAGTTAACATAGATCGAATTTTTGCTATATTTCTAAGTTGATAAAAACATGATTGAACAAGCTTTGTGGTGTGCTGCTCGAAATTTAAATTACTATCAAACCAGACACCAAGGTTCTTTGCAACAGGCTTAATGTGATTTACCAGCAGATGGCAGATTTGCCATCTGCTGGGACCCAATGACCAGGATATCTGTTTTGTCTGAGGTCAGCTGGAGGAAATTATTTGACATCCATTTTTTAACTTCACAAGGCAGTTAAGTGAAATCAGCATTCCAGGGTCTGTGGATCTGACGGGCAAGTACATTTGTGTGTCATCAGCATAAATATGAAAAGAAATACCATGTTTGTGGATAATATGTCCAAGGAGAAGCAGATACTAGGAAAACAAAATGGGTCCTAAGACTGACCCCTGAGGTACACCATATTTAACTGGACAGAACGAAGAGACATAGTTGTTTATAGACACGCAAAACTTCCTATTTGACAGGTAGGATGAAAACCATTCTAGTGTAGTACCAGAGATCCCCACCCAGTGCCTCAGTCTGTCTAACGTGATGTTGTGATCAATGGTGTCAAAAGCAGCGCTAAGGTCCAGGAGTACCAGGACTGAGCACATGCCATCATCAGCAGACATTAAAAGGTCATTGGTGACTTTAAGCAGGGCAGTCTCAGCGCTGTGGTACTTCCTAAAACCAGACTGAAACTTTTCAAATAATTTGTTATTTTCCAGTACAGTGACCAGCTGTTCGGACACAATTCTTTCAAGAATCTTTGCAATAAAAGGCAGTTTTGAAATTGGTCTAAAATTTTGATGGAGGGAGGGATCTAAACCAGGTTTCTTTAAAAGTGGGTTCACGTAAGCCGTTTTAAAATAATCAGGGACACAACCAGTAGATAGGGAGCTGTTAAAAACAGAGATCAAATGGGGCCCAACAGAATCCATTACTTTCAGTAAAAACTTTCTAGGTATAACATCAAGTGGGCTGGAGGACACTCTCATTTGTGATACTGTTTTTAAAAGCTCAGACAGGTTGATGGGATAAAACTGGTTAAAACTCTCTTGTTGCTGGTGAGGGACCTCTGAGTAAGAGGCAGTGGGGGTAATAGAGGCTCTGATTGACACCACCTTATTGGTAAAATAAGATAAAAACAATTCACAGTCATCATTACTTCCAGCTGAGGCACAAGGAGGGGTTGGGTTTACCAGCTGATCCACAGTCTTAAACAGAAACCTGGGATTGTGTTTATGTGTAGTAATGAGTTCAGAATCCTGTGACAGAATAAATATACAGTATTCTGTCATAGGATGTACTTAGTGTACATTACCTTATGTGTTATTCTTTCACAAGGGAGGATTATCTAAAGTTTAAGCCCCTTTCCCTTTATCCTGCTCTTGTATATTTCTGTTTGTGTAGCTTTGGTGAATTTGATGCTCCCAATAAGACCCTCAACAAGAGCGATCACTATCAAGGTCACTGGAAAGAAGGCAAGATGCACGGCCTGGGGACATACAGGTGAGTGTGTATGAAAAAATTATGGTTATGGACTTTATTGTTTATGTTGTGGAAAATAGTTTTGGGCTTCACCACATAGGACAATGCCTGACAATAAAGGACAAAGATGAGGACAAACTGCTTTTTAGAGCCCGAGCACGACCGTGCGAGGTCCCTATTGAATTTGCTCGGATTATTAGGGCCCGAGCACGACCGTGTGAGGTCCCTATTGAATTTGCTCGGATTATTATTATTTTTTTATTTATTTATTTTTTTTTCTGCAAAGTAGGCCCAAATGACATGGCCTAAACATACTCGAAAACTCACCAAAATTTGCAAACATGTCAGAACCGGTGAAAAATTTCGTATTCTACAAGTTGCGCACATGGGCGTGGCAAAATGACTCGCTAGCGCCACCTAGAAAATTGGAAATGATTAGCCCCTCGTTCACGTTCAACCTACATGTACGAAATTTTCTGGGGACATGTATCGTATCAAGACGCACAAAAAAGCCTCAAGAACCCATAGCCTAAAGTCAACAGGAAGTCGGCCATTTTGAATTTTACGGCCATTTTTGGATGATTTACACACTTCGTACTTTAACGAACTCCTCCTAGGGATTTAGTCGGATCGACGTCAAATTTCTGCTGTGCCTTCTAAAGGCATTGACGATGAAAAGTTGTGCTATTTGCGCGTTTTCGTCAATGGGCGTGTCCGTGGCGTCGATGATTCGCAATGAAACAGGAAGTTGTTGTAACTTCAGTGTACATGCTCACATCCGGACCAAACTGTACATGTAGGATGAGAGTCCCGCCCTGAACACATGTACATGCCGACATTCACCCACAGTCATAGCGCCACCTGCTGGCAACAGAAAGTGACCTTTAACGAAGCAGCCCCCGCCGCACGTTTCACCTACGTGCACGAATTTTCTGTGGTACGTGTATCTTGTCCAGACGCACAAAAAAGTCTCTTGGAGCCATAGCCTAAACCCAACAGGAAGTCGGCCATTTTAAATTTTACGTCAAATTTTGGATGATTTACACACTTCGTACTTTAACGAACTCCTCCTAGGGATTTAGTCCGACCGACCTCAAATGTTTGCTGTGCCTTCTAAAGGCATTGAAGATGAAAAGTTGTGCTATTTGCAAGTTTTCGTCAATGGGCGTGTCCGTGGTGTGGCGTCAAAGATCAGCTCTTCGCCATGACACGGAAGTTGTCGTAACTTCAGTGTACATGCTCACATCTGGACCAAACTGTACATGTAGGATGAGAGTCCCGCCCTGAACACATGTACATGCTGACATTCACAGACAGTCATAGCGCCACCTGCTGGCAACAGGAAGTGACTTTTAACGAAGCAGCCCCCGCCGCACGTTTTACCTACGTGCACGAATTTTCTGTGGTACGTGTATCTTGTCCAGACGCACAAAAAAGCCTCTTGGAGCGATGCCCTAAAATCAACAGGAAGTAGGCCATTTTGAATTTTACGTCAAATTTTGGATGATTTACACACTTCGTACTTTAACGAACTCCTCCTAGGGATTTAGTCCGACCGACTTCAAATTTGTGCTGTGCCTTCTAAAGGCATTGAAGATGAAAAGTTGTGCTATTTGCGAGTTTTCGTCAATGGGTGTGTCCGTGGCGTGGCGTCAGAGATCAAGTCTTCGCCATGACACAGGAAGTTGTTGTAACTTCAGTGTACATGCTCACATCTGAACCAAACTTTACGTGCTTGATAACTCTCCCACCCCGCTATGGAGGACCGATCCTGACACAGTCAGAAATAAATACAGAAATAAATAAATGCTCAATAAAAATAAAGCATCCAATTAAATACACAAAAAAATAAAGTAAATAAATAAATGTAGGTAGTAATTAAATTATACAAGGAGACATAAATGTATATATTTTAATTAGTGCCTTTACTTATTCACCTTTGTTATAATTACCTTATTTGTTTATTCAACTTTATTTATTACTAATTTTTTAAATGTATTTATTTATGTGTGTGTTTTAATATTTTTGTCTGTTTTATTCTTCCTTTGTATTTATTTACCTTATTTATTTTCACCCATGGTATTTATTTCTGCCTGTCTTTTTTAAATTTTTGTATGCATTTCTGCCTCATTATGCAAATGAGGAGGGGCTGTGTCTCAAGGGGTCATCTTCTCTGCTATTGGTGGACCAGTCAGACAGGAGAGCTCCTACTCTGCCTGCAGACATCAGCGATCTTGCCCCTCACACAGTCAGATGGCTTCCTTCAGTGCGCTGAGGTGTTTAACAACTCTGAAGACAATACTACCAGCAATGTCTTCCTTCTCTTTTCACGTAGACGCTCCGACAGACAGTGCTTTCAGTTTGCTGCATGCATGGACACAGAACTGCGGTATAGGGAGAAGCACACGGTCAGCTGGCTGCAGCTAAATCTGGAGTGCACTCGTATTCAATTCTGTATGGTAAATTCAGTTTTAACGGAGCAGAGCGAGCTGACAGGCAGAGTTAGAGACTTTTTCTGTCTGTTTCTCTCTTTACAAAGACGCATGTTGCAGTCAGAGTCTTCTCTGAGATGCGAGCACGACATACAACACAATTTATCAAATTACACAACGGATATACAGTATGAAAATAAGATTGATTGGATTATACTCACAGGAAGTATAAAACCTCTTACATGGGTCTATTAAAAGTAAAGTAACACAAAAATGTCAGGGAAATTACTTTACTTAGATTTAAGTACTGCAGTTGTACATTTGAAATACCTTCCTACCTTTCTGATAGGAAGCCTTCTTGAGGTGGTATAAAACATTTCTTCTTATATTCTGATTTGAGTTGTGGACAACTATGACCACATGAATTAAAAAAATTAAACATTTCACTTCCCAAGTCAGCTATAACACAAGTCTTGATCATCAGACTACATGCTGTACAGTATTTGTGGACAGATTTTGTCCCAGGATTTCTTATGCATTTCTTCTTCTTCGTTGCATGATTTAGAATAATAAGGTGAGAAATGGGTCTATTCTGAGTTCATCCTGCACTGCAGCAGCTAATAAAGTCTATTTAATCCCCAAAACGCTTTTCTTTTAGGCAGGCTGGAGCAGAAAACAACTCACCTTTCTCAAGTTGTACAGTAATGTCACATGTGTATGAAGGTGGATCAAACAAGCTAATCTTAAATGTCAAAGTGGAGAGGAGCCTAGTAGGCCTATTTATTTTCATTCATTACACAATATGAATAAGCTATGCAGACAGTTGTAAAGAAAGAACATCTTTTTCTTCTGTTCTCTACTTGTTATAGTTACACAGTATTAGGGGTGTGGGCTGTATTAAAAGTATCCACTGTTCTCCCATGCTCTAACACACAGTAACGATGAAATGTGTGCTGTTCTCACATTCTTCCTCTGTATGTACACATAAACAACAAGGCAGGGAAATATAAAAGGAATTTATTTTATTGTTTGGGTACATTATTGTTCAGTGTACATGTTCACATCTGAAACAAACTTTACGTGCTTGATAACTCTCCCACCCCGCAGACATCTACACGTCAATACCGATTTATATTCATAGCGGCAAGTGCTATGTAGCTCCACATAGGGGACACAGGAAGTGACATATAGCACATTCATGCGGCGTCGGAACCGCGTAGGAAATTCACAGCCGCACCAGCAGAGCTCCAGAATGTGCTACTCGGCCGGCTCACGCGCGGACGCGCTTACAAGTGCGAGGGCCCGCCCAACGCTGCTTGCAGCTTTAATATATATATATATATATATTTTTAGGGCCCGAGCACGACCGTGTGAGGTCCCTATTGAATTTGCTCGGATTATTATTATTATTATTATTTTTTTTTTTTTTCTGCAAAGTAGGCTCAAATGACATGGCCTAAACATTCTCGAAAACTCACCAAAATTTGCAAACATGTCAGAACCGGTGAAAAATTTCGTATTCTACAAGTTTCGCACATGGGCGTTGCAAAATGACTCGCTAGCGCCACCTAGAAAATTGGAAAAAATTAGCCCCTCGTTCACGTTCAACCTACATGTACGAAATTTTCTGGGGACATGTATCATATCAAGACGCACAAAAAAGCCTCAAGAACCCATAGCCTAAAGTCAACAGGAAGTCGGCCATTTTGAATTTTACGGCCATTTTTGGATGATTTACACACTTCGTACTTTAACGAACTCCTCCTAGGGATTTAGTCGGATCGACGTCAAATTTGTGCTGTGCCTTCGAAAGGCATTGACGATGAAAAGTTGTGCTATTTGCGCGTTTTCGTCAATGGGCGTGTCCGTGGCGTGGCGTCAAAGATCAACTCTTCGCCATGACACGGAAGTTGTCGTAACTTCAGTGTACATGCTCACATCTGCACCAAACTGTACATGTAGGATGAGAGTCCCGCCCTGAACACATGTACATGCTGACATTCACCCACAGTCATAGCGCCACCTGCTGGCAACAGGAAGTGACTTTTAACGAAGCAGCCCCCGCCGCACGTTTCACCTACGTGCACGAATTTTCTGTGGTACGTGTATCTTGTCCAGACGCACAAAAAAGCCTCTTGGAGCGATGCCCTAAAATCAACAGGAAGTTGGCCATTTTGAATTTTACGTCAAATTTTGGATGATTTACACACTTCGTACTTTAACGAACTCCTCCTAGGGATTTAGTCCGACCGACTTCAAATTTGTGCTGTGCCTTCTAAAGGCATTGAAGATGAAAAGTTGTGCTATTTGCGAGTTTTCGTCAATGGGTGTGTCCGTGGCGTGGCGTCAGAGATCAAGTCTTCGCCATGACACAGGAAGTTGTTGTAACTTCAGTGTACATGCTCACATCTGGACCAAACTTTACGTGCTTGATAACTCTCCCACCCCGTTATGGAGGACCGATCCTGACACAGCCAGAAATAAATACAGAAATAAATAAATGCTCAATAAATAAATAAGCATCCAATTAAATACACAAAAAAATTAAAGCTGCAAGCAGCGTTGGGCGGGCCCTCGCACTTGTAGCGCGTCCGGGTGTGAGCCGGCCGAGTTGCACATTCTGGAGCTCTGCTGGTGCGGCTGTGAATTTGCTACGCAATTCCGAGGCCGCATGAAGGTGTTATATGTCACTTCCTGTGTCCCCTATGTGGAGCTACATAGCACTTGCCGCTATGAATATAAATCGGTATTGGTGTGTAGATGTCTGCGGGGTGGGAGAGTTATCAAGCACGTAAAGTTTGTTTCAGATGTGAGCATGTACACTGAACAATAATGTACCCAAACAATAAAATAAATTCCTTTTATATTTCCCTGCCTTGTTGTTTATGTGTAGATACAGAGGAAGAATGTGAGAACAGCACACATTTCATCGTTACTGTGTGTTAGAGCATGGGAGAACAGTGGATACTTTTAATACAGCCCACACCCCTAATACTGTGTAACTATAACAAGTAGAGAACAGAAGAAAAAGATGTTCTTTCTTTACAACTGTCTGCATAGCTTATTCATATTGTGTAATGAATGAAAATAAATAGGCCTACTAGGCTCCTCTCCACTTTGACATTTAAGATTAGCTTGTTTGATCCACCTTCATACACATGTGACATTACTGTACAACTTGAGAAAGGTGAGTTGTTTTCTGCTCCAGCCTGCCTAAAAGAAAAGCGTTTTTGGGATTAAATGGACTTTATTAGCTGCTGCAGTGCAGGATGAACTCAGAATAGACCCATTTCTCACCTTATTATTCTAAATCATGCAACGAAGAAGAAATGCATAATAAATCCTGGGACAAAATCTGTCCACAAATACTGTACAGCATGTAGTCTGATGAACAAGACTTGTGTTATAGCTGACTTGGGCAGTGAAATGTTTTTTTAATTCATGTGGTCATAGTTGTCCACAACTCAAATCAGAATATAAGAAGAAATGTTTTATACCACCTCAAGAAGGCTTCCTATCAGAAAGGTAGGAAGGTATTTCAAATGTATAACTGCAGTACTTAAATCTAAGTAAAGTAATTTCCCTGACATTTTTGTGTTACTTTACTTTTAATAGACCCATGTAAGAGGTTTTATACTTCCTGTGAGTATAATCCAATCAATCTTATTTTCATACTGTATATCCGTTGTGTAATTTGATAAATTGTGTTGTATGTCGTGCTCGCATCTCAGAGAAGACTCTGACTGCAACGTGCGTCTTTGTAAAGAGAGAAACGGACAGAAAAAGTCTCTAACTCTGCCTGTCAGCTCGCTCTGCTCCGTTAAAACTGAATTTACCATACAGAATTGAATACGAGTGCACTCCAGATTTAGCTGCAGCCAGCTGACCGTGTGCTTCTCCCTATACCGCAGTTCTGTGTCCATGCATGCAGCAAACTGAAAGCACTGTCTGTCGGAGCGTCTACGTGAAAAGAGAAGGAAGACATTGCTGGTAGTATTGTCTTCAGAGTTGTTAAACACCTCAGCGCACTGAAGGAAGCCATCTGACTGTGTGAGGGACAAGATCGTTGATGTCTGCAGGCAGAGTAGGAGCTCTCCTGTCTGACTGGTCCACCAATAGCAGAGAAGATGACCCCTTGAGTTATCAAGCACGTAAAGTTTGGTTCAGATGTGAGCATGTACACTGAAGTTACAACAACTTCCTGTGTCATGGCGAAGACTTGATCTTTGACGCCACGCCACGGACACACCCATTGACGAAAACTCGCAAATAGCACAACTTTTCATCTTCAATGCCTTTAGAAGGCACAGCACAAATTTGAAGTCGGTCGGACTAAATCCCTAGGAGGAGTTCGTTAAAGTACGAAGTGTGTAAATCATCCAAAATTTGACGTAAAATTCAAAATGGCCGACTTCCTGTTGATTTTAGGGCATTGCTCCAAGAGGCTTTTTTGTGCGTCTGGACAAGATACACGTACCACAGAAAATTCGTGCACGTAGGTGAAACGTGCGGCGGGGGCTGCTTCGTTAAAAGTCACTTCCTGTTGCCAGCAGGTGGCGCTATGACTGTGGGTGAATGTCAGCATGTACATGTGTTCAGGGCGGGACTCTCATCCTACATGTACAGTTTGGTGCAGATGTGAGCATGTACACTGAAGTTACGACAACTTCCGTGTCATGGCGAAGAGCTGATCTTTGACACCACGCCACGGACACGCCCATTGACGAAAACTCGCAAATAGCACAACTTTTCATCTTCAATGCCTTTAGAAGGCACAGCAGAAATTTGAGGTCGGTCGGACTAAATCCCTAGGAGGAGTTCGTTAAAGTACCAAGTGTGTAAATCATCCAAAATTTGACGTAAAATTCAAAATGGCCGACTTCCTGTTGGTTTTAGGGCATCGCTCCAAGAGGCTTTTTTGTGCGTCTGGACAAGATACACGTACCACAGAAAATTCGTGCACGTAGGTGAAACGTGCGGCGGGGGCTGCTTCGTTAAAAGTCACTTCCTGTTGCCAGCAGGTGGCGCTATGACTGTGGGTGAATGTCGGCATGTACATGTGTTCAGGGCGGGACTCTCATCCTACATGTACAGTTTGGTGCAGATGTGAGCGTGTACACTGAAGTTACAACAACTTCCTGTGTCATGGCGAAGAGTTGATCTTTGACGCCATGCCACGGACACGCCCATTGACGAAAACTCACAGATAGCACAACTTTTCATCGTCAATGCCTTTAGAAGGCACAGCAGAAATTTGAGGTCGGTCGGACTAAATCCCTAGGAGGAGTTCGTTAAAGTACGAAGTGTGTAAATCATCCAAAATTTGACGTAAAATTCAAAATGGCCGACTTCCTGTTGGGTTTAGGCTATGGCTCCAAGAGACTTTTTTGTGCGTCTGGACAAGATACACGTACCACAGAAAATTTGTGCACGTAGGTGAAACGTGCGGCGGGGGCTGCTTCGTTAAAAGTCACTTCCTGTTGCCAGCAGGTTGCAAATTTTGGTGAGTTTTCGAGTATGTTTAGGCCATGTCATTTGAGCCTACTTTGCAGAGAAAAAAAATAAAATAATAATCTCAGCAAATTCAATAGGGACCTCACACGGTCGTGCTCGGGCCCTAAATATATAATCTTAGCAAATTCAATAGGGACCTCACACGGTCGTGCTCGGGCCCTAAAAATATATTCTTAGCAAATTCAATAGGGACCTCACACGGTCGTGCTCGGGCCCTAATAATCTTAGCAAATTCAATAGGGACCTCACACGGTCGTGCTCGGGCCCTAATAATCTTAGCAAATTCAATAGGGACCTCACACGGTCGTGCTCGGGCCCTAACTAATGAAAAATGCTAAACTATAATAACCTTGAAGTACTCGTTGACAAATTTGCAGGAAAGAAAGATTTTGGAAGAAGAGACTTCATTTCAGCAGCACACAAAGCTGCTTAGAATAAATACCCTCCGTCCGTCTGTAGGTATGCCAGCGGTGAAGTTTACGATGGATCCTTCCAGGACAGCATGCGACACGGCCACGGCATGCTGCGCAGTGGCAAGCTCAACACTTCCTCCCCCAGTGTCTTCATTGGCCAGTGGCTGCAGGACAAGAAGACCGGCTACGGAGTCTTCGACGATATCACAAAGTACGCTCAAAGTATCATTGGCTGTCGTCAGATGGTTTACATGTCCACTACATGTTTAAAATGTCTTTTTCTCTGTACAAGGTATAAAAAGAATCTGACAAGACTTTCTACACAGCCTGAGTCTGACTTCACTGCAGTCAAATTAACAGACAGGCTGCAGCACACACAGGGTTAAAGACAGCAGGGAATGAAATGATATGTGCGTTGTTTCCTTGGTTTCATTTTCTTATTTCATTAGCATTCTTTATGCACAAGGAAATAAAATCCAGCATAAAATGCCACAAGTCAGTTTTCTCTGTGTCCCAGCTCAGCGGGGTATTGCAAGGCTTATTGCTTTATTTGTCTGCTATACTGCTGTGTATAAGCAAGAGCTGTTTGTCTGTTTTCTATCCAGAGGAGAGAAGTACATGGGCATGTGGCAGGACCACCTGCGGCAGGGCACCGGGGTCGTTGTCACTCAGTTTGGCCTGTACTACGAAGGAGCCTTCAAAGATAATAAGATGATGGTGAGCACCTATGTCTTTGAGTCCCATTTTGTGTGTGGTGGAGTTCAAGAGTGAGACCCAGGAGAGAAAGCTCTTTTGTGATTTCATCCAAGCCCAGCAGGGGATTGTCTCCCAAGTACTTTTACTACAAAGTTCCTACACAAAGTCTTAAAGACAGGTGCATCAGATCATAAACTGTGACTGCAAAAGAACCAAAAAATACACAAGCACTTTATTACTCACTTTATTTACAATATTTTGCTCGCCAGACCTTCATCAGATAAGATTACGAAGGTCTGAGGAGGACTGAAACATAAATAAAGAAGAGAAACAGCGCTGACCTTTGGTATCAGTTGAACATGGTTTTAGAATGGATAAGGATATTGAACTGATGGTGAAAATGTCTTGAAAACATTCTAACTAACAAGGTTATTATGAAGTAATACAGTTCATCAGACTGAAAAGAGTGTTATCTTCTCAAGCTTAAAGGCACATTTTAAGGCAAAAAGTGTCTACAAGGCCAGTGACACATGAAAATATATCAAATTAGGCACATTTCAACATGAGATAAATGTTTCTGAGTAGATTTCTTCTTTAAAATCACAGGTAATGAATCTACTGTATGTATAGCAGCTGTTTTATGCATTATATTTATTCTTTCAGGGTCTGTACAGCATTAGAAAAGATTCACTTATCAGCTCACTGGAAACACTGGGGTGCCATTTAAGATAAAGAGGAGATGTGAGGAAAAGAAGAGACTAAAGGGAGGTGTTTTTCTGTCTTTAGGGCACTGGGATCCTCCTGTCAGAGGACGACACTGTGTACGAGGGGGAATTCTCTGATGACTGGACCCTCAATGGAAAGGTAACCAATGAACACACAGAGTGATGATACATGTGTTCAAAATAAATGTTAAAATATCTTTAACTGTTAAATATGTCTGGAATTACATTTGTGTTTTTACTCCATCTTATCTATTTTATATTTTTAATCTCTTTTGTTGGTATTGTTGTTACATTTTATTCTTTGTATTTCTGGTGTGCATGAGTCTCAAACTGTTTAACTGTTTACAATTGTACTTTCTTATTGATCAGCTTGTCTGTCATCTCTAAAACCCTTCAGATTGATTTGATTTAATTATTTTAAATGAACCAGGATTAAAACAATGAGGCAAATAAAATCAGACTATTTAAAATAATAATAATAATAAAATAGAATAGAATAAAATACCCATCAATGACAATATAACAGATAAGACATGTTGGAAATAAAACTGCATGCTTACACAGTGGAATATATTGAAGTATTGGCAGTAAAATGTACACCAGTGTAGTTTAATGGACTGGTTGGCTATCCCCCAGGGCGTCCTTACCATTGCAAATGGTGACTACCTGGAGGGCTCCTTCAGTGGAGAATGGGGCTCTGGCCTCAAAGTGGCGGGGTCCTACTTCAAACCAAACCTGTTTGACACCGATAAGGAGAAGACCCGTGCCGTGTAAGCTCTCAGAAAAATATCACTTTTTATTAAACTACATTTACCTGTCTTATTATACTTATATACTTTGTGTGTTGTGGCAGAAAGCTGGGCCGTCTGTGTGTGTGTGCAGAGGATAAGTGGCAGGCGGTGTTTGAGGAGTGTTGGAGCCAGCTTGGCTGCGAGGCGCCTGACCAAGGAGAGAACTGGAAGGCTTGGGAGAACATCACTGTGGCCCTCACCACCAGGCGACAACACATCCAGGACAGGTACACACACACTTTTATAGTCACATTTATAGTGTGATCTTCACGGTCAATTATTTATCTGTCTTTGGATTCTTCATGTTAGCAAGTAAAAGCAGCCAAATGAGTTATAGCTAACTTTAAAGAGGTCATATTATGCTCATTTTCAGGTTCAAAATAGGTTGTTAGTTAGGGGTTGTACCAGAACAGGTTTACATGGTTTCCTTTTCAAAAAACACCATGTTTTTGTCATACTGCACATTGCTGCAGCTCCTCTTTTAACCCTGTGATGAATGCTTCGTTTTAGCTGTGGAGTGATGCATCTTGTCTCTAAATGATCTTTGATGGGAGTTGCACATGCGCAGTTCCTAGGTAAGGACTACTAGCCAATCAGAAGCAGAGAAGGGCGGGTCAGTGAGAAGCAAACACGGCTTTGTTTCAGCTGTACATGTTGCTGACCAGCTTGGCTGGAGCAAGAGTTTCAGAGTGGTGAGTTATCTGTAATCTGTAACAAATGTATCTTTCATCCATAAAGTTTTAACTGAGCTCTGTCTCTACATCACAGTAGCAACTTTATGTCCATTGACTGCCTGGAGGGTAGCTAGTGTTTGGAAGGGAGAGGTGTGTGCTGCAGCTCTTGTGTTTTTACACTGCTGTTTTTGAGGGCATGTCGGGCTAGCAGCTTGGCGAGAGTTATGAGGCGCATTTAGCTTTCTTCCCTGTGTCGTCACAAGGATGAAAGGGAAGCGGCTGGACTACAAACGAGATAGTTTTCAGGCAGTTCAGAACTGGGAACTCCCTTTGGGGTGGACTTTGGGCTTTTTCACTTTGCAAACCTATTACATGCACAAAAAAGGTATATAACTCAATAAAGGAGAAGGAAAAAGCCAAAAAATACCACCTCTTTAAAGGCTGATGTAAGTGTTTTGTTTGTGTGTCAGGAGCCACAGCAGAACCCTGGATAGTCTGGAGGTCATCCCACAGCACGTAGGTCCGATCACCATGGAGCGATACAACACCATTCGCCTCTACCTCATCAAGGTAAGCCCACCAACCAATCCTCATGTCTAATAACCCAGTCACTGTGGCCAGTCTCTGGGAGGCAACAGTACATTTCATCCAAAATGGATTTAAAATGGAGTGTGACAGCTGAAACTAGTTTTCTCTGGACCCCTGCCAAATCTGACCAGTGATGACATGTATAGCCGCATGTCGTCATTCCGCCACTGGTTGTCAAGGTGGTGTCCAGCAAACGATGTGGGCTTTGTAGATCATTGGCAGACTTTCTGGGGAAGACCTGGTCTGATTCGGCATCCATCCCACTTGGGAAGGAGCAGCTCTCATTTCTAGAAATCTGTCCAAGTTTATTAGTGGACCAAATCCATGACAACCCAGAGTTGAGACCAGGAGGCAGAGTCGCAGTCTAACACACTTCTCTGCCCTTCTATTTCAGCAGTTACCCACCCAAAACCCTACGCAGAGTCGCAGTCTAACACACTTCTCTGCTCCTCCATTCCAGGAGTTACTTGAAAACCCTATAGTGACGGTGTCTGTCCCCCGACCATTGAAATTATTTAAATCAAAGGTAAGCAGAAGAGGAGCTGTGCATAAAAACCTCATAAAAATTAAAACCACAAGAGCAATAGTGCAAACGAATAGGAGAGTTAAATGTAGACTCTTAAACATCAGATCTCTCTCTCCTAAAGGTGTACTAGTAAATGAACTAATATCAGATTATGATATTGATTTATTTTGTCTTACTGAAACCTGGCTGGGTGATGGAGAATATGTTAGCCTAAATGAATCCACCCCTCCCAGTCATATTAATACTCACATCCCTCGAGGCACAGGCCGAGGAGGTGGAGTTGCAGCTATCTTCGACTCTAGCCTACTAATCAGCTCTAAACCTAAACTAAACTATAGCTCATTTGAAAGCCTTGTTCTTAGTCTTTCACACCCAAGTTGGAAATCACTGCAACCAATTCTATTTGTTATAGTGTACCGAGCACCTGGCCCGTACTCTGAATTCTTATCTGAATTTGCAGAGTTTTTGTCAACTTTAGTTATTATTGTAGGGGATTTTAATATTCACGTGGACGTTGAGAATGACAGCTTTAGTACTGCGTTTATCTCTCTGTTAGATTCCATTGGCTTCTCTCAGAGTGTTCATGAACCGACTAACTGTTTTAACCACACCCACGACCTTGTTTTGGTATATGGTATTGAAACTGAACATTTAATAGTGTTCCCACAGAATCCCTCTTTATCTGACCACTGTTTGATAACTTTTGAGTTTGTATTGCTGAACTACACGCCATTAGGCAAAAATGTTTATACAAGATGTCTGTCTGATAGTGCTGTAGCTAAATTTAAAGTTCGGAAGACTCCTATGCTAATTTCAGTCCCTCCCAAATCGATCATCTTGTTGATAGTGCTGCAGGCTCGCTGCGAATGACACTCGACTCTGTAGCCCCTCTAAAAAAGAAAATACTAAAACAAAGACGGTTAGCTCCATGGTATAATACTGAAACTCGCAAATTAAAGCAAATATTGTGGAAACTTGAGAGGAATTGGCGTTCCACCAAACTGGAAAATTCTCGTTTAATTTGGCAAGATAGTCTTAATAGGAAGGCCCTCCATAATGCCAGAGCAGCGTACTACTCGTCATTAATAGAGGAAAATAGGAACAACCCCAGGTTTCTTTTCAGCACTGTAGCCAGGCTGACAGAGAGTCACAGCTCTATTGAGCCAAGTATTCCCATAGCTCTTAGTAGTTACGATTTCATAAGCTTCTTTAATGATAAAATTCTAACTATCTAAAAATTCACCAAGACCTGCCCTCAACTGGCATCGACTTATCTCTAAACTCAGGAACCTTAGAAACAGCTGTAAAACCAGATATATTGACTGCTTTGCTTCCCTCAATCTTTTACAATTAACTTCAATAATTTCTTCATCTAAACCAGTGGTTCCTAACCTGGGGGTCAGGACCCCCCTGGGTGTCGCGACCTGGTCCCAGGGGGGTCTATAAAACTATAAAACGACAAAGAAGAATCAGGCCCCAATCAGACATAAAGCGCTTTGCAGGTTCGAAAATGCGCCTCGCATTTTTCGCACAGCAGCGCCCTTTTTTTGTTTAATTTAGAAAAGAGCAAAGTGCTGCGTATTTTTTCATATTCGTCATATTAGCAGAAACTTGTTCACAACTCACAGGTCTGAGTCTTTTGTTGATAAAAAAAATCTGCCAAACAGAGTGCGCTTGCACTGGCACTGTTATAAGTGTGTGTGGTGTACAAAGGCGCAGAAGACAGGGAAACTGAGATTCGTGTGGGCACATCAGACCCTCAGAAAAGGGAGACACTGCTGGTAGTAGGCTACCACCAGCTGGTCCAGGAGGTTCGTCTTACTGATGGTCAGTTCAAGGCATATTTTAGGATGAGTCGGGGAGAGTCCAAAATATTTTCAACTTCAAAAAGGGGTCGGACTGCCAGAAAGGTTAAGAACCCCTGATCTGAACCCCTGATCTAAACCATCAACCTGCCTTTTAGACCCCATCCCGACTAGGCTGCTTAAAGAAGTTTTACCTCTAGTCAGCACTTCTATACTAGATATGATCAATCTATCTTTATCAACAGGCTATGTACCATAGTACTTTAAAGTAGCTATAATTAAACCTCTTCTGAAAAAGCCCAACCTTGATCCAGATGTTTTAGCTAACTATAGATAGAACTTCAAATGTGCCTTCAGGATGTTAAAACCTGTATGGCCTGTAATTTTCTAATGTTAAACTCAGCTAAAACTGAAGTTATTGTTCTGGGGCCCAAGCACCTCCGTGACACATTATCTAAAGATATTGTTTTCCTTGATGGCATCGCCCTGGCCTCCAGCACCACTGTGAGGAATCTTGGAGTTATCTTTGATCAGGACATTTAAGTCTCACATTAAGCAAATTTCACGGACCGCCTTTTTTCACCTACGTGATCTTGCGAAAATCAGGAACATCCTGTCTAAAAATGATGCAGAAAAACCAGTCCATGCATTTGTTACTTCTAAGATGGATTACTGCAATTCCTTATTATCAGGCTGCTCGAAAAAGTCCATTAACACTCTTCAGCTGATCCAGAATGCTGCAGCACGTGTTCTGACAGGAACCAGGAAAAAAGATCACGTTTCTCCTGTTTTAGCTTCTCTGCATTGGCTTCCAGTAAAATCCAGAATAGAATTTAAAATCATTCTTCTCACCTACAAAGCTCTTAATGGTCAGGCACCATCTTATCTTAAAGAGCTCATAGTACCTTACTGCCCCACCAGAGCACTGCGCTCCCAGAATGCAGGGTTACTTGTGGTTCCTAGAGTCTCCAAAAGTAGAATGGGAGCCAGAGCGTTCAGCTATCAAGCTCCTCTCCCTTGGAACCAGGTTCCAGTTTGGTTTCAGGAGGCAGACACCATCTCCACATTTAAGAGTAGGCTTAAGACTTTCCTTTTTGATAAAGCTTATAGTTAGGGCTGGCTCAGGTGAGTCCTGAACCATCCCTTAGTTATGCTGCTATAGGCCTAGACTGCCGGGGGACTTCGCATGATGTGCTGAGCTCCTCTCTCCTCTACTTTCTCTCCCTCTGTATGCAACCTCATCCCATTATTGCATGTTACTAACACAACTTCTCCCCTTTCCGGTAGTCTTGTGCTTTCTCGTCCCTCTCCTCTCTCCTCCTATCACTTCCTGCAGGTGTTTCTGGCTCTGGAGCTGTGGAGTCTGGATCTGTGGCTGCGGGTCACCTGCTGCCCCCGTGTTCCTGCTCGACACCCTCTGCTACAATAATTGTTACTAGTCCTATTGTTATTGTAATCATTAACATTACGATTATTATCATTAACACTACTATACATATCTGTACCATTTTACATTTAGTCTATAGCAACATCACCTTTACTGTCTGTACCTCTGTGTGTATATTGTGTAGGCTGCCTCCTTCCCCTCTCTCTCTCCTTCCATCCCTCTCTCTCTTTCTCTCTCTCTCGCTCTCGCTCTCGCTCTCTCTCTCTCTCTCTCTCTCTCTCTCTCTCCTTCACCCCCAACCGGTCGAGGCAGATGGCCGCCCACCCTGAGCCATGGTTCTGCTCGAGGTTTCTGCCTCTTAAAAGGAAGTTTTTCCTTGCCTCTGTCGCCTAGTGCTTGTTGAATTGTTGGGTTTCTGTAAATAACATCACGAGTACGGTCTAGACCTGCTCTTTTTTGAAAAGCGCTGTGAGATAACTGTTGTTGTGATTTGACGCTATATAAATAGAATTGAATTGAATTATTGGACTGAAAGCACCAGGTTTAGAACAATTCTGTGGAGCAGTAAACTGAAGTAACTGTACCTGAATCTACAAGGTAGCATATAATTCCCCGTTATTTTCTTTTTTTCCTTGAGGCCTGTGACACACCCCTCCACCCGCTGGGCGGGCTGGTGGAAACCCTCGTGGCAGTTTACAGGATGACCTATGTGGGTGTTGGAGCGAATCGTCGGCTGCTGCCTCAGGCTGTCAATGAGATCAAGTCGTACCTCAACCGAATCTTCCAGATTGTCAGGTAGTTCTCACACAGCTTACTTTCAAGTAAATGTACAAACTGGATATAGATGAAGGGACTCGTGCAGAATTTCTGTTGTTCATCAATGTGTTTGTTTGTGTGTGCTCTTGAATGCTCTGTAGGTTTCTTTTCCCAGACCTGCCAGAAGAGGGCGGTCTAATTCCAGAGCCGACCACTATCCTCCAGGACAAGAAGGAGCAAGGCTCGACCGATGCCCCACTGGAGTCACCAAAACCTATGTAAAAGACCAGGCAGTGTCCACCTCGAAGATTTGCTGGTGCTCTAAGGTCCCTTGGTTCACGGTAACCTCTCCAATGTGTCTTTCGTCCTCAGCCGTGTGGTGAGCAGCTCAGCTCTGCTGCTCCCCGTGCTGCTACCTCGTCTCTACCCGCCACTCTTCACCCTCTATGCTCTGGACAAAGAGAGAGAAGACGACATCTACTGGGATTGTGTCCTCCGCCTCAACAAGCAGCCTGACCTGGCACTGCTCGCCTTCCTGGGCGTTCAGCAGTATGTCACACAGAAGAGAGTCCTGCTTCTTTTAATGTTTTACATGTAAATACTAACAAAAGTCTTCCTCTGTTTGTTTTTCACCTCTCAGAAAGTTTTGGCCTGTCTCCATGCCTGTGCTGGGGGAGAAACTGCAGGTATGGTGTATTTGTTCACTTAATCACATGTTTGGTTGAGCAAGTCTATATCAGAAGTGGCTGTTCAGACCAAATACAATGGAAGAAGTCCAGTTTGAGTAACAGGTTTTATCAGAACACTGGACAGCAGTTTATAATACTGTAAGATTTCACATTTTAAGTAATTTAGTTATCGCAGTGGCAACTATTTCATCTTTTGGCTCTTTGATCATGAGGTAAACAGTAGAAATATGATGTTCACGTTACAGAGTATTCCACCAGGAGCGTAAGCTTGACAAACACTGCTACTCAAATGTAAATATTTGTCAGTTTTCTCAGTCTTCTATGATTGGAAAGAGAATATTTTTCAGTTTTGGATTGTTGGTCAGAACAAAAAACAAGCGAATCGAAGCTGCCACTTTAGTCATTGTTCACTATTTTCTGACATTTTATTGACCAAATAAATACAGAATATAATCAGCAGATTGATTGATAATAATTGTTTCCAAGATGACCTGTCTGGCTGTCTGAACGCGGCCTAACACGTCTATTTTGAATCCTCGTCAGGTGTTTTTAGTGAACAGTAAACATAATAAATGACCCCACTCTCCATGATAGAAAGATGTAAAGAGTGTTTGTTCTGGTCTCTGTGTCTCCTGCAGGTTCTCTCCAACACCAAGAACATCTGCTTCGCCTCTGCAGTGGAAACATTACAGCAGATCAGGTAAAACTCTAATAATTAATTAACTAATAAAACAAAGGAAGGAAGACACTTTGTTGCACACATAGTCATTGTAATAAGACAAAGAAATTAGATGTTACTTGTTAACTTGATAAAATAGAAATAGATCAAAGTAGAATAAGAAAACCACTTGAGTAATATGTTTAAATACTAAATTAAAGTTTCCTTGTGTCTTGTTTGTTTGCAGCACAACGTTCACCCCGTCAGACAAGCTGCAGGTTATCAAGCTCACCTTTGAGGAGATCACCCAGGAGGTTCAGGCTCTGCTGAAGCAGAACTTCCTGTGGTCAATGGATGACCTATTCCCTGTATTCCTCTATGTGGTCCTGCGTGCACGGTCAGTATACAGACACTTCAACACATATTATGATGATGAAGAGAGAGAGAGCATGTTTTATTGTTTTATTGTTCTCTTTTATTGTAGGCAAGCGTTGGACCACACAAACAGGTTAGGGGTGAAGCTGGCGGAAACACACCTGCTGTAACCAAAGCAAATAAAAATGAACATTACCGTAATTTCCGGACTATTGAGCGCACCTGAATATAAGCCGCACCAACTGAATTTAAAAAAAAATATTATTTTGAATAAATAAATAAGCCGCACATGTCTATAAGCCACAGGTGCCTACCGGTACATTGAAATAAATGAACTTTACACGGGCTTTAACGAAACACGGCTTGTCACAAAAATAAATAGGCTTAACGAAACACGGCTTGTAACAAAAAATCAAGCAGTAAACAGTAGCCTACCAAGAAAGTCATTGGTCACTATCTTCCTCCTCCTGTGCACTGAAACCACTGAAGTCATCTCCTTCGGTGTCGGAGTTGAATAGCCTCAGAATTGCTTCATCCGATATTGGATAATTTTCATTGTCGCTCTCGTCACTTTCATCCGGAGGCAAATCCCCCGCTGAGCCCTCTTCAACACGCAGCAGTCCAGCCTTTCGAAACCCGTTGATGATAGTGGATTTTTTGACAATGCTCCACGCTGTCAGGACCCACTCGCAGACTTGACCATAAGTTGCTCTTCGCATGCGGCCCGTTTTAGTGAAGGATTTCTCCCCACTTGTCATCCAAGCCTCCCACTGACCACGGAGCGCCACCTTAAATGCACGATTGACACTGATGTCGAGTGGCTGCAAGTACTTTGTTGTGCCCCCAGGAATCACAGCTGGAATTGAGTTTGTCCTCTTGATGGCTTCTTTCACCGAATCTGTTATGTGGGCCCTCATGCTGTCCAAAACGAGCAATGCCTTGTTCCTGTGAAAGAATCCTCCCGGTCGCTTGCCGTAACACTCCGTATGCCATTCATGCATTAGGCTTTCCGTCATCCATCCTTTCTTGTTGACTTTCACAACATTTCCTCTCGGGAATTTTTCTTTTGGCATCGTTGTGGAAGCTTTTCTCCCGATGCCGTGCAGCTCAGAACATAGGTGAAGTGCGTTTTTTCATGCCCAGTTGTTTTCAGCGTGACGGATGATTCGCCTTTCCTGTTGACAGTCCGAGTGAGAGGCAGGTCAAACGTCAGAGGAACCTCATCCATATTTATGATGTCGTGCGGGCCAAGGGAATGTTCTGCTATCTTTGCATCAGTGAATTTGTGGAAGTTTGAAACTTTTTCCTCGTAGTCGGGAGGGAGCTGCTGACACAGACTTGTCCGTACACTGATGGACAGGCCTTTACGTCTCATAAATCTGAGACACCACGATGGTCCACCTCTAAAATCCTCACACTTCATTGCGGTGGCGATTGTTTTGGCTTTCAGTCGGATCTGCACAGTTGAAACACCTCGGCCGTCTGCTCTCTGTGTGTTGACCCAGTCTTCGAGGTCATTTTCTAGTTCGGGCCATCTGCTTTTCTTCCCTCTGAAAGCTTTAGTTGTCTTTTTGCACTGAGTCAATTCCTCACGCTGCTTTTTCCAACGTCTTATCATCGACTCATTAAGACCAAGCTCCCGTACAGCAGCTCTATTTCCTTTTCCAAAAGCCAGATCAATCGCCTTCAACTTGAAAGCTGCATCATATGCATTTCTCTGTGTCTTTGCCATGATGAGGGTGACAAGATGACTACCGTGATCAGAATTATGGGAAGTTTGAGCGCACTCGATTTAATCTAAACAGTAAACAAAAAAGTTGTTTGACCTTAACCCGTGGCAATTTCATTGGTCTAATGAAAGCTTCATGCCGCCAAAAAACTGAGCACGGCACAGAATGTGTTTTTTGAAAGAGGGAAAAATCAGAGCAGGAAAAATCTACATATTAGCCGCGTCATTGTTTAAGCCGCAAGGTTCAAAGAGTGGGAAAAAAGTTGCGGCTTATAGTCCGGAAATTACGGTAAATGTATTTCTCACTATTGTCTGACATTTTATAGACAAAATGAATAATTAATTTAATCAGGTATAATCAGCTGATTAATCAAATATAACGAAAGTCTGCAAAAGTACAGAAATAAAGATTTGTTGCTAATTTCTGGAATAAATCGACAACTTATTTTAACTATTTGTTGATTATCAAAGCAAATAATACACCAGTGATGCTCTGTAGTTGACCTCCTTATTGCCTCTGATATTTTATTTGCTGTTCCTAAATCCCTAAATCTTATAAGACTTATGACACTTATTAGCCTCCTTTTTTTTGTCCTTAGAATCAGGAACTTGGGGTCAGAGGTCAGCCTGATTGAAGACCTGATGGACCCTTGTGTTCAACATGGAGAGCATGGCATCATGTTCACCACACTCAAGGTAGCACACTCACATATATACTCAATACATGACACAAGCACATACGGCAACACTTTATTTTACAGTTCCCAGAAGGGAACTAATATAAAACTGTAGACTCTGGCATTTGGTGTTAATTGTAGGGAAATGGTATAATCAGCATATATTGAGAATAATAAATTATTATTAAATAAATATTTACTTTCATCAGTTTTAGGGGTGTGATGAGATCTCACGAGAATAAATTTTGGCAATATTTCTCTTCAGGTAAAAAGCTATCTCGCACAAATGGCATTTTTCACATGTTGTCAAGCCACACAATTTTCTCTAATCAGATGAACCTGCTCGCGCTGTGAGTCCAGACAGCTGTGCCAAGTTGTAATATAGCTGGTAGAGTTTTGCAACATAAACATCTAAAAACTGAAGCACAGCCTGCTCTGTTTGGGATTGTGAGTTGCTGAGGATGTGTGGATCTGTGGTGAGATTTCTGCCTGATCAAAAGTATTTGCTTTACTTTCGCTTTCACATGCAACATGCAGTCCCAAACTGCGTCAGTCAAACGGTCTGAAGGGGATAACGTTACTATCAGCGAATCAAAAACGAAACGGCAGAGTATCGGGCAGGTAGACTTGTCATTAAATGTATTCAGTGGTAATAGTCTTTTCTCTGGACACAGATATGTGGGAGAGATTGTGAATGTGCAGAAAGTTTTGACCATGAGCAGAAAACACAGGAGTTGTAAGAGTCCAGGAGTTTATAAAAAAAAAAATTAAAACTAAATAATTTATCATTATGGTGAAAAGGTGCCACAGTCACATTTAAAGATATTACTTCCCCATACAAAGACCAAAAGAGGAGGGAAGACTAAATCATGAATCAGCAGAGATGATATTAAATAAGTTGATCTACAGGAGAAACAGATCTGACAGCAGCATGACTGAGAGCTGCACTGACTTATATTCTTTTATAGTTAGGCTATAGATTGTGAATTGCCACCTGCCACCTGAATTTTGTGTTTCTATTTAAAAAAAATAAATAAAAAAATCAACTCACTCTCTCACTTTAAAACCTGCACATAAAATGTCATGCAGATGTAGGATTTTCCCTTTAAACCACTTATGTTCAGCTTTTTTCAAGAAAATTTACCAGGGGGTCCTGTAGCAACTGTTATATTAGTCATCTGAATGCTGTGAAAAAAAAAGGTTGTAATCCAAAAACACGTTTGAACAGAAAGATGTTTCTTTTCTTCTGCTACAACAACATTCAACTCTGGGATTTACAAAAGACAAAATCCCAAAACCTCTGCTCCATGAAGTTAATTTCACTTAAATGAACCTTCATTAAAACCTCATCTTTGCATTCTGAGTGGCGTGGTGTGATAAACCCAAACATCTCTGCTGTCACTGACAGAGTGCATGCATTTTGTCTGACTGCAGTAATGGCGGCATCACGACAGAGCACAATTTGTGCAAATCAGCTAGTGGATATGTCTACACTTTGTACGAAAATGCATTTTGTTTCAGGAAACTTTTTAGGAATTTACAGATACTGTAAAATAAAGCGTTGCCACACACAAGCACAGGTTTTAAAACTAAAAGGGGAATTTAAGGGCTTCATTTGTTTGTCAATCAAACATTTTGAACCAAAAAGCGTTGTCTCTTTCTGTCAGTAAATAATGTACAGTACTGCTTAGCCTGATGAGTGGACGAACATTAATAAAATAAATAAACCCATGTTTACTTTACTGGTCTTCATGTGTTTTATTTCTCCACCTCCAGGCTTGTTACTACCAAATCCAGCATGAGAAGATCACTTAAGAACTGGCGTTACTTCCTCAGTGATCTGCATGCTGCCGTCCCACCTACCATCACAGCCGATCACAGGGCCAGTATCAGAGAGGCTTCAGGCACAGCTCCATCTGCTGCCCACCCACCCACACACACACACACACACACACACACACACACACACACACACACACACTTTAGCCCTTTTAGTGACCTCTACCGGCTGCTTATCCACAGATCATGAAGGTACACATGTGAATATGAATATTGTCAGTGTTCTACTGCCAGAGATGAGCCGCTTCATACTGTTCAGTGTAAAACAGCAGAAAGACCGAATGACTGATGTAGGTGACATTGTTACCTGGATTTTTTTGTGCCAGTGGGAGTGGCACATTCTCTGGCGTTCTTAAGTGACCTGTATCTGACTAGTATCTAGTACTGTGAGATACTAGACCTAATTTTTCTTCCTTCAGAAGAATAAATTTTTCGCAAGACGATCCATCACAGAAAAAACATGTTCCTTTTCAGCCTTAAGTGTTTCAGATCGTTTCACTTCTTTTTATTCACTTCATGAAGAACCTGACATAACGTGGAAATAATCTCCCAAAAGCATGCCGCTTTATAAACTGACTTACTTTTTATTTGGTGTCTTTCTCAGTAGTGTGTTTACAGCTAGCTCAGTTTTCAAATGGTTTCTTTAACCCTGAAACACACCTTCAACAAACGACACAGAGGTGAGATTCAGACTTTATCAGAAGTGTTTTCAAACCAATATTTTCCAGGTTTACAAGAGAAAAAACTTCAAGGATGAACTGGTTGGTTTGGCAAGTGCACGTCTGGTTAAGTTTCCCACCTCCAATAAAGAGCAGCTCACAGCCGCTTCCCTGATTCTTTCCTATGGAAACCACAGGCGCTAGATCTGATGCTGTATTTATACAAAACAAATCCTGTATAGAGTGAATTTGGTAAACTCTAAATGATTATAATATTTTTCTGTTGCACCAGCTGGGAGCAGAATACAGTTAAAGCTAGTACGTGGCTCAATTAGTTGATTCTGCCAGCATCTTTAGCCGCCAACGAGCTACTCCACCTTTAAGAAGTAATGTTGCTGATAGAAGATTAAAATCCAGTGTGACGAACCGTGACACTTTCATCATGACTTGTTTCTGCAGCTCAACACTTAACAGACGTGAATCTATTGAATACATGCAAAACCAGGCTGAGAAAATGTCCCCTTTTGAACACAGAGCAAAAGCTAAGTGCAGTGAAATATATATGTTTTTCCTAGAGAATCGGACAGCTACTTGTTTCTGAGCCCAGTTTTCAGTATTATGAGTATTGACTTGGTGCTGGCAAAATCTGAAAAGGTATGGGCTTAAAATCAGCGTCTTTAACAGTTTTGGACTTGACAAAGAAGTCAAAAGCCGCATCGAAGAATTTGTTTGTATTAATTGTATTGTTGGGGGGAAATCAATCATTGCAGACTAGGAGAGAAGTCAGCACATTTTTCATGAAACTAAACACTATTTGAAGGTCTTAAAATCTGTTAATCTGTAAAACACAGTATGCACAAGGTAAAATGTTGGATTTGTCCTGCTGCAGGTGATGAGTGATGCAGTCGGTTTAATGCAAACACTGTTTTTATAGATGGGATGCTCAAAGCTGATGCGCCATCTGTTAATGCTAACTGTTCTTTTTTAAACCATTTACAGCATTGTCAGATTTGCGTCACACATGGCAGTTTATAAAAGGGCTTAAGAGGGGACTCAGAGGATGATGGAGCCTTTTTTAATATCATGGCTTTTGTTTTCTCAGGTGGTTTAACAATAGAAAAGCCAGCAGATCAGAGGCCTCTTTTTCAAGTGACTAAATTTAGATGAAGCTGCTGTTTTTCCCTGCAGGATTTTAAAAATCTAGCAACAGAAAATGGTTAGTATGTAGATCTGAAATTTAAAGCTGCTGTCGTTAACTTTGGCTGTGATATAAGGTTGAAGTTTGAGGTCACACACTTTCACAAATAAATTTGAAAACAAATGTAATTTAAATTATTCTTTAAACTGTAAAATGTATCTCAACAGATATTATGTAGTAAACATCCCAGTGTATCACCATTTTGAATTGGACTTGTGTGACTTGATTGATGATTGTGATAATGCTTTCCATCCCTGGTTATCCTGGGACGGGATGTGCCTGACATTTAAAAGCACTAAAACAGTATTGTCGTTGTAACTGGGGTGGGGAGTTTTTTCCAAAACGCTGTGGACGCTTAGACAAAACATTCCCCTGGTGTAACATTATTTTGTCAACCAGAGACTTCAGTTGTGTGCGTTTTTTTATTTTTTATTTAACACATCTTTATGTCACTGACAAGACAAGGCTTCCTGTATGTTGTGTAGATGTGATGGTGTTTCAGCTATTATTTTCTCATGTCACTAAGCTCTTAACTCAATCTACTTAAAATGAAAGACAAATATTTTATTATGTCAACAATCCAGCTGACTTGCAAACCTAACTACTAAGGCAGAACGTGACATTTATTGTAATAGTTGTACCACAAATGACATGAAGTGCTATTTTAAATCCAAACTGAATGGTTATAAAGATAAACTGAAGATAATGTGACACCTGTTTAGTTAACTTGCTGTACCTCAACATCGGTTTATCATGGAAATGCCCCACACAAGTCATACTGTTGCATTTTATGCATAATTAACTGTTTTGTCAATGGAATTTTGGTGATTACCAGTTGAAATGTTGTGTTTCAGCTGGTTTACATGACTCCGACCTGTGTGTCTTTTACATGATGTCAAATGTATTGTACCTTTTAAATGATAACAAACGGCAATAAACTCATTTGATGGATGTTGCTAACTAAACTGCTCTGAAATTAACTTTAATACAGTTTTTCTTAAAATGCCAAATTTATTTGGTTTCTGCCTCTCAAATTAGGGCTGGCCATATATGGCCCTATAATTGTCTGGTAAATGTTTGATTTAATTAATTTGAATAGCAAACAAATTAGCACTTAATTTTTCTATTTACATATTTATTTTGTTGAGGAAAAGAGAAAAATATTTTAATAAATTTTACTTGTGCATATTTGTTGTAAAAAGATTTTATAGTTTTGAATGTTCTAAATCAGATATGTTATATATATGATAAGGGATCCACTGTTTGGCAAGTGTTTGGCATGTTCTGACCGTAAAAAGTAGTTTAAAACCATGATTAGCAAATGGTTTATTCAACTTTCCCTCGGGAGCAAAAATCTGTAAATAATGATTTGACATTTATCCTAATATTTATTGGTATTGAATTGATATGAAACTTTTTATCGTGATAACATTTTTGGCCATATCGCCCAGCCCTATCTCAAATGTGAGGATTTGTTGCTTTTCTCTGTTTTAAATGATTGTAAACTGAATATCTTTGGGTTTTGAATTGTTGTTTTGGTCTGTTCAACTTCTGCTGTAATTGATTGTAGACGAAGCACAAAAAGAAACGTATTTTCATTTCTTTGAGGTTCAAGTAAGAGTTATGTTATTGCTTTCATATTGGGAGGAAAGTTCTATACTTGATTGCATGTTTTCCCACTTTAGATGACATTATTGCTGGTGATTGTTAAATATGGAGCCTGACACAAATATGCAGTAAAAGGTTATCAGTCAAGTCTAAAATGTAACTGAATTTGTGTAAAAAAAAAAAAAGCTCAAGCTTTATACTAGTCCTTTAACAGAAAAAAATCCAAACACTAATCAGCATGTTTGATTTGATTTGCATTGATTTACTACCAATATTGTTGATGTATTCAGTTATTTTTTTGACATGTCTAAAAATATTTTACTACATTTTGTCAGTTTTGGGGCTCCATATTTAACAGCCGCGAGAGGTAGTGGCATTTAAAATGAGTACACATGTAAATCAGGTAAAGAAATGTCCTCCAGGTGAGAATTTATCAGAAAATATTCACTTTATCTGTAGTTACATGCAGTTATATAAGCAAACCTGTACATTTGTCAGTGTGTGGCTCCAGTTGTTCACTTTTAATTGGTAGTTTTTGGAGGTCACGAGGAGCTCTTCACATGTCAGATGTGGCAGGTGTTAAACTAAAAAAATCTTCTCAGCGTTGCACTTTCTTGAGGGTTAGAGAGAGAATTAGCCAACAAAACCATTTTTTTTTAATCAAGTGCAGAGATAATCTCAGTGTTTTGGGTACAATAAGGCGTCTTAGGACTTCAGATGGAGGGAGCGGAGATTTTGTTGACTTTCCTGGGGAATTAGATTACAAATCAGGCGATTACCCCATTCCTGACAGATTTTGTTCCTTTGGAAAGGATCCTTTAAAAAAGACTCTCCATTAACACCAGCTGTTGAGGCGGATCTTTAAAATACTGACTAAAGGCTTTTTAAACCTTTATAACTCCTGCTCTCTATTTTATTTTCCTACCAATAAAATTACACATCCCCCAACCATCCCTGAACTGAATTTTGAAACGGAGTACAAAATTTTGAAGAAAGTGATCTTTAAACCTGTCTCTTGTCTTTTGAAGTGACACCTAAATTTGCTCCTTATTTGTCTTTGTCAGTTGCCTCGTCTTCCAACAGCTCCTCCTGCGAGCTGCTAAAAGCTGAAAGAGTTAAGAAGATTTGGCAGCTGCAACCAGCCAGCCGGTGAGGGAGGAACTGGCTTCCGGTGGCCAGAGGCAGGCGGCTCACTTGCCCGGGATTAAGTGGGATCGGGAGAGATTACAGCCCTTTCGCTCTCGCTCTCTCTCTCTCGTTCCCCATTGCTCTATGAAAGTGTAGTGCTCCGTCAAGTCACCGGGGAATATTTTCCCATCATATCTACATTTTCCTGCACCCGTGTTGGTGCTAAAACCTACAGGAGGTGTAAGATAAAGGCTTGTGGCATCTCAAAGGACTGACAGGTGAGATGCATTCAGTTGTTTTTTTAAAGAGGGAAGGGCTTGGAGGAAGGCCACGGGGAACATCCTCTTCCTCTACTTTAACTGCAGAAACCTCTTGAGGAGCTTTTCTTGTTTTATTTTTTTACATTTACATTTATTCATTTAGCTGACGCTTTTATCCAAAGCGACTTACAATTGCTATACATGTCAGAGGTCGCACGCCTCTGGAGCAACTACGGGTTAAGTGTCTTGCTCAGGGACACATTGATGGATGTCTCACAGTGGGAATTGAACCCAGGTCTCCTACACCAAAGGCAAGCTTCTTATCTATGTGCCATCACCACCCATCATTTTTACAAAATTATTTATTTATTTTTTTGCTTGATCCAGCATAGAGGCAGTAAAACCTGCCTTAGTTAATGAACCTGTTTATTCTCCATTTTGGTCTGCCACAGTGTCCTTAATATCAGTTTGACCTGATGTAGGTTAAAATACCATCACAGCAGAATTATTTCCTAAAAATAGCAGATGTTTTTGTTGAGTTGGTGTTTGCTTACTCCTGATAGGTCACCAGTCAGAGATTACGGTCTGGACATCTATATATTCCCCGTTTCTCTTACGAGCTGCCGTGAAGTTTGCCATTAACCCCTGACCCCTTTCACACTAACCATTCATGGAGTTGTGACTGCACCTCCCTACCTGATCCCACTGCATGCTCACGGCTGGATTACCAACCAGGCAAAGTGGGCAACTGATGCCACAGAAGGGGCCCCAAATTCTCAATTGATTTTCATAATTTGATTAATTGCAGATCTTGTTTTAACTAGTCTTGTAGAGGTTCCCTGTTTACAAATGTAGGACTTTTATCTTATTTTATGTTGTCCTAACAAGATGCATATTATATATTGTTGAATAAGGTTTCATTTAATGTAACACAGATAGCCTGGGGTATTTACCTAGTGTGGGCCATAGGTGATGTTGGTGTCCACCATCCAATGTCCATTTTTTTCCCTGGTGCCCCCTAAGAGGTAAAAATGTTTGATTTAATTAGAAAATCTTTTTATGTCAATAACAAGAGCACAGGAGAACAAGGACCGCGAAAGCCACATCACAAACATGATACTGGATATTATGGACATCAGGTCTTTATGCAGCTCTACATAATTAGCAATTAATTACCCATGATTGACAAAGCAGACAACAAAAAGAGGGTGAATGAGTTCTTAAGGAGTGAGTATGAGTGGAAAACCAACAGCCATGATGTAGTGATTTCAAGATATAGAAAAGAGAAGAAAACGGTTAGAAACACCTCAGCAAAGCAACAAAGATGTAACAAAGAAATTCCGCAATATATTACTACATTAATTCAGGTGGTATAGAATATATGATAATGTAGATTGATGATGATTTCAGCCAGCTGAAACAGAAAAGGTCATTGTTATACAGTGCAACTTGATGACTTGTGTGGGGCGTCTGTCAGCTAAGTAATTAATCTTGTTTATATACATTGTTTTCAATTGATCTCATACATTGTATTTGAAATATAATGTCTATTAAAAATGTATCAGCTGAGGTTTAAGGATTTTGTTATTTTCTAAATATTTGTTTGCACTAACAAAGGTTTTTTTCCAGTCCCTGAAAGCAGTCAGTGTGTGGTTGGGGTCAAAGGTCGGGGGTCCAGTAACCATGAGGCAGGCGGTGGAGGCTCAGGTGTTAAACCCCCACTGTGAGCTAGGAGAACACGGTCAGTAGGGGAAACTGACTTAATTTGTTGTTTCATTACTTTAATATACTACTTCCTGTTTACACTCTTAGTAATCCATTGCTGTGTGTTTGTGTGTTTCAGGCCTGCGTCAGATCCTTACAGATGTGATTGAGGAGGTGAGGCAGTCAGTAAATCACGACATCGATGGAGCAGAGATCCTCCACAGTCTGCTGAACGCCTCCTGGCTGCAGTCGCTGCTCAAGGTCTGAAAACCCTCATAAACAAAATGTATTTTATTCTTTAATGTGGGTACATGCAAAATAGTAACATAAGTAATCATTTTAACATTAACTCTGCACCAAAGTCCCTTGTGATTAAGTTCTCTTTCTGTTTACCGTATACTGTATTTTTTACCACCAAAATGCACAGGAACAGGACATAGAGTTTAATTCTTAGCAAGGCACTCCTCTTCTATATGGCGCACCACTCACTTGTACAGGTCCGTGTAGTTCATCGTACTCACATTTCCAAAACAAAATTAGCTTAAATCAATCCTGAGGGGAATCCAATCCAAAGTACCCTGTCTTACTCCTTCATGTGTCCTGGTCATGCCCGTCCTTCCAGACCTTTTTTAAAAAATCTTCCAATTCCGCCCAGTCTATTATTTAGTTTTAGTGATTATTCTATCATTTATATCTGTTGTTCTATGTATTTTTTATTTTATTATTATTTTATTGTTCAACATTCATACTTACTAACTAAACCTTGCAATGAAAAGAAACATGTTTTCACCACAGCTGTAATGGAAGATTGTGGGAAATGTGAGAGTTCATGGAAGATTTTCTCCCAAAAAACTTTATTTGACTGAAAAATAAGTTTAGGTGTGGGTTTAGGAGAGCTAAAATCCAGTGTGAGGGCACTTTCCTTCACTGAATCTGCTATGGACTAAATATAGGATGGGATGTGCACACAACTATCTCTCTAAATGTAGGAAATCTTTTCAAGACATCTGGGCTCACAAAAGAGGGAAACTGGTTTGATAATATAGCCTCACATAGATTTGTACTTCCAAAATTCTTCTCTCACTGAAAAATACCGGAAGTGCTTTTGTCAAGTTTTAGTCATTTGTCAACACTGTTTTCAGGTTTATGAGTGTCTTCAAAGGTACCTGAGGGATTCCCCAGCACCAGCTCTGGACTACTCTTCAGGACTAACACTTCAGGTTACACTCAGATGTGTTTTTAATAATCATTTGCTCGCATTCATCTTGCAGAAGTACTTTTTAAACTGGTAATTTCTTGTCTGTGTAGTTGCTGATCGACATCAGATCATTGCCGGGCTGTTCTGAAGAGGCCAAAGAGCTCTACCGCCTCCTGAGACAGCCACACCTGCAGGTAAGAAACCACGTCTTTTTTGTTGTTTGGCCTGATAAAAGTTCAAAGTGATGTCTCATTAATCCAGTATTAACCCTATTTAGTCAATCTATCGGTGGATTTACTGAGCATGTCTTATTTATAGCAACCTAACTTGATTTCTGTATCATGTACAGACAAGCCGAAAAAGACAATTGAAAGTGTTGCTATGGGGCTTTCACTTATCTCTCTCATTATCCCTAAAGTGTGTATTATTAATGTTTTCAGTCATTTACATTGACCTTAAATGAAAAATGCACAAAAACAAGTTGGAGAAAAATCACATTACATGTTAACAGAATATATAATAGTATAATTAATGACATTTTTTCTGCTGTATTTATGTGTATAAATAGTAAGCAATATTTTTTACAAACTTGAACTGTTATATAATAGTATTTTGAATGATTATCACTAAAGATTTGTAATTTTTATATGGGCCTATGTCATTTTTCTTGGAATTTTGGGCTCTTGGCAGCTTTGTAGTTTAATTAAATTAAATTGACAAAATGGTAAGTTAGACTTATAACTTGGTTTGTGCTAGAAAAAAAGGATAACATGTAAGACAGTTTGCTAAACAGGTGCTAAACAAAGATAAAATAAATGCAAATGAAAGTCAGCAGTAATTTCCTAAATAAACCTGGACTTCTTGCCACCAGCGCAGCAGTTTTCACCCAAAGAAACGTTCGATCTTCATGTTTTGTGTAGGCTCTTTTCTCAGCTCATGATACGGTGGCCCAGAAAGACTATGAGCCCATACTGCCACCAATGCCAGATGACCTGCCAGATGATGAGGAGGCCACCAGGATTGTCTGCCTGGTCAAGAACAAACAGCCTCTGGTGAGTAACACAGCTAAATTCTCCTCATTACTCATTACAAATTTAAGAATTGTTAAAATATAGAAACTGTAAATGAATTATGGTTCAACAGTTACCATACCTGAGGCCTGAGTTGACTCCCAACACATTCAGACTCAGTATTAAGGCACTACCTGGCCTGAAGATGAGGTCACATTTTGATGGGATCACCATCCTTGTTATGTATGAAAGTCATTTTTAATCCCTCTTTACAAAAACAGGTTTTCTGGGATCAGGGAGACCCATCAGACAAACCTCTCTGAGCACAAACATGGCTTCAGACCGTGAAGTCACGCTCGAAAGAAAGTTAATCGTTCTGTTGACTGTCCCTTTTTCAATCAAGAATATTTTCACAAAACATACTGATGTCCCTATCCTTCTACGGCAGAGGTTCTCAACCTTTTTTGCCCCCCTATCCATTATCCAGCCCCCATCCAAAAAAGATTTTGGCTATTTGCCCTGAATATTGTTGTTTTTTTTTATTGTTGTTGTTACTATTGTTATTAAAACATGGGAAAAACACATAATTGAATGACAAACAACATATTAATTACTTGCCCAGGTAACAAAAAAAGCCATGTGAAAAGTAATTATATTTAATGAACAAGTGAATATTCCTCCCAGAAACTGTGTGTGAAGCCACAGACTGTTTTCTTGGATAGGGCACATAATAAGTGGGGGGTCAGGGGGTCCTCCCACAGAAGATTTTGAGCATTAAACACTTCATTTCCTGCATTCTGGTAAAAATTTCTGCTCCAATTTCTGCCTTTTTTGCTCCAATTTATGGTGAAAATGTCTTATTATATAAAGGAAAACACAAAATTAAGGTTACAATTCAAAATATATAATTATAATAGATTATAATGTAGTGAGGCTCTCAGGCATTTTTTATTGCTTTTAAATATCAACTTATTTAATATCATCCCTGCTGAGTCAACACACGTGATTAAGTACCTCCTCTTTTGTGGGGAAGTAACCCATTTAAATATGTTTGTGGCCCCTTTTCATCTCAGTGATAAATTAATGTGTTTTAATTCAGTTATTGACTTGACTTTATTAGCTCATCTGTTAATAACTTATCATAACTCAGTGTTTCCCACAGAATGACAGAATGAGTGTAACTGTGGTGCACATGTACAGCATGCTAGCCTCAAAAACCCAGCTGTATTCTAACATTAATTTAGCTCTCCTTGATAGCTAGGCTCCTTACATGCTTGCTAATAACTTTTTTTAAGCTGGGTCTCCCACATTGACAGCTTGTGTTGGACTGATTTGTGCAGCTGTGTTCTTGAGGGAGAGGGAGAGAGAGCGAGGGACGGGTGAGCGAGAGAGAGAGGGACGAGCGACAGGATGTGCTGCGCGAATACCTGCAGCTCTGCAATCTACTACGATTTTAAATAGGCCTAGTAAAAAAAATCATAAATCAGTGTGGCGGTCAGCGTTATAAATAAATGAAATCTGCTCATGTTCAAAACTTTATGCACATTCAGAATTTCTCCCACCTATGTGTGTTCTCTGACATGTAAAGAAAAAAAAGCTGTAATATTAGGTGACTAACGTCATTAGCCTATTTAAAGAGAATTCATAATATTTTACTACATGCTCTATACTGCATTATGTTACTCATTCGCTGGAAGTTTCCCCACGACCGTCTAAAAGGCACAGAACTGGATGAGACGAGGAGGCACAGTGTTGATGTGTAACACAGAGTTTACACAGTAAACGCCATGTGGGTAAAATATTACAGATGATACTCCCGTTCCCTTGAAGGCAGCACGGAGCTGCACCACGAGTAGCTGTCGGAGAAAAAATACACCGTCTCGTCCAGTCGCAGTGGACTAAACTGGCAAGTTTTAATGTTGCAGACCACAGTTTTTTTGCAAGTAGTTTAAAGTTTAAACTGGTATTGTTGTGAATCTTTAGTGTAAACTCGCCTAAGAATTTCCAACTAACAAACGCCCCCCAAAAGCAGAAACCACCCTTTCCAAAATATTGCTTCCAGCGCCCCCCATCGCCAAACACTATTCTACAGCCATATCAACATCCATCCCTCGTCAACCGCTTATCCTACGTACAGGGAGAGAACCACAGAGACATGGGGAGAACATGCAAACTCCACACATAAAGGCCGGGGCAACCGGGGTTTGAACCCGCAACCTTCTTGCTGTGAGGCGACAGTGCAGCTAACCACTGATATGTAAGAAAACATATTTTGTGATATGTAAGAAAACATATTTTGTGATTTGAATGAATTGACCCTGTAAACTGCCCATAATATCTAGAAAAAGTAAAATATTTAGTTTTAATTATGTTTTTAAAGTATTTCAATTAACCGTCACATTTTCTTTTCAAAGTTTCTTTGTCTGTAAACCAGGTATACACTTATCTTACTAATCCAGTATATAAACTGGACCACAATAGAATTGCTATTCCAATACTGTGGAAACAGATGATCATTTTTTGCCAAATATAAATCAAAAGGCTGACTGCATCCAACAGAGACCAGATGTTTGAATTTTATAATCTCTCATTTGAATAATTGTATATACAGATAATTTCCCAAACAGCAGAAACAGCTGAAAAAGAAGGATTTTTAAGAAAAACAATACAGTTTGGAGACATCACTCATTTATTGTCAATCTCTGCAGAATACCTATATGCAAGTCTCATGTTTATATGTCTTATCGGTCTTTGGGTTACTGCTCTTAAGTTCTGATATGATTGTGAGAATGATAAGAGAGATTGCTTATCAATGAAGCAGATATTCAACCTTTTCAACCTTGTGTTTTTTTACCATCTCAATCTCTAGTGCCTGTATTGAACATTTTCCTCTACCTTTGAGTGACTCTGTTGTCTCACAGCTCCACCAAAGAGTTGGGCTGCCCAGTGTATCCTCCCCACGTGCAAAAAGCTCCAAAGGGGGGATCCGAAGTCACTGGGACACCCTGAGGCGTCTGACCAGGCAGAAGCTTCATCGAGATGGTTCTTTTAGGGTCCAGAGCCCTGCTGCTGGGAGCCTGGATGTCAAGTATTTGTCATGGTGTAGCATTCGGAGAGGCAGCTACCCGCCAACTGAACCGCCATGTCATGCAGAAGCAGCTCAGCACTACCATCCATCCCACTATAAGCCAGTGAATACTTGTCAGATATGCTGTAGCACGCCAGTGAGCCAGTGTAGAATTTGTTACACCAACCTGCTCTGGGAGAAAAGTCTGAACCACTCTGCGCCTTCGGTCTACAGCTCTGTTCTGATCGGTAAGGAAATATCTGTTGGTTTTCATCATCCATCATTGCGCCCTCTAATTCCATCATTCATCACAGCTACTCATAAATTTTCCTGGATTAACAATGTCTATTCTTTCGTTGGAGACAACGTCATTGAAGAGCTAGACAGCGGAGATGAGAATGAAGCAGGAGAGTCCACCAACGCCCCATCCCTGCTTCCCACAGCCCGGCGGTGGACTATGTCTCCCCCGTGTCTCACCGTACCCTGCTACTCCAACGTAGATGACTACCTCCAGCCAGGACTGCATCCCAGGCTTCGTGGCCAAAGCCCTCGCATCCGCACTGCTCCCCCGAGCCCAATGCGCCCTCACCATGTGGATTTGCCCACGGTGCCCCCTGTGGAGCTCGCCAAGCAGGAGAGTCTGGACGAGTTGAGGACAACAGTGCAGCTGGCCGCCACCTCCATGGAGAACAGCACCAAAGACATCAAGCTCCTTGGGGAAAAGATGGCAGCTGCATCTGAACGCATGTCGGACACGGTGCAGGACAACTCCCAGGCCTTGGTCCTCCTCAGCCAGGTAGTGGACCGGCTACAGACACTCCTCGCTGCCACAAGGACTGACATCAACATCCCAAAACCTGCAGTTGCTGAGCAAGATGGCACACCCAAGAAAAGCCAAACTCCAAAGAGCCTGAGGCAATGTCCATCGCTGACACACCAATTCAGATATTCCTTCCCTACGCTTCCTTCCTTCACCTCGTCCTCTAGCTCCCTCAGCAGCTCCCTGGACGCTCCCTCCACCTCTCAGGGGACAAGCTGTCTGTCTGTATCTTGCCATGGGTCACCCCGAACTACCCTGAAAACCAAGAATGCCCCTGTGCTGCAGAAGAAGCACCTTCACGCTGAACACCTTCAGACCAATGGCCTGCTTGAAGAGCCCAAGACCTCCCACACTGTGAAAAGAGGTCGATCAAACGAGCGGAAGAAGAGGAGGAAGAAGGCTACATGATCGATGCAGAAAAGTGTCCAAAGATTGGACTTCTTGGGTCCTTTCAAGCAGTCTCCGCAGAGTGGCTGATCTGTAAACATGCGGAATGGTAGTTGACATTGTTTCATATTTTTGTCACATTTCTCAACGTTTTCTTCCATTGTGTTGGACCATTTCATTCTTTCATATTTCCACTCCTGCTTTCTTCTCACCAGTGGTGTCTAATGTCTGGAGCCCTCTTTTCAGGAACTTCATCAGTATTCCTTTGGAGCTCTGGCTGACATTCATTTGTGTCATTGTTATTTTTTTTTGTGCCTAAGCTGTCATGAATAAAACCTTCCATTCTTATTGTAATGTTGTCCAATAAAAAAGCAATTGCGATATAATCAACTATACTACACTCCTCTTCCATTCCACCTCCAAGTATTGACATCTGCCATGGCTTCCCACAAACCTCTTCAGTTTTGTTTGCATTTGCGTGATTCCATTTGAACTACACATGCTGCTTCTCTCTCCACATTACAGCAGGTGGATTTATTCTGTGTTTTCATCTTTTCTGTTCTAGGGAGCGACTATCAAGAGAAACGAGATCACAGGGGAGATTTTTGTTGCTCGGGTGATTCATGGAGGGCTGGCTGATCGAAGTGGTGAGCCTTTTCACTCAAGCATAATGTTTTGAATTTTCTGTAGATCCTAGTTTTGTCTTGTTAACTAGAAGTTGAAATCTTTTATTTATGATACGTTGGTGTCATGACACGGTAACAGTTGAGAGGGTACGACCCTTTTTAAAACTGGACTTTCATTGTGTTTACAACAAAATAATCCAAGTTGAAATGAAAAACTTACTACTTTCAAAGCTTCAGTGAGTCCATTCACTGAATTCAGTGAATGGACTCACTCATCAAGTCTGTTTCCCCCTTGGTATGATTCTGTTGGGCAGATCTGAACACAGCAGTCATGCTCAGGAGACCCTTTCAAGTGATCTCAGTCCATTCACAAATTTATTCTGGAGCAGTTTGTTTGTGATAGTAATGTGGAACAGCCTTCATCTGACCCAACTACAAGGTGTAATGTAAGTTTGAGCTAAACTGCCAGGTGCGCTTTTCATACTGGTTGCAAAGTCTATGAGAAAATCACCCTCCTTCTCAGCTGATTTATTACCTCAGTAAACACTTTCCTAATGCATTTATGGTCTCAGTTGCTAGTTTCAAGTCATCTTTAATACAGCATGATGTATATTTAGGAAATTAAACCCTCTCGTCCAAATATAGTCATTTCTTGTTCCAAAAAATCAAGATGGCGATCGCCAATATGCCAAACTTCAAAACCGTAGTCTACAAACCAATGGGTGATATCACGGTGGCTACGTCCACTTATTTGATATGGTCTATGCCCCAGCCCCAGACACATCTAACCATTGACTGGTGTAAACATTCTCACGTGGTTTTTAGTGATGCATGTTGGTTGGCTTGAATGTTTGTGTAAAAAGAAACCAAGTGGAAAATGCATCAACTTTACTAACTCATCAGCTGATTTGGACCAGAGTAAGCTGTTAAACTATAGGTTTGAAATTGCCCTATGCTGTGGAACTACACTTCATCACATGGTGAAATTGTCCTTGCTGGTCACATATTGACACCTGAGCCAGATCCATTCACTGAAGAAGACTATGAGATGTGGCTGAAATCCCTGAAAGCTACTAAGTGGACCTTTGAGATTGTATTAAAGAATGAACTTCTATGCGCAAATTGTATCGTGTGTTGATTATGCAATTTAAAAAAATCTTATTTATGCTCTAACCTAATTTTTATTATATAAGGCAAAAGCTTTGCAAAGAGAAATACAGTCATCTAAATAGTTACATGGCTGTACATGGCTTTGATTAGCCTTCTTCAAACACTTTAAAATGACTCTCCCTGACTGAAAGAATCGCTTTAAAGTTAATTGTTTTCCACAAAATGTAAAGTTGATAGCTTCTTTCTATTTGTATGTATGTTTGTGTATAGGTCTGCTTCATGCAGGGGACAGGATCATAGAGGTGAATGGTTTTCCTGTGGATGGGCTGGAACCTGAGCAAGTTATACAAGTTGTGGTAGGTCATTGGTTTGGTCCTGCTTGTTGTATGTTTTGGCCCTACCAAATAAACAGTCGGTGTCAAATTGTATGACAAATTCTTCAAGCTCCAAAATTTTTTTGATTATGATATGGTGTCATGCCAGCTTTTAGCATGGCTATAAACTATATACAGGTGCTGGTCATATAATTAGAATATCATCAAAAAGTTGATTTATTTCAGTAATTTCATTCAAAAAGTGAAACTTGTATAATGTATACATTCATTCCAAACAGACTGATATATTTCAAGTGTTCATTCCTTTTAATTTTGATAATTATAAGTGACAACTAATGAAAAACCCAAAATCAGTATCTCATAAAATTTGAATATTGTGAAAAGGTTCAATATTGAAGACACCTGTGCCACACTCTAATCAGCTAATTAACTCAAAACACCTGCAGTCTAGTTCTGTAGGCTACACAATCATGGGGAAGACCGCTGACTTGACAGCTGTCCAAAAGACGACCATTGACACCTTGCACAAGGAGGGCAAGACACAAAAGGTCATTGCTAAAGAGGCTGGCTGTTCAAGCACATTAATAGAGAGGCGAAGGGACGGAAAAGATGTGGTAGAAAAAAGTGTACAAGCAATAGGGATAACCGCACCCTGGAGAGGATTGTGAAACAAAACCCATTCAAAAATGTGGGGGAGATTCACAAAGAGTGGACTGCAGCTGGAGTCAGTGCTTCAAGAACCACCACGCACAGACGTATGCAAGACATGGGTTTCAGCTGTCGCATTCCTTGTGTCAAGCCACTCTTGAACAAGACACAGCGTCAGAAGCGTCTCGCCTGAGCTAAAGACAAAAAGGACTGGACTGCTGCTGAGTGGTCCAAAGTTATGTTCTCTGATGAAAGTAAATTTTGCATTTCCTTTGGAAATCAAGGTCCCAGAGTCTGGAGGAAGAGAGGAGAGGGACAGAATCCACGTTGCTTGAAGTCCAGTGTAAAGTTTCCACAGTCAGTGATGGTTTGGGGTGGCATGTCATCTGCTGGTGTTGGTCCAGTGTGTTTTCTGAGGTCCAAGGTCAACGCAGCCATCTACCAGGAAGTTTTAGAGCACTTCATGCTTCCTGCTGTTGACCAACTTTATGGAGATGCAGATTTCATTTTCCAACAGGACTTGGCACCTGCACACAGTGCCAAAGCTACCAGTACCTGGTTTAAGGACCATGGTATCCCTGTTCTTAATTGACCGGCAAACTCGCCTGACCTTAACCCTATAGAAAATCTATGGGGTATTGTGAAGAGGAAGATGCGATACGCCAGACCCAACAATGCAGAAGAGCTGAAGGCCACTATCAGAGCAACCTGGGCTCTCGTAACACCTGAGCAGTGCCACAGACTGATCGACTCCATGCCACGCCGCATTGCTGCTGTAATTCAGGCAAAAGGAGCCCCAACTAAGTACTGAGTGCTGTACATGCTCATACTTTTCATGTTCATACTTTTCAGTTGGTCAACATTTCTAAAAATCCTTTCTTTTTATTGGTCTTAAGTAATATTCTAATTTTCAGAGATACTGAATTTGGGATTTTCATTAGTTGTCAGTTTTAATCATCACAATTAACTGAAATAAACATTTGAAATATATCAGTCTGTGTGGAATGAATGTATACATTATACAAGTTTCACTTTTTGAATGGAATTACTGAAATAAATCAACTTTTTGATGATATTCTAATCATATGACCAGCACCTGTATTTTGTTCTCTTTACATTTCTTCATTTAGCTGATGCTTTTATCCAAAGCGACTTACAATTGCTAAGTATGTCAGAAGTCGCACGTCTCTGGCGCAAATAGGGGTTAAAGAGGTGGTATTATGCTCATTTTCAGGTTCAAAATCTTATTTTCTGGTTGTACCAGAAGAGGTTTCATGGTTTAATAAAAACAACCCACCATATTCTTGTCATACTGCACATTGCTGCAGCTCCTCTTTTCACCCTGTGTTGAACGCTTCGTTTTAGCTATGGAGCGATACATCTTGTCTCTAAATGATCTTTGTTGGGAGTTGCACATGCGCAGTTCCTAGTTAGGGATTACTAGCCAATCAGAAGCAGAAAAGGTCAGGTCAGCGAGAAGCCTGTAAACAGCTTTGATTCAGCTGTAGGCTACATGTTGCTGAGCAGCTTGATAACATGGACTAGAGTAAGAGTTTCAGAATGGTGAGTTATTAATCTGTAAAAAAGTATTTTTTATCCATAAAGTTTTAACTGAGCTCTGTCCCTACATCACAATAACAACTTTCTGTCCATTGACTGCCTGGAGGGTAGCTAGTGTTTGGAAGGGAGATGAGAGGTGTGTGCTGCAGCTCAGTGTTTTTCCACCGGTGTACTATGGTATACCATGGTATGTACTATAGTTTACCATGGTAAACTTTCTTATGGGGTGGGGCGTGTCGGAGTAGCCGCTTGGCGAGTGTTATATGACGCGCATTTTGTTTTCATCCCTGTGTCGTCATCCCTGTGTCGTCACAGTGATGAAACGGAACGGCTGGACTACAAACAAGCTGTTTTCAAGCATTTCAGAGCAGTGCTTTCTGTGGGAGATGGGAACTCCCCTTGGGCTGGACTTTGGGCTTTTTCACTTTGCAAACCTATTACATGGACAAAAAAGGTACATAACTCAATAAAGAAGAGGGAAAAGGCCAAAAAGCATAATACCACCTCTTTAAAGTCAAAGCAGATTCATGTTTTACAGTGCTCTGAATCCATTTTTTGATATTATAATAGTCTAGGAGTCTTTAATATCTGCTAATCCATGTTGTTTCTTTACAACCAATCAGCAAGCGAAGTCACACGGCACCGTCATGTTTAAGGTCGTTCCCATCACAGAAAGGCCAGTCCACAACCAGACGATGGTAAATCATCATCTATACCTTATTCGTTTCCCTCTTTTACACATTAAAACTATGTATCGTCATAATTAACGGACTGTTGTGTGGCGTTAGCTCTATGTGCGGGCCATGGGCGACTACAGCCCTCAACAGGACCCGACCATCCCCTGCGCTGATGCAGGTATGAGCTTCAGAAAAGGTGAAGTCCTTGAGATTGTGGACCAGACGGACACTCTCTGGTGGCAGGCCAAGAAACTGCCCAGCCACACTGCCTGCGCCGGCCTCATCCCCTCCACCAACCTGCTGAAACGGTCAGGAGAGTTTAGGGGTTTTGTTTATAGAAGACAAGAGTGTTCTTATGATTACAATAACCTGAAAGCAGAAACATTTGATTTAACATTTTACATAGATTTCTGTAGGTTTAGAATTACATCGGCTGACGTTAAAAAAACATAGTGAATGGTTTGCTGATTAAGGAAAAACTACAACTTTGACAGATACCAAAGGAAATTTTTGCAGCTGTGGTGCAAATGCATTCTGGTCTTTTGATTGAATTTTGATTCTGATCTGATCAAAGAAAAAGTGAACTCTTAAGCACTACTCATAACTTAAAAGTGCATTTAAGTAAGCCAAAGAACTTAAATCTGATCACAAGATGTGTTGATGCCAAACAGTCACTGGTTCCAGATTCTTAAATGTAAGTGTTTGCTGATTTGATCTGTTTTATATTAAAATTGATTTTATTTGGGTTTCTGACTTTTTAACAGACAAAATGAGACATTTGATGATGCCACCTCAGGCTCTGGGAATTTCTGATTCATGTTTTCTGACCTTTTATAAACTAATAGACTAGTTCAACAGCAGGATTATGACTTGAAAGCTGATGTGAAGTATTTATAAAGTCATATTCAGTATGTTGTGTGTCATGTCGCATTATTTAAACCTGAAACTTCTACAGGAAGGAGAGGGACTTCTGGTGGTCCCAGCCTTATCAGCCACATGCCGGCATACAGACCTGTAAGTTCCAAATTTTATTGAACTTATCTCTGACTTTATATATAAAAGTACAAACAGTTTCAGAATTGACAATCTCTTTACAACCTGAATTCACAATACAGTTTTCATTGTGTTTTACCCCATGCTTACTGAAGTGAGCACTGTAGAGGAAGGTAAGGAGAGATTACATTTCACATTTAGGCAAAACCAAACACCAGGGTTGTAGTTAAATGAATTAATTTAGCTTTAGAACTAAATGATTTGTATGTTCTAGCACAGATATAACTTTAATGTATTTCACATTTTTCACCCACAGAGGAAGACCTGATTGCCATCGATGAGAAATGTGTTGAAGCAGGTAAATCTTCACCTGTTGCTATTTACTTTACTGTGTATTATATATGAATTGCTGTTTAATTTCAAGTTTGTGTTTTTGTTTCTGTCAGATGAGGAGACATTTGAATCTGGTAGGTAAGTCTTTGTTGATTTAACCTGTTTTAATTCCGTGTGTTACTCCGGCAAAGGGTTACTCTGTCCTCTCTTGTCCTTTATCTAAAACATTTGTTGTTGTTTCTTTTCCAAACTCTCCTGCTGTCTGACGGGGGAAATGTCAGAGGAGCTCAGAGAAGGTGAGAATACCGTGAGAAAACCTCAGGGTTAGTCTTTTTACCTGCCGAGGAGAGTAAACTCACAAATTCACAGAAGTGCTTTAAAAGTACGGAGGACCAAACATGACCAATTAAGGGGGAGAGAAAAGAAAGAAAATATAAATAAAACTTCACAGATTTTACAAACTGGGTCATGTAGCCAGTGTTTCAAACTTAAGCATTGCATTATGGGAATGGAAGCATCCAGACTGTTCTCAAATTTTGAAATTGCCATATTTTGAACTTCTGCATGTGGAAAAGATAAAACAGGTCAAATACAAATTATACAAGAACATGTGTGTGTTATACGGAACAAGATTGTGATTGTGTATCTAGTCCTGTGTGTTACTAATATTAGTCTTTCTAATGGATTAGTTGCTCAGTTCATTCAACTTGAAGTGGCGATGAGATCTTAAAAAGGTATTAATTTCAAAATTCATACCATCCTGTAACTATTTGGAAGTTCAATTCAGGGTTGGTTTTTTATTCAGTTCAATTCAATTTTATTTATATAGCGCCAAAACACAACAACATTTATCTCACAGCGCTTTTCATAATAGAGCAGGTCTAGACCGTACTCTATGATGTTATTTACAGAAGCCCAACAATTCCCACCAAGGAAAAACTTCGTTTTATGAGGCAGAAACCACGAGCAGAACCATGGCTCAGGGTAGGCGGCCATCTGCCTCGACCGGTTGGGGGGGAAGGAGAGAGAGAGAGAGTGGGGGGGAAGGGGAGAGAGAGAGAGAGAGAGAGTGGGGGGGAAGGGGAGAGAGAGAGAGAGAGAGAGAGCAGGAGAGCAACAGAGAGAGAGGGGAGGGAGGCAGCCTACACAATATACACACAGAGGTACAGACAGTAAAGGTGATGTTGCTATAGACTAAATGAAAAATGGTATAGATATGTATAGTAGTGTTAATGATAACAATCGTAATATTAATGATTATAATAACAATAATTACAATAGGACTAGTAACAATAGTTGTTGTAGCAGAGGGTGTCGAGCAGGAACATGGGGGCAGCAGGTGACCCGCAGCCACAGATCCAGACTCCACAGCTCCAGAGCCAGAAACACCTGCAGGAAGTGATAGGAGGAGAGAGGAGAGGGACGAGAAAGCACAAGACTACCGGAAAGGGGAGAAGTTGTGTTAGTAACATGCAATAATGGGATGAGGTTGCATACAGAGGGAGAGGAGGTAGAGGAGAGAGGAGCTCAGTGCATCATAGGAAATCCCCCGGCAGTCTAGGCCTATAGCAGCATAACTAAGGGAAGGTTCAGGACTAACCTGAGCCAGCCCTAACTATAAGCTTTATCAAAGAGGAAAGTCTTAAGCCTACTCTTAAATGTGGAGAGGGTGTCTGCCTCCTGAACCCAAACTGGAACCTGGTTCCACAGGAGAGGAGCTTGATAGCTGAACGCTCTGGCTCCCATTCTACTTTTGGAGACTCTAGGAAACACAAGTAACCCTGCATTCTGGGAGCGCAGTGCTCTGGTGGGGTAGTAAGGTACTATGAGCTCTTTAAGATAAGATGGTGCCTGACCATTAAGAGCTTTGTAGGTGAGAAGAATGATTTTAAATTCTATTCTGGATTTTACTGGGAGCCAATGCAGAGAAGCTAAGACAGGAGAAATATGATCTCTTTTCCTGGTCAGAACATGTGCTGCAGCATTCTGGATCAGCTGAAGAGTCTTAATGGACTTTTTCGAGCAGCCTGATAATAAGGAATTGCAGTAATCCAGCCTAGAAGTAACAAATGCATGGACTAGTTTTTGTCCTGATCAAAACTCCCAAGATTTCTCACAGTGGTGCTGGAGGCCAGGGCGATGCCATCAAGGGAAACTATATCTTTAGAGGTGCTTGGGCCCCAGAACAATAACTTCAGTTTTATCTGAGTTTAACATTAGAAAATTACAGGTCATCCAGGTTTTAACATCCTGAAGGCACATTTGAAGTTTAGCTAACTGATGAGTTTCATCTGGCTTGATCGATAGTCATAACTGAGTATCATCTGCATAACAATGAAAGTTTATGGAATATTTCTTGATAATATTGCCTAAAGGAAGCATATATAAAGTGAAGAGGATTGCTCCGTGGACAGATCCTTGAGGAACTCCATGACTAACTTTGGCGTGCATGGAGGACTCATCGTTAACATGTACAAACTGAAATCGATCTGATAAATAGGACTTAAACGAGCCTAGAGCTGTTCCTTTAATGCCAATGAAATGTCTCTGCAATAGGATCTGATGGTCAATGGTATCAAATGCAGCACTAAGCTCTAACAAAACCAGTACAGAGACAAGTCCTTTGTCTGATGCAATAAGGAGGTTGTTAGTAATTTTCACCAGTGCTGTCTCTGTGCTATGATGAGCTCTAAAACCTGACTGAAAATCCTCAAATAAACTATTGCTCTGTAGAAAGTCACACAGCTGTTTAGCAACTGCTTTCTCCAGGATCTTAGAGAGAAATGGAAGGTTAGATATAGGTCTATAGTTAGCTAAAACATCCGGATCAAGTTTGGGCTTTTTCAGAAGAGGTTTAATTACAGCTACTTTAAAGTACTGTGGTACATAGCCTGTTGATAGAGATAGATTGATCATATCTAGTATAGAAGTGCTGACTAAGGGTAAAACATCTTTAAGCAACCTAGTCGGGATGGGGTCTAAAAGGCAGGTTGATGGTTTAGATGAAGAAATTATTGAAGTTAGTTGGTAAAGATTGAGAGAAGCAAAACCGTCTAAACACATATCTGGTTCTACAGCTGTTTCTAAGGTTCCTGAGTTTAGAGATAAGTCGGTGCCAGTTAAGGGCAGGTCTTGGTGAATTTTTGTTTCTAATAGTACTAATAGAATTTTATCATTAAAGAAGCTCATGAAGTCGTAACTACTGAGAGCTATGGGAACACTTGGCTCAATATAGCTGTGACTCTCTGTCAGCCTGGCTGCAATGCTGAAAAGAAACCTGGGGTTGTTCCTATTTTCCTCTATTAATGACGAGTAGTACGCTGCTCTGGCATTACGGAGGGCCTTCCTATAAGTTTTAAGACTATCTTGCCAAATTAAACGAGAATTTTCCAGTTTGGTGGAATGCCAATTCCTCTCAAGTTTCCGTGATATTTGCTTTAATTTGCGAGTTTCAGTATTATACCATGGAGCTAACCGTCTATGTTTTATTATTTTCTTTTTTAGAGGGGCTACAGAGTCGAGTGTCATTCGCAGCGAGCCTGCAGCACTATCAACAAGATGATCGATTTGGGAGGGACTGGAATTAGCATAGGAGTCCTCTGTTACTTTGTGACTTGATAATGAATTTAGAGCTGATGGAATCACATCCTTAAATTTAGCTACAGCACTATCAGACAGACATCTTGTATAGAAATTTTTGCCCAATGGTGTGTAGTTCAGCAATACAAACTCAAAAGTTATCAAACAGTGGTCAGATAAAGAGGGATTCTGTGGGAACACTATTAAATGTTCAATTTCAATACCATATACCAAAACAAGGTCGTGGGTGTGGTTAAAACAGTGAGTCGGTTCATGAACACTCTGAGAGAAGCCAATGGAATCTAACAGAGAGATAAACGCAGTACTAAAGCTGTCATTCTCAACGTCCACATGAATATTAAAATCCCCTACAATAACAACTTTGTCCGTTTTAAGGACTAAAGTTGACAAAAACTCTGCAAATTCAGATAAGAATTCAGAGTACGGGCCAGGTGCTCGGTACACTATAACGAAAAGAATTGGTTGCAGTGATTTCCAACTTGGGTGCGAAAGACTAAGAACAAGGCTTTCAAATGAGTTATAGTTTAGTTTAGGTTTAGAGCTGATTAGTAGGCTAGAGTCGAAGATTGCTGCAACTCCACCTCCTCGGCCTGTGCCTCGAGGAATGTGAGTATTAATATGACTGGGAGGGGTGGATTCATTTAGGCTAACGTATTCTCCATCACCCAGCCCAGGTTTCAGTAAGACAAAAATAAATCATTATCATAATCTGATATTAGTTCATTTACTAGTACACCTTTAGGAGAGAGAGATCTGATGTTTAAGAGTCCACATTTAACTCTCCTATTCGTTTGCACTATTGCTCTTGTGGTTTTAATTTTTATGAGGTTTTTATGCACAGCTCCTCTTCTGTTTACCTTTGATTTAAATAATTTCGATGGTCGGGGGGCAGACACCGTCACTATGGGATTTTCACTAAGTAACTCCTGAAATGGAGGAGCAGAGAAGTGTGTTAGACTGCGAATCTTCATAGGGTTTTGGGTGGGTAACTGCTGAATTAGAAGGGCAGAGAAGTGTGTTAGACTGCGACTCTGCCTCCTGGTCTTAACTCTGGGTTGTCATGGATTTGGTCCGCTAATAAACTTGGCCAGATTTCTAGAAATGAGAGCTGCTCCTTCCCAAGTGGGATGGCATCAGACCAGGTCTTCCCCAGAAAGTCTGCCAATGATCTACAAAGCCCACATCGTTTGCTGGACACCACCTCGACAACCAGTGGTGGAATGACAACATGCGGCTATACATATGCGCTAACTTCACGTTTCTCAAAATGGAGCTGCCAATGATCAGAGTTGGTTTCTCAGCGGGTGTGTCGCTAAGTGGGGAAAATCTGTTATAAACGTGTACAGGTTGATGGTGCCCCGTGGACTTTGAACGCTTACGACTATTCCTCCTTCGGACAGTCACCCAGCCACCCCTTCCTGGCTGCACAGGAGATGCCGGGGGACGGCTACCACAGGCTAACTCAGGCCGTTCCGCACCGACTACCGGGGACTGGCTAGCTACAGTAGCTAAAGACTGATCTACCAAGGTGCGGAGCCGGACTTCTAAATCACTGAGCCTCGCCTCCATGTCTAAAAATAAACTACACTTGTTACACGTACCATTACCGCTAAAGGAGGCAGAGGAGTAACTGAACATCTGACACACCGAGCAGGAGAAAGTAGGAGAGAGAGAGGGAGAAGGAGAAGCCATCGCTAGCTGCTGAGCTAAAGTCGCTAACGGCTAAGCTAAAGTACTGTAGCGTCAGCTACCAAAACTTTTGAACAACTATGAGATTGAACAGCGGTCACTAAAAGATGGAAAGAGTGCTTAGGCAAAATTACTGTAAGAACAAGTGTTTAGCGGACAGTTGGCCGCTGTAATCTAACAAATGTAACTGATATTTAGCGAGAGCAACACAACACGGTACCAACAAACAAGCACCGGAAACGGAAATGAGTCGACACGCTTACCGCAGTACGTCAGCAATGTCTCACAACATCAGGATGAAAATATATTTTTCTTTAAGAAGATTTAATTTTCCCTCAGCAAACATTGGCCAAGATTTAGTCTTCCAACCAGACCGACACATGGGCTGGGCGGATCTTATACACATTTATGTTTTTGGCCTGTATGTCTTCTAATAAATAATTGCATTACAGAAACATACTGTATGTTTAAGAGTACAACCGTTTCACCAAGTACTGATAATTCATAATTCTTTAATAACCCAATTTATGGGATCTTCATTAAAATGTAGGCTTATATTATGTGTAATGTCAAAATGAAAATATATATGTATATATGCGTGTATATGTATAGTATATGTTGTTAGACTTTTAGACTTGTTAGACATGCTATCGTTGTTGGCATCAGTCTGAAGGGCTTTAGAACTAGTAATGCCACATTACTGATGTAGTGAAGTCAAAAATATTGTGATACTGGATTTTGAACATGTCTCCCAGCTTAGTAAATACTTCTCTTAAATATAATGAAAGATTACAACTAGACATTGCCAAAGAAAAAAAAAAGTTGCAGAAAATCTAATCAAAAACAACACAGAAGGTTAATGACAAATAGATTAGTTATGTCATGAGGTATTAACATTATATGAAGACAAAAATACAAAAAACTTTATATTAGATCTTACATGATTCATCCGTTGATCCTTTTCTGGTTCCAGCCTCCCAGTTGCTTACATGACAGGTAACTAAGTATCTGTATTTGAGATAGTAATCAGCAGAACCATTTGCATCCACGTGTGTCACTCTTTTTCTCTTCATGTCAAACCAGAGGAGGATGACTTCAGCAGCAAAACCGAAGGGATCTACTTAGGTAAGTCTTCAAACAGACTGACTGTCCCCTGCACTTGATATCTGCACATTAAAATTCATTGTTATGTTCAGTACACAGGTTTTTATGTATCATCATCATCAAGGAGTACCATTCACTTTGACTTTCTCTCAGTGGGCTTCAGGCGCAGCATGCGTCTGTGTCGGCGGCGGTCTCACAGCACCATCCAGCCGTCCTGCCACACCTGCTGCCCCAGCAGCTGCTTCAACGCCCTCAACAGCCCCTACGAGGAGGTGGTGCGCTACCAGCGCCACCCACAGGACGTTTACCGCCTCATCGCCCTCTTAGGTGCAGTAAAGCGTCTAGCTGGAATAATGCCACATTACATTATAGCATCCAGCCAGCTTTTTAGTTTAACTCACAAAACATGACTTGTATTTCTTACCAAAGGTGTATATATATAAAATAAATTAATTAATCGCACAGCAAATTTAAAAATGAAATGTGGGTTTGGTCGGTGTGATTAAATGTAGGCTTATGATAAAGTTTAAGATGTTTTCCTCAGGTCCGTCTGGTGTGGGCGTAAATGAACTTCGAAGGCGCTTGATTGAAATTAACCCCAACATCTTCCAGGGGGCTATACCTCGTATGTACCAATCAATTATAATGGAATCAATGAAATGACCAAAATGTTTGTTACGACTCATAAAAACCCTAAAAAACACACAAAAGTATTTTGTTTGCTGTTAAATGATTATCTGTTTCAAAGAGAAACAATAGACTGTATATAATATTCATTATTTAAAAAAGAGATTGAAGGGTTTCCTTTTCCCTTCACCAGATACCACCAGAGCACCCAAAGGATACGAGGAGTCTGGCAGAGAATATTACTTCACCAGGCGAGAAATCTTTGACAACATGGTGTACAACAATAGGTGCAACAGTCTCTTCTCTGATGCCATGAATAATGAATGAATGTAGTGGAGACAAAGTCTAAATATAACATTTATTGTATTTCAAAATTCCAATATGCTCTTTTACTAAATTAACGAGCATCTTTCTGATTATTTCTGTCTGCTACACAATCGGCCTTTTACACCTACTGAAATTATAAAAAGACAATCCTGTGTGCTTGATAAACATCAGGTTTCTGGAGTACGGGGAGCACAATGGGAATCTGTACGGCACCAGCATCGAGTCTGTGAAGGACGTTTTAAACAGCAGAAAGATCTGCGTCATCGACATCGAGCCAAACGTAAGTACAACATCGAATTAAAGCTGCAAGCAGCTTTGGGCAGGCCCTCGCACTTGGAGCGCGTCCGGGTGTGAGCAGCTCGTTGATGTGTGCAAGCAGAGTAGGCCTAGAGCTCTCCTGTCTGACTGGTCCACCAATAGGAGAGAAGATGACCCCTTGAGACACAGCACCTCCTCATTTGCATAATGAGGCAGAAATGCATACAGAAATTTAAAAAGGACAGGCAGAAATAAATACCATGGGTGAAAATAAATACAAAGGAAGAATAAAACAGACAAAAATATTAAACACACACATTAAATACATTTAAAAAATTAGTAATTAATAAAGTTGAAGATTATAACGGAGTATAAATAAATAAGGTAATTATAACAAAGGTGAATAAGTAAAGGCACTAATTAAAATACATACATTTATGTCTCCTTTATATAATTTAATTACTACCTACATTTATTTATTTACTATATTTTTTTGTGTATTTAATTGGATGCTTATTTATTTATTGAGCATTTATGTATTTCTGTATTTATTTCTGACTGTGTCAGGATCGGTCCTCCATAGCGGGGTGGGAGAGTTATCAAGCACGTAAAGTTTGGTTCAGATGTGAGCATGTACACTGAAGTTACAACAACTTCCTGTGTCATGGCGAAGACTTGATCTTTGACGCCACGCCACGGACACGCCCATTGACGAAAACTCGCAAATAGCACAACTTTTCATCTTCAATGCCTTTAGAAGGCACAGCAGAAATTTGAAGTCGGTCGGACTAAATCCCTAGGAGGAGTTCGTTAAAGTACGAAGTGTGTAAATCATTCAAAATTTGACGTAAAATTCAAAATGGCCGACTTCCTGTTGGTTTTAGGGCATCACTCCAAGAGGCTTTTTTGTGCGTCTGGACAAAACACACGTACCACAGAAAATTCGTGCACGTAGGTGAAACGTGCGGCGGGGGCTGCTTCGTTAAAAGTCACTTCCTGTTGCCAGCAGGTGGCGCTATGACTGTGGGTGAATGTCGGCATGTCCATGTGTTCAGGGCTGGACTCTCATCCTACATGTACACTTTGGTCCAGATGTGAGCATATACACTGAAGTTACGACAACTTCCTGTGTCATGGCGAAGACTTGATCTATTTGACGCCACGCCACGGACACGCCCATTGACGAAAACTCGCAAATAGCACAACTTTTCATCTTCAATGCCTTTAGAAGGCACAGCAGAAATTTGAAGTCGGTCGGACTAAATCCCTAGGAGGAGTTCGTTAAAGTACGAAGTGTGACATTCACCCACTGTTGAATTTTACGGCCATTTTTGGATGATTTACACACTTCGTACTTTAACGAACTCCTCCTAGGGATTTAGTCGGATCGACCTCAAATTTCTGCTGTGCCTTCTAAAGGCATTGAAGATGAAAAGTTGTGCTATTTGCAAGTTTTCGTCAATGGGCGTGTCCGTGGCGTGGCGTCAAAGATCAACTCTTCGCCATGACACGGAAGTTGTCGTATCTTCAGTGTACATGCTCACATCTGGACCAAACTGTACATGTAGGATGAGAGTCCCGCCCTGAACACATGTACATGCTGACATTCACCCACAGTAATAGCGCCACCTGCTGGCAACAGGAAGTGACTTTTAACGAAGCAGCCCCCGCCGCACGTTTCACCTACGTGCACGGATTTTCTGTGGTACGTGTATCTTGTCCAGACGCACAAAAAGTCTCTTGGAGCATAGCCTAAACCCAACAGGAAGTCAGCCATTTTGAATTTTACGTCAAATTTTGGATGATTACACACTTCGTACGTTAACGAACTCCTCCTAGGGATTTAGTCCGACCGACCTCAAATTTCTGCTGTGCCTTCTAAAGGCATTGAAGATGAAAAGTTGTGCTATTTGCAAGTTTTCGTCAATGGGCGTGTCCGTGGCGTCGATGATTCGCAATGAAACAGAAAGTTGTAACTTCAGTGTACATGCTCACATCTGGACCAAACAGTACATCTAGGATGAGAGTCCCGCCCTGAACACATGTACATGCCGACATTCACCCACAGTCATAGCGCCACCTGCTGGCAATAGAAAGTGACCTTTAACGAAGCAGCCCCCGCCGCATGTTTCACCTACGTGCACGAATTTTCTGTGGTACGTGTATCTTGTCCAGACGCACAAAAAAGTCTCTTGGAGCGATGCCCTAAAACCAACAGGAAGTCGGCCATTTTGAATTTTACATCAAATTTTGGATGATTTACACACTTCGTACTTTAACGAACTCCTCCTAGGGATTTATTCCGACCGACCTCAAATTTCTGCTGTGCCTTCTAAAGGGATTGAAGATGAAAAGTTGTGCTATTTGCGAGTTTTCGTCAATGGGTGTGTCCGTGGCGTGGCGTCAGAGATCAAGTCTTCGCCATGACACAGGAAGTTGTTGTAACTTACGTGTACATGCTCACATCTGAACCAAACTTTACGTGCTTGATAACTCAAGGGGTCATCTTCTCTGCTATTGGTGGACCAGTCAGACAGGAGAGCTCTTACTCTGCCTGCAGACATCAACGATCTTGCCCCTCACACAGTCAGATGGCTTCCTTCAGTGCGCTGAGGTGTTTAACAACTCTGAAGACAATACTACCAGCAATGTCTTCCTTCTCTTTTCATGTAGACGCTCCGACAGACAGTGCTTTCAGTTTGTTGCATGCATGGACACAGAACTGCGGTATAGAGAGAAGCACACGGTCAGCTGGCTGCAGCTAAATCTGGAGTGCACTCGTATTCAATTCTGTATGGTAAATTCAGTTTTAACGGAGCAGAGCGAGCTGACAGGCAGAGTTAGAGACTTTTTCTGTCCGTTCTCTCTTTACAAAGACGCATGTTGCAGTCAGAGTCTTCTCTGAGATGCGAGCACGACATACAACACAATTTATCAAATTACACATCGGATATACAGTATGAAAATAAGACTGATTGGATTATACTCACAGGAAGTATAAAACCTGTTACATGCGTCTATTAAAAGTAAAGTAACACAAAAATGTCAGGGAAATTACTTTACTTAGATTTCAGGACTGCAGTTGTACATTTGAAATACCTTCCTACCTTTCTGATAGGAAGCCTTCTTGAGGTGGTATAAAACATTTCTTCATATATTCTGATTTGAGTTGTGGACAACTATGACCACATGAATTAAAAAATTAAACATTTCACTGCCCAAGTCAGCTATAACACAAGTCTTGTTCATTAGACTACATGCTGTACAGTATTTGTGGACAGATTTTGTCCCAGGATTTATTATGCATTTCTTCTTCTTCGTTGCATGGTTTAGAATAATAAGGTGAGAAATGGGTCTGTTCTGAGTTCATCCTGCACTGCAGCAGCTAATAAAGTCCATTTATCCCAAAAACGCTTTTCTTTTAGGCAGGCTGGAGCAGAAAACAACTCACCTTTCTCAAGTTGTACAGTAATGTCACATGTGTATGAAGGTGGATCAAACAAGCTAATCTTAAATGTCAAGTGGAGAGGAGCCTAGTAGGCCTATTTATTTTCATTCATTACACAATATGAATAAGCTATGCAGACAGTTGTAAAGAAAGAACATCTTTTTCTTCTGTTCTCTACTTGTTATAGTTACACAGTATTAGGGTGTGGGCTGTATTAAAAGTATCCACTGTTCTCCCATGCTCTAACACACAGTAACGATGAAATGTGTGCTGTTCTCACATTCTTCCTCTGTATGTACACATAAACAACAAGGCAGGGAAATATAAAAGGAATTTATTTTATTGTTTGGGTACATTATTGTTCAGTGACATGCTCACATGCTCATCTGAAACAAACTTTACGTGCTTGATAACTCTCCCACCCCGCAGACATCTACACACCAATACCGATTTATATTCATAGCGGCAAGTGCTATGTAGCTCCACATAGGGGACACAGGAAGTGACATATAGCACCTTCATGCGGCGTCGGAACCGCGTAGGAAATTCACAGCCGCACCGGCAGAGCTCCAGAATATGCAACTCGGCCGGCTCACGCACGGACGCGCTACAAGTGCGAGGGCCCGCCCAACGCTGCTTGCAGCTTTAATTCCATATCAGCATGTACATGTGTTCAGGGCGGGACTCTCATCCTACATGTACAGTTTGGTCCAGATGTGAGCATGTACACTGAAGCTACGACAACTTCCTGTCATGGCGAAGAGTTGATCTTTGACGCCACGCCACGGACAGCCCATTGACGAAAACTTGCAAATAGCACAACTTTTCATCTTGAATGCCTTTAGAAGGCACAGCACAAATTTGAGGTCGGTCGGACTAAATCCCTAGGAGGAGTTCGTTAAAGTACGAAGTGTGTAAATCATCCAAAATTTGACATAAAATTCAAAATGGCCACTTCCTGTTGTTTAGCTATGGCTCCAAGAGACTTTTTGTGCGTCTGGACAAGATACACGTACCACAGAAAATTTGTGCACGTAGGTGAAACGTGCGGCGGGGCTGCTTCGTTAAAAGTCACTTTATATTGCCAGCAGGTGGCGCTATGACTGTGGGTGAATGTCGGCATGTACATGTGTTCAGGGCGGGACTCTCATCCTAGATGAACAGTTTGGTCCAGATGTGAGCATGTACACTGAAGTTACGACAACTCCTGTTTCATAGCGAATCCGACGCCACGGACACGCCCATTGACGAAAACTCGCAAATAGCACAACTTTTCATCTTCAATGCCTTTAGAAGGCACAGCAAAATTTGAAGTCGGTCGGACTAAAATCCCTAGGAGGAGTTCGTTAAAGTACGAAGTGTGTAAATCATCCAAAATTTGACGTAAAATTCAAAATGGCCGACTTCCTGTTGGGTTTAGGCTATGGCTCCAAGAGACTTTTTTGTGCGTCTGGACAAGATACACGTACCACAGAAAATTCGTGCACGTAGGTGAAACGTGCGGCGGGGCTGCTTCGTTAAAGGTCACTTTCTGTTGCCAGCAGGTGGCGCTATGACTGTGGGTGAATGTCGGCATGTACATGTGTTCAGGGCGGGACTCTCATCCTAGATGTACAGTTTGGTCCAGATGTGAGCATGTACACTGAAGTTACAACAACTTCCTGTTTCATAGCGAATCATCGACGCCACGGACACGCCCATTGACGAAAACTCGCAAATAGCACAACTTTTCATCGTCAATGCCTTTAGAAGGCACAGCAGAAATTTGAAGTCGGTCGGACTACCCTAGGAGGAGTTCGTTAAAGTACGAAGTGTGACATTCACCCCTGTTGATTTTACGGCCATTTTTTGGATGATTTACACACTTCGTACTTTAACGAACTCCTCCTAGGGATTTAGTCCGACGACCTCAAATTTGTGCTGTGCCTTCTAAAGGCATTGAAGATGAAAAGTTGTGCTATTTGCAAGTTTTCGTCAATGGGTGTCCGTGGCGTGGCGTCAAAGATCACTCTTCGCCATGACACGGAAGTTGTCGTAACTTCAGTGTACATGCTCACATCTGGACCAAACTGTACATGTAGGATGAGAGTCCCGCCCTGAACACATGTACATGCTGACATTCACCCACAGTCATAGCGCCACCTGCTGGCAACAGAAGTGACTTTTAACGAAGCAGCCCCCGCCGCACGTTTCACCTACGTGCACGAATTTTCTGTGGTACGTGTATCTTGTCCAGACGCACAAAAAAGCCTCTTGGAGCCATAGCCTAAACCAACAGGAAGTCGGCCATTTTGAATTTTACGTCAATTTTGGATGATTTACACACTTCGTACTTTACGAACTCCTCCTAGGGATTTAGTCCGACCGACCTCAAATTTGCTGTGCCTTCTAAAGGCATTGAAGATGAAAAGTTGTGCTATTTGCAAGTTTTCGTCAATGGGCGTGTCCGTGGCGTGGCGTCAAGATCAGCTCTTCGCCATGACACGGAAGTTGTCGTAACTTCAGTGTACATGCTCACATCTGGACCAAACTGTACATGTAGATGAGAGTCCCGCCCTGAACACATGTACATGCTGACATTCACCACAGTCATAGCGCCACCTGCTGGCAACAGGAAGTGACTTTTAACGAAGCAGCCCCCCGCCGCACGTTTTACCTACGTGCACGAATTTTCTGTGGTACGTGTATCTTGTCCAGACGCACAAAAAGCCTCTTGGAGCGATGCCCTAAAATCAACAGGAAGTCGGCCATTTTGAATTTTACGTCAAATTTTGGATGATTTACACACTTCGTACTTTAACGAACTCCTCCTAGGGATTTAGTCCGACCGACTTCAAATTTGTGCTGTGCCTTCTAAAGGCATTGAAGATGAAAAGTTGTGCTATTTGCGAGTTTTCGTCAATGGGTGTGTCCGTGCGTGGCGTCAGAGATCAAGTCTTCGCCATGACACAGGAAGTTGTTGTAACTTCAGTGTACATGCTCACATCTGAACCAAACTTTACGTGCTTGATAACTCTCCCACCCCGCTATGGAGGACCGATCCTGACACAGTCAGAAATAAATACAGAAATAAATAAATGCTCAATAAATAAATAAGCATCCAATTAAATACACAAAAAATAAGTAAATAAATAATGTAGTATTAAATTAACAAGGAGACATAATGTATATTTTAATTAGTGCCTTTACTTATTCACCTTTGTTATAATTACCTTATTTGTTTATTCATTCTACTTTATTTATTACTAATTTTTTTAATGTATTTATTTATTGTGTGTTTTAATATTTTTGTCTGTTTATTCTTCCTTTGTATTTTTTACCTTATTTATTTTCACCCATGGTATTTATTTCTGCCTGTCTTTTTTTTTTTTGTATGCATTTCTGCCTCATTATGCAAATGAGGAGGGGCTGTGTCTCAAGGGGTCATCTTCTCTGCTATTGGTGGACCATCAGACAGGAGAGCTCCTACTCTGCCTGCAGACATCAACGATCTTGCCCCTCACACAGTCAGATGGCTTCCTTCAGTGCGCTGAGGTGTTTAACAACTCTGAAGACCAGCAATGTCTTCCTTCTCTTTTCACGTAGACGCTCCGACAGACAGTGCTTTCAGTTTGCTGCATGCATGGACACAGAACTGTGGTATAGGGAGAAGCACACGGTCAGCTGGCTGCAGCTAAATCTGGAGTGCACTCGTATTCAATTCTGTATGGTAAATTCAGTTTTAACGGAGCAGAGCGAGCTGACAGGCAGAGTTAGAGACTTTTTCTGTCTGTTTCTCTCTTTACAAAGACGCATGTTGCAGTCAGAGTCTTCTCTGAGATGCGAGCAGACACACAACACAATTTATCAAATTACACAACGGATATACAGTATGAAATAAGATTGATTGGATTATACTCACAGGAAGTATAAACCTCTTCATGGTCTATAAAAGTAAAGTAACACAAAAATGTCAGGGAAATTACTTTACTTAGATTACGTACTGCAGTTGTACATTTGAAATACCTTCCTACCTTTCTGATAGGAAGCCTTCTTGAGGTGGTATAAAACATTTCTTCTTATATTCTGATTTGAGTTGTGGACAACTATGACCACATGAATTAAAAAAATTCAACATTCACTGCCCAAGTCAGCTATAACACAAGTCTTGTCATCAGACTACATGCTGTACAGTATTTGTGGACAGATTTTGTCCCAGGATTTCTTATGCATTTCTTCTTCTTCGTTGCATGATTTAGAATAATAAGGTAGAAATGGGTCTATTCTGAGTTCATCCTGCACTGCAGCAGCTAATAAAGTCCATTTAATCCCAAACGCTTTTCTTTTAGGCAGGCTGGAGCAGAAAACAACTCACACCTTTCTCAAGTTGTACAGTAATGTCACATGTGTATGAAGGTGGATCAACAAGCTAATCTTAAATGTCAAAGTAGAGAGGAGCCTAGTAGGCCTATTTATTTTCATTCATTACACAATGAATAAGCTATGCAGACAGTTGTAAAGAAAGAACTCTTTTCTTCTGTTCTCTACTTGTTATAGTTACACAGTATTAGGGTGTGGGCTGTATTAAAAGTATCCACTGTTCTCCATGCTCTAACACACAGTAACGATGAAATGTGTGCTGTTCTCACATTCTTCTCTCTGTATGTACACATAAACAACAAGGCAGGGAAATATAAAGGAATTTATTTATTGTTTGGGTACATTATGTTCAGTGTACATGCTCACATCTGAAACAACTTTACGTGCTTGATAACTCTCCCACCCCGCAGACAT